>NC_091473.1:27352413-27663107 GCF_036971445.1 Narcine bancroftii | reverse complement strand
TGTGCCGAGTAATGGCCAACTTCGTTACCCATAATCCCCAATGCTCTGTGTTTCCCAGAATGGTTCCAGTTGTGTCGGGGTTTATGGGTAGGGTAGACGACCATTGTTCTGCTGCGTATTGAGCCGCTGGTGCCGACAAGTGGCTTAGAAGGCTGAACCAGCCCAGCGAGGAGATGGAGGCTGGAGCAGCCGGTAGGGCTGACACAGCTCGCAGTGGTCACACTTTGACAGCCCGGCCCTCGGTGCCCTGACAGCCCCCATCGGCCGCTCCTGTCCTGAGGGCACCATAGGGTGAGTGAGTGGGAGAGAGAAAAGTGAGATTGATCGTGGGTTGATGGTGTCACTGGAATGACATCAGCCCACCCCTAGCCAGCCGCTTGCAGTGACAATATATTCATGATGTGTGGTGGAGCGCTCTGCTCTGCTGCTGACACTACCTCCAAGAGGGATTGGAGTCAGCGCCTTGGAGCCAATTGTGGCGCATTCAGGAAGGGCCTATTGTTTTAGGCTTGGGTTCTTTAAAAGGTATAATATACCTGATGAAGTGCCTAGCCTGAAACATTGGTTAACCTTTACTTCCTATGAATACTGCATGACCTGCTGAATTTCTCCAACACATTTGTGTATTGTATTTGGCCCCAGCATCTGCAGACTTCCTTATTTAATTCTGTGAAACATTATTACAGGTTATAGAAAAAATTGCAGATTTACTTCATCCATTTTGGTGACATCATACATGACATTAGCATTTTTAATCCATTTCACTGCTTATATCAGCTCGTAATTAACAGTTTCACAATGCTGAGAGGTCATTCACACATGAAAGCCAATGTATGAATATTTAAAATTGTGAACTCAAGAAAAGTTGATCTATTGCCAATAAATACATCCCATCTCAATAATGCAAAAAAAAGCAAACTGTTCTCTACTTGAGAAATTTGCTTCGAATAACTTCACTGCTTTTGAATTTTTGATGAATAGTATTAATAAAAAAGTACATAAAAAGGTGTAGCATGAATAAAAGCTCTTACGACTGGAAAGAGAACAAATGCTCTTATTAGCTTATAACAATGGGAAGGGTTCAACAGTAGTCTTCAGAATGGTTCTGGGTTTAGGCGAGAAACCAGGGTTATATGTGGGCAAATGGGGGCAGAGCCGGGAGGCAGAACCGGGAGGCAGAACCAGCCATCAGCACCACACCCTACCAGTGAATCCCAGTTCATTGCATTCACCTCTACCCATAGAATTTAGAGTCTGTAAATGAAACAGAGAACATGGGTTGTTCTGAAGAAGTTGATACAGTTATTTACAAATCTCCAAGTTAAGCATTCTGGAGGTCTGGAGATCCTGGTGGAGTGCCTTAGCACTGGGAGGCCTTGGACTCCTTGGGTCTCATGGTCCCATTCTGAGGGAGGAGAGGCAGGCTGGGTCTCCGGCTTGACAATGGAGAGGGGTGGAATTTCCTCCTGAACAGGTTCCCCTGACTGGGGTGATGAGAATGAGCTCCATGGCTCGAAGAGCATCTGTTCTGGTGGGTGCCAGGTCCCTGATGGAGACAGTTTCCTCCCTACCATCCAGGTACTCCACATAGGCGTACGTGGGATTGGCATAGAGCAATTTCACCCTTTCCTCCAGAGGGGTGGAGAAGCAAGTGCTTCTTAAGAATGACTGGACCAGGAATAGTGAGCCAGACTGGGAGTGTAGTTCCAAATGCCAACCTTCTTTCAAAGGTGAATAGAAGCTCATGAGGAGTAGCATTGGTTGTAATACATAGTTGCAACCAGATAGATTAGAGTGCGATGGGCAGGCCATCCTGCCAGTGTAAGTCTGGAAGGCCTTTTGACTTCAAGGCCAGTTTGATTGCCTTCCAGACCGTGGCATTCTCTTTTTCAAACCATCTGTTTCCCTGGGGGTTGTTGCTGGAAGTCCTGCTAGACACGATACCCCGACTAGCAGGTACTGATGCAGCTCGTCACTCATGAAGGATGAGCCCTGGTCATTATGGATATAGCTGAAATACCCAAACAGAGTGAAAATGGAGTCTAGAGCCTTCATAACAGATGAGGCAGACATGTCTGGACTCAGAATGGTGAATGGGAAGCGGAAGTACTCATCAATGACAGAGAAGAAGAAGGTTTTCTATTTAATGGAGAGTAGAGGTCCCTTAAAATCAATGGTGAGCCGTTTGAAGGGCCTGGATGACTTGATCAGGTGCACTTTTGCAGGGCAATAGAAGTGCGGCTTGCAATCAGTGCAGACCTGGCAAGACCTGGTCATTTCCCTGATGTCTTCTGTAGAGTAGGGCAGATTGTGGGGCTTGACAAAATGATCCATGTGGGTGATCCCTGGATGGCAGAGCTCATTATACAGAGAGCACAGTTGGCTGGTGTGTTTAGAGGTGCAGCTTTCTCTGGTCGAGGCATTTGGAGGATAATTAAGAGCTCTGGGCCAATAGGCGATGTCATAATTGTAGGTGGAGAGTTTGATCCTCCACCTCGCAATTTTGTCATTTTTGACTTTTCCCCTCTTGACGTTGCTGAATGTGAATGCGACTGAGCACTGGTCAGTGAGGAGTGTAAATCTTCTACCAGCCAGGTAGTGTCTCCAGTGCCTCATAGCTTCTACAATGGCTTGAGCTTCCTTTTCCACAGATGGGTTCTGGAGCTCGTGGCCTTGTCATGTCCGTGAAAATTTTAATTTCCGAATCAGTAAATGGTTCTTCTAACTGCTGTATATCTGCATCTTCTAGCATCAGTAAGTTCAACTGTGATTAAAAAAAAAAGATCAATCGATCCAGTTTCTTGTTTTCCTTCAGATGTATATAACTTTTTATAAAATGAATAAAATTCATCATTAATCTCACGAGGTTTATAAGTAATAAGAGAATTCCGTCTAGCAGCATTAATATTCCTCGAAATCTGTTCTTTCTTTAATTGCCACGCCAATACCTTATGTGTTTTCTTTCCCCATTCGTAATACCGTTGTTGAGTCCTATTAATTACACATTCAAATTGATAAAATTGCAAAGTATTATATTCCAATTTCAACCTAGATAATTCTATTTTCTGATCTTCTGTAGCATCTTTCTGAAATTCCTTTCCTAACTCATCAATCTGTTTCTCTAATTCAAAACTGATTTAATCGATTCTTTTTTATTTTAGAAGTATAACTAATTATTTGTCCTCTCAAATAAGCTTTCATAGCATCCCATAGTACAAACTTACTTTGAACAGAATTAGAATTTTCTTTCAAAAAAATTAATTTGTTTTTTCAAAAAATCAATAAATTCCATATTTTTTATAACATTGTATTTGAATTTTCTCAGAAATTGCATATGTAAAATATAACAAGGAGTGATCTGAAATCACCCTAGTTTTATATTCCGCTTGTTATATTTTCCCTTGTAAATGTGCCGATACTAAAAAGAAGTCAATCCTTGAAAATGACTCATGTCTAGATGAATAAAAGGAAAAATCTTTCTCTGTCAGATTAAGATGTCTCCAAATATCTACTAAATTAAGATCTTTCATCAACATTTAGATCTGAATTGTGATCTTGGATTTTTTAAAATAGATTTCGACAATCTTTAGACCACCCAATGGTGATATCCTTAGATGCAGAAAAAGCATTTGATAGAGTTGAATGGAATTTTTTGTTTAAAGTTTTGGAGAAATTTAAGTTTGGTCCTTCTTTTATTGGCTGGATTAGGGCTGTATATAGTAAATCAGTAGCTAGAATATCTTTTGGTGCCTGCCACATCAGCCAGTGGGCTGATATCACCTCAAACCATGCATCTTGGCGCCTCACAGTTCGGCGGGCAGCAACCTCCTTTGAAGAAGACCACAGAACCCACCTCATTGACAAAAGACAAAGGAGGAAAAACCCAACACCCAAGCCCAACCAACCAATTTTCCCTTGCAACCACTGCAACTGTGTCTGCCTGTCCCGCATCGGACTTATCAGCCACAAACAAGCCTGCAGCTGACGTGGACATTACCCCTCCATTAATCTTCATCCACGAAGCCAAGCGAAAGAAATATTGCACTTCGACTCAGTCCATTAAGGGGGTTACATTTTTATCTTTACGTCTAGCACAGACATTTAAGATCAGGATTAAACAAATACAGTAGAACATAGGTTTGATGAAAGACTATTCTTTGTTACAGATGATACCTTGAGTTATCATGCACTTTTTTGTCACTAACCTACATTTAAAAATAATTAACAATATCCTCTTAACCTACCAGTATATTTTTGGGTTGTGGGAAGAAACTGAGCACCCAAAAAGAACCCTAATTTCTCTGAACCCTTTCACACTTGATAATCAGTTCCAATGACTACAAAATATGGAGCATGGCATTTGTGTAATGGCCATCTGATATATAACAGCTTATTTACTTCATTTGCTGAAGTTCAATTGTTGACTCTGTTTTTCAGTATTCTTTATTTGTTTTTTTTTAATTTTATTTATTAGTTTAACAACACACAATTAAAGATAATTCAAAACAATACAAATACATGTGTGATATAGAAAGAAAGAAAAATATGAAAGCCACCTCTTACTACCACCCCCTAACTCCCTATATCCCCCGACAAACAAAAGAGAAAGAATGGGACCAAAGACCCTCAACATGGGTGCCTATTACTTTAAAGTCTTTTATGATATAGTGAGACCTTAAGAAGAAGAAAATGTCAGAGCTTCCTTAAAATATTAACACATATGTTTTGTAAACAAGGGCTCCATTTCTTCCAAAATATATATTTATCTATTAAATTATAGGTAATTTCTGTATCAGTCTTTCAAGTTACAGCAATACATTTTTTTGCTATTGCTCAAGCAATTTGAACAAACTTCTTTTGATACATTTTCAATTTCAACTTAGGTTCAATATTCTTAATCTAATTCAATAACAATAACATTGGATCCTATGGGAATTTAATCCCCATTATGCGTTCCAAATAATTTACCTATTTCTAACCAAAAAAGTTTAACTTTAGGACACTGCCAGGTAGAATATACCAATTTTGTGACCACATCTAAAACATAAATTCAAAAGAGTCTGATTCAATTTAAAAATAAATTATACGGTGTTAAATATAACTGATGAATAAAATTATATTGCACTTATTGTACTTTTCATATTTTCTCCTCATATCGCAATCCAATCTCACTCATCTATTTATTTATTCAAATCTACTTTGCATCTTTGTCTTGAATGATGAAGCTGTATTTTTTGGGCTTTCTTTTGTATTAACCTATACATCAATGAAATTAATTTCTTTATATTTCCATTACATAACAATAATTCTAATTCCATCTCTACTGATAATAATGGCTCTTAAAAATTCATAACTTGATGATAACAAAATCCAGTATTTTCAGGTATTTTGAACTTCTCCTTCATTCTATTAAAATAAATACATTTCCCTGCTTCAAAAACATCCATCTTCTTAATTTCTTGACACTGCCAAATCTTAAAAAAAAAAATTCCCATAGAAAACGGAATCAACCTATACTGAAATAATGGTGTTTTCCCCCAATTTCTTTATCAACCTTATTCCAAAACAATTAAATGCTTGTAATGGAGAGGCAGCGTCCACCACCAAGTGGTGCTGCTCTGCTCATGTTTGGAGGACACACTACATGCCAGTTAAGGTCAAAGACTCACCCCCAAGCCATCAAGGTGACCCTTATGATTGGCCTACCTAAATCACCACGTGTGGCAGTCCAGGCAGCCCACCTAGACTCAGCCCTGACCTTCACCCAATTGGCCCAGGTGAATGAACCCTGCTGAGCCCCTGCACTTGGCTTCAAGCCATTGGCCACTGCAACCAACAGTACCCACAATGACCCTTATTGGCCCCCCAGATTTTCCCCCAGAACTATAAAGGACCATGTGCCCCTTTGATCTGCCTCTTTGGACTCCTCGTGGCATGTCAGTATCACTGTTTTGGGGTGAGTCTTGAGGCTAGGCTTGTTAATCTTATTTTCATCTTGAATTGATTCTGATTGATATAATTGAGAATAAAAGTGTTTAAAAGATTCATTTATTTCTTGTGGTTTATATGTAATCATTCCAGAATGTATTTTTTAAACTGGATTAATTGTTCTGGATGTCTGTTTTGTTTTTAATTGCAGGGCTTAAATATTGTGGGCCCTCTCTCCCAATTCATAATATTTCTGTTTTGTTTTTAAATAAAGATATTTTAATCAGTTCTATATGTCTTTTTGTTTATTAATTGTCTCTTCTTCACAAAATTTCTTTTGTAATTATTTTTCCAACTGATTAATATCTTTCAAATAATCTTTCTTAATTTTAGATGAATAACTAATAATCTGTCCCCTTAAATAAGATTTAAGTGCTTCCCATATAACACATTTATTCTCTACTGAATTAGAATTTATATCCAAAAATATTGCATTTATTTTCTTATTTATCACAGAAGACCACTCTTTTTAACAACATAGTATTAAACCTCTACCTACATGGTGAAGGTTCTTTATTAGGCATTGTACATACCATTAAAAGTAGAAAGCAATCTGATAAAATCCTTGATATATTCAGCAAAATTATTTCATCCCTGTAACTGAAGAAATTAGAAAAAAATCTATTCTTGAATAAGAATCATGTATATGGGAATAAAAATAATAATTTCTCTCCTTTGGATTTAACTTAAGCCAAATATCTATTAACTTCAATTCCTTCATCTAACTCAATGTAATTTTAGCTATTTTAGTTTTTGTTACCTACTTAGATGATTTATCCAATATAGGGTCCACACAGCAATTAAAATCACCATCTATTAATATTTTTCATGCGACTGACAAATGTAAACAAAGTATCACATATTAAATTCTCATCATCGGCATTTTGTGTATAAATCAGAACAAATTTGACAATGAACCAAAACAAATCTTTCCACAACATCTGTTTTTACACTTTGAATTTTCACTGGTAATGTTTTCTTTATCAATATTACTACTGCACTTGCTTTAGAATTAAAGGATGATAATACCACTTGACCAACTCATTCTCTTTTTACATTTTAAATGTTCTTTTTCAGTCAAATGAGTTTCTTGTAAAAATGCTAGATCAACTTCCATCTTCTTCATAAAAGCATAAATTCTTTTAAAAATTTTAATTGGACTATAAAGCCCATTAACATTAAAAAAATGTTTTATTACTATTCATTATTTAAATCTAATTCTCTTTCATTCCCACCCTCCCAGGTCTATTTCATCCAATACAATCAACACCCGTGAGTGTCTCTGTCCAAAAGAAAAAAATATAAATCCCTCAAAAATGCTGTATAATAAAATAAACAGCACTACCTCGCTCCACCATACAGGCTGTGGCTCTCGCCATAATACGGCATATTACAAATAAGGCAAGCAAGGAATTAAACATCTACCCCACCCAGGGGAAAGAAAAATAACAATTATATTCAAAACAGTCTTTCAGCAGCCACTTCCAAGTCAGCATTTACTTGATCATCATTGATAACTGTTTGACTTTGTTCCTCCAAACCTGTTTGCAACTCCTGTTGACAGCTTGAAACTTGTAATGGTACAGCTCTCTTAGGTGTAAGCTGTATCACCTCCCTTGGCATTCCACATTGAGGACTTATACCTCCCGCTCCCTAGTAATCTTTTTAATTGAAGGAAGAGATTCTGCAATAACTCTAGCTTCTTCCACTGACGTAAAAAATAATTAGATTGATTGTTTTCTAGAAACATCTTTAATGTAGCTGGATGGGTGAGTGCAAACCTTTCTTCCAAAGTGTTGCCTTCACTGGATTGAACTTTTCTTCTATTCACCTCCACCTTACTCAAATCAGCATAAAAGAAGATTTTATTCCCATCGATTATCATAGGTCTCATATTTTGTCTTGCCTTTTGAACCGCAACTTTTACATTTTTTTCTTTATCTTGATAACATAGGCATTTCACTAATACAGCCCTCAGTGGCTGAGTTGGCAGGGGTTTCCTTTTTAAAGCTTTATGTGTTCTCTCTAATTCAATTCCATTCGGAAAATTTTCTTTACCCAGAACTTTAGGAATCCATTTCTGAAAAAAAAAACATTGGATTTTCTCTACCTTCAGAATCTTCTCTAAGACCTGCTATGATTTTCCAGTATATCAATCTTTTCCAGCAATTCATTCCTCTGTATGCCTCAGACATTCCCAGAAGTTCAACCTTCTCAATTATGTCCATGCCAACGTCTATATAATTTTTAACAATCTGCACATCTAATTCCACTCTTTGAATTTTTTCTTTAACTTTACTAACTTCTTCAGCATACTTCATCATATCAGATTTGACATCTTTCACATCACTTCTAATATTCTGTACATCTTCTGTTAACATCTGGAATTACCCTTTCAATAATGAAGGAAGATTCTTTGTAATTGCACTTTGACTTTCTTCTTCTTCTTGGTCTTCTTTTCCTCTGTATCACTACCAGTTTTTAAAAAAATGAGTGTTTCTGACAGCTCTGTCCCAACTTGTAGTGGTTCCATTCTACTAGCTCCAGCGGTGGCACTATTGAGTCTCCATTCCGAAGGTTGTTGTTCCTTAATGAGCACAGGGATAGCCCTTATTCTTTCATATTTGTTGATGCTAAATACACAGCATAGATCAGTTCTTCTATTTTTAAACCATCAAAAGCCTGCCATAAATATTTTAACTGAGGCAACATCTCAAAATGCAGCATCATCAGGTGATTCCAATATTGAGAGTTGAACACATAATCAGCATTGCAGAAAGTCAGGACTTTCCTTTGCACAGAAATCCCAAATATTGAAGAGCTAATGTCAACAGTTTCAGACAGAATTTTCAATCAATCCCAAAGATAGTTTTTAATATTTTTTTCTTACAGCCTTGTTACTGGTAATTGTAGAAGCTATTTGACAGTGATTCTGCTTGTCCACATTAATAGTGAACACATACTCTCTAAAAAAGTGGAAATTCATGGCTCGTGCAATCAATTTTAACAGCAGGATAAATCTTACTTTCTCCTAAACAACCTCTCTGATGGTGAAGATGTACTTTTAACAGATGCAATCCAATTCATTTACGTTTTGATTGCTGTTAGGGATACCAATATAATTTTCTCTTTTCTTTCCCTATCTAATTTTTTCTCTCAACATTGTGTGGATCCTGTACATAATCTTCTCTGGATGTTTTCTTTACAACATTTCTGCAATCTTAAAACTCAAGACTGATTGGTTTGACATGAAAATCAGATTCCCATTTAGGAATGGAAAGATGGCATGCAGAAATATATAGTTGTATACCTGTTGAGAAAATTACATATAATTTAAGGAATAATTATGGTGTTTTTCTGAAAATTCGGTGACCTTACTTATATAAAATAGTTGTGAATTTATAAAAAGCTTTCCCTGAACCTCATGAAACCTTGCTCACTCCTTGGGATAAATACATGATGATATTGAAGGCAAATTTGTGTGAGTGATGATGATATTCTGGTAACTAGGTTTGTTTTTTCCCTTTTTCTAACTTTTCTGTATTTTTATTTCTTTCTTTTCTTTTTTTATTTTGGGGAAAATTATTTGGTAGGGAGGGGTTTGCTGTTTTTTTTGGGGGGGGGTATAATTTGGGAAATAACTGATTTAAATATATGAAAAAAAAAGACTGATTGGCTTTCCCAACCAAGAACCAGGAAAATGTCATGGAGTGATTTCACTATAATTGCTGAGGAGTCGCATGGTAAAGGCAATTGTTCTGTGTTGTTTATGTACACCCTAGTTTACATATAGTGCATACATGAAAATCTTTTTTTGGCATAAGATGAAATGACTATTGGTCTCCTTTGCAGTCATGTTAGGCACAGTAAGATTCTCAGCTTTCCAGTTTTCAAACATTATTTTTCTACGCATGTTTGTTTTCACGTCTCAAAAATTTAGGCATTTTTGGAAATAGTGTGGCTGCAAGAATTCAGTTTGTTCTGCTCTGTCCCAGCATTTTGCCCATTACTTCCAATAATTATTTGAAAATTATATTTCGAGCAATTTTTCAGTTTCTGTTTTACAGAACCTTGGCCAATCTCATGACTCAAATCCTTTGACTGTGGCCAAAAGAATTTAATACCTTGAAAATGCTGGAAATCTGAAATAAGAACCAAATTACTACAAATACTCAGCAGCCCAAGCAACATGGAAAGAATTAATGTTTCAGATTATGATCTCTCATCAGGTTATTGACATGAATCTTAAACTCTGTTTCTCTTTCCATTAATGCAATATGACCCCCTGAATATTTCCAATATGTACTGTTTTCAACTTCTGAATTTAATATCTGGTGTGAACTAAACATGATCCACCGAATTCACTGACTGTCATTGTGATAGTAAAATAATAGAGGCAAGCAACTGTTAATGAATCAGGAATTGTTGACATATCATTGGACTAAAGCAAGTTGTTGCAAATAAGCTGCTTTCATTTCACCCAGCTAGCAATTGCTAACAAAAAAATCACTTCCGTTATACAGAACGAGTGCTATCCAGCTGAGGTTTAAAAAAAAGTACCTGTTGTATTCAGATGTTCTTTCCCCATTATCACCTGAAGAATCTATTTTACCTGAATGTATACAAATTTCCCCTAAGACTGGCAACAGAGTCTAAATGACTTTTGCTGGAACTCCACCAGACGATAAAAGACTTATAAAACAATAGATGGCTGAAGTTCAGGGCAGTTTCAATTTTTTTGGAGTTGTATCTCAGCTTTGAGGCAGTAATTTCATTATGATACAAGTGTCATAAATCTACTTCCCAAATGTTGCTGTATATGAACTGCATACTGGTCATTCAACAATGCAGTGCTATTTCACAAGCTTGTAATGTATTTTGTTTCTTAACTCTCTTGATATTCATGAAGGTTAAGAAAATGAAACTGAGTGTCACCTTGTTTAAACATACCCACTGCAATAATGCAAATCTATGCACTGAGCTATTACTGTTCTTAAACTGACATCTTAAATTAATCAAAAGATTGCAGCAGCTGTGAGGATTCCATGCTGAAAATACCACAGGATGTCAGACAGCCATTTTAAACAGACTTTTAAAAATGTACCAAATAAAGTGATGTTACATCACATGAAGAAACTAGACCTAAACTTGGAGATCAAAAAGATCTCATCTGAGAATTGACAAGCCTGAAGAACAAAGGACATGACAATGCTGCACTGCAATTAAATTTAGGGCCTGGATAAATAAGATCTGAGAGACTAGTGCATATGAAAGGTTGCTCAGCAGTAATAGGTTAATTAAATTTGCAAACTTGTACACTGACAGCAGCTTTGGGCTGATGAGGCAGGAAATGTGGAAATATTGCAGGAAGTGCAAAAATAAAATCAAGGCAAGAAATTATTTTTAACAAAAGAATGATGAACACTTCTAATAAACCTTGCAGATGGTTTAGGATGAAAGAGCTTGATGTTACGCATCACAAAGTTATCATCAGATTGATAAAAACACAATCACAATATTGCCAGCCAGTGCACAGAAGAAAAATAAACCTGATGCACCCCAAAGTTGTGCATCTTGAGAGCCCTATGGAGGAAAAAAAAATTCTCTCATCCGAATTGTATTCAGTACAATAAAATTAATGGAGCCATCCCTCCACTGCACTTCAAAGCAGATGGGGTAAAAGGTAATAAAGTTTAGGAATTATTTGTCTCTTTGTTAAACATCTGATTTTGTTGCTTTGATACATCCTGAGATCATGAAAGTAATTTCTTCAAGATGCTGGTAAACCTCTGCTTGGATTATGTTTTTAAAAGCATTATAGATGCATATTATACATGCAATATTATTTAATTTAATATTTTTAATTTGGAGGCCATATTGCAGGAAATGTTTTTGTGGCTCAATCAATAACGACAAGCCGATACAAAGCTTGAAGTTAAAGGCTTTAATATCCAGAAACATAGAGCATGTCTTGACATGCTGCTGGCCTAGGACTAAGGCTGATATGGGGGGAGGAGACAAGGGCTGTCAGCCTTTATTGGGATTTTATGGGGAGGAGTTACAGGGTCAGAGGTGGGCCAGCCTGTACAGTCCTTTAAGGTCACACCTGCGCTACTGTGCTCTTAAACTAAAACACGAGTGATGGACAACAGAGTAAAGCAGAGCTGGAGGCTTCATGAATAGTGCCCAGAAAGAGTGGAATTGTACCCATTTGCAAATAAGCATTATCCAGAATGAGAATTTATTTGAAGATCAGTGTATGAACATTGAAGTAGTCATTTCATTGAGCACTATGGTTAGAGTATTGTTTAGCTCAATGTTCTGACAGCAGCAGAGACCCGGGTTTGAATCCAGTGCTGTTTGTAAGGAATCTGTACATTCTCCCCATATCTGCATGGGTATCCTCTGGGTGCTCCAGTCTCACACCACCATTCAAAATGTATGGGTTGTATGAAATTGGTATACTTGGGATGCAAGGAATCATGGGTAAGAAGGGCTGTTACCATGTTGTGCATCTAAACTTATCATTTAAAAAAAAATTAAATTTATTTCTAATACATCTTAGCAAGTATATCACATCCTGTTAGGGACTGTATATTTTTCTGATAAGTACTATGTGAAGAAAGAGTTGAGCACATTTCTGTTTATATTCATTTGTTTTTCATTGTGTCAAAGCTGAATCTCAATCCAAGAGTTTTTACAGTGGTCTGAATTAGTCTTATCTTTTAAGATTTAATCCATCACTTTTTATTCCTTTTCCCAAAATGCATACTGAGACAAATGAAAACAATTTCATTTTAGCAACTCCACAAACAAAAGTTAAATTCCACAGTAAAAACTCCGGACAAATGGGCAAAACAAAAATTGGTGTCAAATCCTTTGTGCAAATGAAGTTTTGTTAGTTATATTTCTTTTTTTTTCTCTCCATGCCATAAAAACAGGATACGTGCAGTATCCAACAACTTATCAATGAAATCCTTTTAATGTTCATTGAAATTGTATTTCTCTTCTCCAACTCTATCAATTTCAACTTGGTGTGAGGTGTCATGAAATTGGATTTCATTTCCTTAACTCTTTGGATTCCATGTCCCAGTTTTAAGGGACTATTAACAAGCACATGTCCCCATTTTCCGGGACTAGTTTTATACCCAACCAATCAGTCCATGCAGATTTTGAACCTTTCATTCTGTAGTGTACCAATAGACCCAATCCAGAGTATGTGTCATGAAAGGTTAAAATGGCCAGAGTCCAAATGGTTAACAAAATGTTTTTCCTTTCCATTACTAGTCAACTGATTATAATTTAATACTTGTATTATGATTATATCTTTATCTTTTTTTATCCTGTATATGGCTTATAATCCACCAGCCTCGATGTACAGTGAATTTAAACTTATTTGTTCCATATCATTACGGTCATCAAATTGAAAAGTCCCAGAAATTCATTAACAAAAATCATTAATGCAAATGAGTTCACTATGTTGTGAAAAATGAGTAGACAGGAGAATGATCATGTGACTTTCTTGTGTTTTATTTTTTAAAGTACTTTATGCTGGATCGAAATAATTATTGCAGGATGTAAAAGGGTCTCTTAGTATTTCAAACAAAATACTCTGAAGCAAGATCCATGTGAATTCCACTGGTTCCAAACTGTGATGTGCTAAATACACACGTGCTTTTAGTCTTCATTCTATTTGCATTTATTTTGTTTCTTAATTTTAATTCCTTTTCTGCATTGTTCACACTATCAAAGTATTCTATCTGAATCTGTTAAATATGCTATGGGTGTTGCTCTCCCCAAGAATGGAAGAAGTGACAGAATATTGTGAATGCAGCTCAGAATATCACTTAAATTTCCTTCCTCTCCATTGACTCCATCCATACCTATCGCTGTCCGAGGAAGGCAGCCAACAAACAGAAGGACCCATCCCACCCTGGAGTCACACTATTTGCTCTTCCATAAGAGAGATGGTTCAAGAGTGTAAACTTATGCACCAACAGGCTTTTCAACTGTTTAGTCCTTTGCAGTCATCAGGCCACTGAACAAACCCCTCAACTATGCTCTCATTCTGTCCTTGATAGGTACAACTTGATCTCTCTCATTGTAACACTGTGTAAGTCTTCCCTTTGTTACTTTGTATGCTGTATGAATGTGATAATTTACTTGCAAGAGTGCTTGCAGAAAAAAACAGTCTCATTCTACTAGGTATGATGTAACAATAAACTTGAAACTTCCTTGAATTTCCTCACAAATTAGCCACTTACACGGTATCTGCATTGGTATACATTTTTTTAAAGACTAAAATAAATTAAAGACTTTGGAGCTATGAAAGAATATTATAACCATGTTCGCTACCAAATTTAGCCAAACACTTCAATCTCTTTCAGCAATAATAGTTCAAATTACTGTCAAGCACTTGATGCAAGGCTTCAGCTGTTACATCCAGGTTGGGAGGACAATTGTCAAATGGGTATCAAATAACTAACATATAACATTATAAACTGAGTATATGGATTTGATACTTCTTTTGTACAGTGTGAAGATAACTGAACAAGTTAGGACATGGA
This sequence comes from Narcine bancroftii, assembly GCF_036971445.1. Taxonomy (NCBI): domain Eukaryota; kingdom Metazoa; phylum Chordata; class Chondrichthyes; order Torpediniformes; family Narcinidae; genus Narcine; species Narcine bancroftii. The sequence continues at coordinate 27,648,552 of NC_091473.1, read as the reverse complement.
CTGAAGGAGTGGAATGGAAAGATGAAGATTCAAATTAATTTTAAATTTTCACAGAAAGGAAATACAAGAGGCCACGCCAGATATAATGTATATTTACAGAGTAACATTGGAAGAGTTATGGGAGATGGCCTTGTTGATTTAGTCAAAAAACAGTGGCAACACAAAATGGAAGTTAAAGTCAAGAGATCATTAAACTCCACTGGATAGTGCAGAAAACACAATTGATAAAAAAATGAATTATGTCAAATTTACTTTATCTTCAAAAAATATTTAAAGGAACTTCTACTGAAATTAAGCTTACCTACCTCATTTCTTTCCTGCTGTGATATTCAGTATTATACAATAAGTAAAGTCTTGCATTTCGATAGCGAGAACTCAAAAATCCACTGTGATTAAGATTCCTTCTGTGTCCGTTAATTCAGATACTTTTATTCCAAGCCTTTATTTAAGATGTTTTGTTCGTTTTCTGTTGTTTTCTATAAATTCTGCATTTATTTGGGATGAGACCAGCTACTGTTTCTCTGGATTGTATTCATTGACGAGTAGGTGATCTGGCTTAGTGTTGAAGGTACAACTAAGACACTTCTTTAACCGAGAGAGCTGAAACTATTTCATACGGGTGAAGAGGAAATGCAAGAGGTGTGACTTGATTTCTCCCTCACTATTGAATACATTGCATTCAATGAATTTTTGAAATACTAGAAGAAATTTATGGTGTTGTTTGCTGTTGCTGTATTGATGCAGAAAATAAGGGGTAAATGATTAACAGTGATATTAGCAGGCTGCAGAGCAAACTATAATATTGTCATTTGCTCATTTCACTTGCATGGGTAGTCTTATGCCATTACAGTTTTGCATATCTTTAAAAGTAGGACTACTTTTGATTGGATGTGTTTCTCACACTTGATAACCTATCAATGCACTTTATTGTCAACAGGAACATCAATGCACCTTTGATTATAAGTGAATCAACAAGATGGCAGATAGAAATGTCTTCATCTCCTTCATTTATAATGAGGTCCACTGATGTCACTTAAGATTATGGCATCAAGGCCAAATCTATTTAATAATTATTCTGCTGCAATCCAGCTTGGGCCTATTTTAAAGGACACTGAAAGCTCTGATCCTCATCCAAAAATAAAATAGCAACTAAATTTTAATGACTCTTCAGTGTCATTGAAAACAGCTGGCTTATTTATACCTGGAACATTGTCCATAAAATAGGATACAGAGACCCAAATTTTCCAGAAGTTGGGGTGAGGGTGGCAGATCACAATGCACTGGATTTAATGTACTGGATTTAATCTTCTTTGGCTTGGCTTCGCGGACGAAGATTTATGGAGGGGGTAAAAAGTCCACGTCAGCTGCAGGCTCGTTTGTGGCTGACAAGTCCGATGCGGGACAGGCAGACACGATTGCAGCGGTTGCAAGGGAAAATTGGTTGGTTGGGGTTGGGTGTTGGGTTTTTCCTCCTTTGCCTTTTGTCAGTGAGGTGGGCTCTGCGGTCTTCTTCAAAGGAGGTTGCTGCCCGCCAAACTGTGAGGCGCCAAGATGCACGGTTTGAGGCGTTATCAGCCCACTGGCCGTGGTCAATGTGGCAGGCACCAAGAGATTTCTTTAGGCAGTCCTTGTACCTTTTCTTTGGTGCACCTCTGTCACGGTGGCCAGTGGAGAGCTCGCCATATAACACGATCTTGGGAAGGCGATGGTCCTCCATTCTGGAGACGTGACCCATCCAGCGCAGCTGGATCTTCAGCAGCGTGGACTCGATGCTGTCGACCTCTGCCATCTCGAGTACTTCGACGTTAGGGTTGTAAGCGCTCCAATGGATGTTGAGGATGGAGCGGAGACAACGCTGGTGGAAGCGTTCTAGGAGCCGTAGGTGGTGCCGGTAGAGGACCCATGATTCGGAGCCGAACAGGAGTGTGGGTATGACAACGGCTCTGTATACGCTTATCTTTGTGAGGTTTTTCAGTTGGTTGTTTTTCCAGACTCTTTTGTGTAGTCTTCCAAAGGCGCTATTTGCCTTGGATTTAATGTACTGGATGGAAAATGATTGTTCTTTGTTGAAAGTGATTGTTCTTTGTTGAGTACCACATTCAGAGTTAAATTTCTGAATGTTTATTGTGGTATTTTAAATAATCCTTTTCTAAAGTCACTCAAATACATTCATACACTCTCTTGACTTTCCATGACAGCATTATGGTTACTTTTTATGATCTTAACTTTCTTGGAAAGGTTAAAAACATCATGGAAGCATAATGGCAAAAGTGTGGACTGAGAGGAGGATTCAGAGAGTTTCACGCAAATGCAAAGGAAAAGAGGAGGAAAATAAAATATATTGCTGAAACATTTGTTTATATATATTGGTAGGAAACAGCTGAAAGGTGGAATATTTTTATAAAGCAAGAAATGCTTGGCGAGATCTACATGTCCTTCTGCTGAACTACTGAAAGGAAAAAATGTAATAAAGGGCTTCACAAATATTTTATTTTAGCTTTTATTTTAAATTGCAAGAAGATTTGAGAACAGTACTCCATTGATACTGAGTTTTACACCTAAAATGATTTGTCAAGATCTAGCCTCTCCACCTCACGAAGGAAATACTTCTTTGTGGTTGTTGGCAAATGCCATTGCTTTGCGACTGACTGCAGATATTGGGGAATTGAGGGATGAAATGAAGGTCCATCAGATTGATTCAGGTACTTATTGCAGAACAGAGTGACACAGTTCTATGAAAGTGACAACGCAGGTAGATAGGATGGTGAAGATGGCATTTGGTACACTTGCATTCAATCAGGATATTGACTATTCCACCAACTTCATGGTTTGTTATCTGCATTACATAATGCAGTCTCCTGGATGTGCAGAATAGACATCTAATCCCAACACTTGTGCAATGGTGTCAGTCTCCCTCATATGGTACTGATGTAAAATCATTGAACTGTAACATTAATTCCAATTCTGTCTCCATAGATGCTGCGTGATCTATTTCCATCATTTGTCATTTTTAATTTGAATTTCCACTGCTTCCTAAATTTTGCTTCTGATTCTCCACTTTGCACCTCTGGGTGGCATTCTCTAAATTATTTTGATCAATCACAGCATCTGCTCTGACATTATTGCTCAAAAATGCAACCCAATGAAGTCAATGGTAACAAGCCAATATCCACAGGCTCCCAACAACTTTTCTGGCACCGTTGCAAACAATCCTGACATTAATTTTTGGCATTCTTTACCCAGGGTTGTGGAGGCTGGATTATTAAAAGTACATGTATTCAAAATGGAGGTTGATTATTTTTTGAAATATTGGGGAATTGAGGGTGATGGGGAACTGATACAGAAGAGGAATTGAGGCTGACAAAGGTCAGCCATGATCATACTAATTAGCAGGGCAGGCTTCAAGAGCCATGTGGCAGGTTCCTGTGATTACTTTATTGTGTTTCCTATAATAAGGAACAATTTATTGTAGGCTTTTGGATGGTTTGCTCATTTTCTTTGGAGATATTAATACTTCTGAAAGACCATGTGAATGATTCTTTTTCAAGTGTGAGCACCTGCAACAATCAATCAGTGAACTGCGTTTCAATTTGAAACATTTATGTTGACAATTTTTTCTATTGCATCCATACAAAACTTTGTGATGCACTTAAGAAAAGGCAAAGCTGCTGCCACAAAGACAAATAGGTCTATGTCGAGAGGTCTCTCTGTGGTTGTTGGCAAATGCCATTGCTTTGCGACTGACTGCAAATTCTGGTCCATGACAATTTCTCCATTTGACTACCTTAAATGCTGGTCAAATCCATGTATATATTTTGCTTTCTTAAAAATGTTGATCATCAACTTAAACCATTAATATTTTCTATCTTGTAATTTTAGGAATTCTTTACGTGGATTATTAAACCCAAAAAACAGCCAAATTCGCAACAGAAATTCAAAGATCAATTGTAGCACCACAGTGCCACTCAGTGGCCAACTCTTGATATCATTCTCATTGTTAGGAATGACTTTCCAAAAGGTCAGTTGTCAGCCTCCTGTGCTCCAGGGAAATAAATCCCAGCTGAGCCAGCCTCTTATTGTAACTGAAGCTATTTGGAGCCGGTAATATCCTTGTGAATCCTTTCTGCACCCTTTCCATTTTAATGACATCCTTCCAAAAGCTGGATGACCAGAATTACATAAATTCTCTCAATCTGGCATCATCAATGCCCTGTACAGCTGTAACATGACATCCCAACTCCTGTACTGAAATAATCATCAGTATGTTCACCATCTGCTCCATAAATTCAGAATACAGTATCAAAATATCAGGGGAATAAAATCAACTTAACCCATCAAAATAAACCAGAAACTTGGATATTAGTTATCAATTGGCAATTCATTTGTCAATGTTTAAAAGATGGATAATATCAGCAGAATTACTACAGGGAAAATTCCCTTAAAGTTATCATTATCTGCAGCAAATAGAATCTGTTCAATAGAAACATTTCACTAAACCTATGATTCAATGAGTTTAATCAGTGATCATGACATTATTAGTTATTTTTGTTGTGAAATTATTTAATCTAATCCAAATACAGTTATTCATTCTAATCTTTGGACAAATAAAATTTTGAAATTCATTAATGGATCATTATTTGAAGACTGTTCATCATAAATATGAAACATGACATCTTAATTCTAGCCACATTAAACACATCAAAATTTAAAGCTCGTAGACTTTTTCATTTTCATCTTTGTGCAGCGACTATGAGATACCACATTGATAGTCTGAGTTAATAACCCCAATTAAACGTGATAACTGGCTAAAATCGCAACCTTAAATTTAAGGTTAGCGATTTTAGCCAATTATCCCCTGTGATCAGTAACTCTTAGCTGCAGCACAAAGATGAAAATAAAAATGTAAATGGAAACATACCTTAGCGGAACAAGAAATAATCCTCACCTCAGCCCCTCAATCAGCTAGCTGGTTTTGTTCATTTACATGTTGGAGGAGATGCATGATTCAGATAGCAATGCAGGGTGGTTCCAGCTCTGTGAGGGATTATGGGTTTTGAAGACAGTCATTTATTTCACATTAAACTAGCTGCTACTGGAAGAAAGTGTTGTTTCAACAAAATGTGTAAGTACGTTTTAACAGGGGAAGGAAGGAGAAGGGAGGCTATTTCATTGTAAGTGTAATTTCAGTGTAAATGTGAGTGCAAAACATAGAAGTAAGTTTTAACAAGGGAGGGGGATGCACAATTTCAATGCTTGTCATAGATGCTATGTTCCCTAGATATGCCATGAGTAATCACTGAATACATAGTGATCTGAGAAATCTAAGATAATTTTGCTAAGAATAATTAGACTATTTCAAACTTACCTTAAAAGAAATGCAGGGTCAGCATCAGAAACTCTCTGGGGGGGGTGGGGCACATTCCCCCTCATTGCGCATGCGCCAGCTGGCATGATTTAAGGCCCCTTTTAAAATAAATGCTACTGGCCTCGCAAAACCTTAATCTGGCACTCCCCTAAAAACTAACCAAGTAGCAAACTCCAAGACCTGGGCTTCAATACCCCACTGTTCAATTGGATCCGCAATTTCCTTGCCTCCAGACACTAATCAGTATGGATTGGTAAGAACATCTCCTCGACACTTTCAACAGCACCAGAACACCACAGGCTATGTACTGAGTCTCCTGATCTTCGTGCTTCACATCTATGACTGTGTAGCTTGGTATGACAACCACACTATTTACAAATCTGCAGATGATGCCTCCATAGTAGGCTGCATAAAGGGCAGATTGAAAATATGGCTGAATGGTGTAGTAACAACAATCTCTCACTGAATGTCACCGAGAACAAGGAGCTGATTGTAGACTTTAGGGAAGAAAATCAGAGGTGTATGATCCAGTGATTACTGGGAGATCAAAGGTGGAGAGGGTGAGAAAATTTAAATTCCTGAGAGTCACTATCTCGGAGGACCTTCCCTAGATTCATCGAACCAATGTCATCATGAAGAAAGCACATCAGCACCTCCACTTCCTCAAGAGTTTGGTTCGGTAGATCATTGGAAACCTGAGCAAACTTCTACAGATGTGTAGTGGAAAGTTTGCTGACTGGTATGGGGGAACCAATACCTCTGAATGGAAATCCCTGCAAAAGCTAGTGGACACAGTCCAGTACATCACAGGCAAAACTCTCCCCAACATTGAGAACATCATAGAACATTGCTGTTGTAAAGCCAAAGCAATCATCAAGGGCATGTGTTCTGTTTTCACTGCTGCCATCAGAAAAGAGGTATAGATGCCTAAGGATTTGTACCACCAGGTTCAAGAAGAGTTGCTACTCCTCAACCATCAAACTTAATCAGAGACTCATTTAAGGACTCTTACTTTACACATTATTTATTACTAAATCTTTTTTTTTGTTCTGTATTTCAACAGTCAGTTTGTTTACATTTCTTTCTTCATTATATTTGTGTCTTTGTCTACTGTAGTGGTACACCACAGGCCTACTGTAGGGGGCAATCTCTGTACCTGCAGGTGTGTACTGCCGGCCTACTGCAGGGGGAAACCTCTGTACCTGCAGGAGGTAAGGGGGACAGGACAACACCTGGCTGGCTGTCAATCAGTCGACCTGAATGGATCAAGCCACACCCAGTCGGGTGTCAATTACCCTCCGGGATATAAGCTTGCGCCGGCCTCCAAGTCTCATTCAGAGTTACTGCAGCAACATCCAGCCTGGCTCTGTGGAAGTCTTTATTGATTAAAGTCTATCTTTATCTTGTGTGTGTTGGGTTCTGTCTAACAGCACACCACAATTTATTCAACAAAGACTTTTTTCCCACGGCTGCTATGGAAAAACTCCTGAGCACAGGGAGCCTCAAATTCGACCCACACCACCCGAAAGCCCAGACACGCTTCGAGATCTGGAGGCACACAGTCTAAGCAATCATCGAGCTGCATGCAGGCGGCATCTGTACTCAGACCGGAAGAAGTTAATTCTACTCCGATCAATGCTGGGTCCCCATGCTTTCCAGGCAACCAAAGGCTGCTGCAAGTACAAAGAAGCAATGGACACTCTCGAGACCTTGTACAAGCCCCCCATGAATGCGGTCTTTGCGAGGTACCTCCTCATTACCTGAGCCCAGCAACCTGGGAAGATGGCTGAGTATTACCTGGGGCACCTGCGAGAATTGGCCCAACCATGCCTGGCTGAACCCGGGATAGGCAAGAGGAGGTTGAGAGGCTGATCCTAGACACCTTTGTCTGAGGGCTACACTCGAGGGCCATCCAGCAGAACTTGCTGGAAGATAGCATCTACGCCCTGGCCAAGACTGTGGAAGTGGTCCGAACCCTGGAAGCTGCAGCCCTGCATATTGAAGCCTTCGATTCCAGGCTCCCCCAGGGCTGCCTCACACTGCAGCTACAGCCCTAGACCAAGCTGGGGAAGAGAACATCGCTCCAATGGGCACCCAACGCCCCTATAAGTACTGTGGGTCAGATCGATGATCGCACCAAAACTGCCCAGTTAGGAATAAGTACTGTTCCCGATGTGGCATGAAAGGCTACTTTGCTAAAGTGTACCTCTCAAAGCCAGCCAGCAGCTCAGCGGCCCTCTATGACCTCCCCACCTCTCCCACGGACCCCTCCACATGTGTGTGCTGGGCGACGCCATTGTCCCTGTGACCACTTCCACCTTCCCCGACCCTGACATTGCAGCATACAGCCCTAGCAGCGACAATCACCGGGTGTGCCGCGTGCACCTGGACCATCCCCCGCTCTTGCCAGCGCCGCTCACCGAAAACTACATTGACATCATTTCCGGCTTACGGTGTGACATCACTTCTGTCAGTGTGACAAACATGGCTGGGGAAGGAGGCCAGCCATGCCTCTGGCCCCCACGAGGTGCCGCCATCTTGGGCCAGGTAGAGGCCGACACGGAGGCCTTCCGATGATGATGGGGATGACGTGGTCAACACGGACGATGACCAGGCTGCCCCACTGATGCTCCCCATGCCTCTGGACACCATCAGTTGCCACACCTCATGACTGACGACGACATGGTCAACATGGGTGATGATCAGGCCACCCTATTGACGATCCCCACACCTCCAGGCACCATAAATTGCTGCACACAACTGGAGAGCAATGACTCCGACCCCAAGAAGGTCCTGGCTTCTACCATTCTGACCAGGAACATCCCCCACGACCTCAAGCGTTCTATGATGGACGTGGAAGTCAACGGGCAGGTAACAAAGTGCCTATTCAACAGTAGCAGCACTGAGAGTTTCATTCACCTGAGTGTGGACCACTCTCTGAAACTAAAAGTCCACCTCACCTCCTTCTCAATCGCCCTCGCTGCCAAGGACAAGACTGTTGGTACCTTCAGGCGCTGGTCGGCAGATATAATGGGGGAGGGGAGACATACATAGGGTTTAAGCTCCTGGTCATGCCAAAAATCTGCGCCCCAGTCCTCCTGGGCCTGGATTTCCAGTGGTACCTTCAGAGCTTCACCTTTGCCTTCGGGGGGGCCCCAACCTTCACTCACGCTACACAGTGCACCGACCTTCCAACCCCGGCCAACCTGCGGCTTCTCCACACTACGCATCACCCCCCTGGTGCTCTTTGCACACCTTAAGCCAGGCTGCAAGCCAATTGCCACCAGAAGTAGGCGCTATTGCTCCGCAGACTGAGACTTTATCTAGGCTGAGGTGCGGCGGCATCTGGTGGAAGGAGTCATAGAGCCCAGTAACAGCCATTGAAGAGCTCAAGGTCTGATGGTCAAAGAGGGAAGTAAGACGAGGATGGTCGTGGATTACAGCCAGACCATAAACCGGTACACCCAACTGGATGCCTACCCCTTGCCGAGGATAGCCAACATGGTCAACGAGACAGCCCGCTACCAGGTTTTCTCTACGATTGACCTGAAGTCGGCTTATCACCAAATCCCCATCCACCCGAGGAACAAGTCTTACACTGCCTTCGAGGCGGAAGGGCGCCTGTACCAGTTCCGTCAAGTTCCCTTTGGGGTCACAAACAGGGTGTCCATCTTCTAGCAGGAGATGGATCGTATGGTAGACCAGCACAAGCTGAAGGCGACGTTCCCTTATCTGGATAACATCACTATCTGCAGCCGTGACCAGCAGGACCACAATGCCAACCTGGAGAAATTCCTCCAGATGGCAGGGGAGCTGAACCTCACTTACAACAAGGAGAAGTGCGTGTTCAGCACCACCCGCCTCGCCATTTTGGGGTATATCGTGGCCCATGGGGTCATTGGCCCAGGTCCAGAGCGGATGCACCCATTAATGGAGCTACCTCTTCCCCCAATGCTAAAGGCCCTCCACAGGTGCCTTGGCTTATTCTCCTATTACTTGCAGTGGGTTCCCTACTTCTCGGACAAGGTCCAGCCACTGGCCCAAGCTACAACTTTTACCCTCCCACCTGAGGCGCAGGCAGCTTTCATGAGCATTAGGCAGGATATCGCAGATGCCATGATGCAGTCTGTGGATGAGGACTCCCCCTTCCAGTTGGAGAGCGATGCCTCTGATGTAGCCCTCGCCACTTCTCTCAACAAAGGGGGGGGCATCACGTTGCTTTCTTCTCTTCTTCTCTAGGACCATCCACAGCTCCAAGCTAGGCTATTCCACCATTGAAAAAGAGGCCCAGGCGATTGTGGAAGCAGTCCGCCACTGACGCCACTACCTGGCCGGCAGGAGATTCACCCTCCTCACTGACTAGCGGGGCGTGGCATTCATGTTTAACACCGCCCACAAGAGCAAGTTCAAGAACGACAAGATCTTGCGCTGGAGAGTCGAGCTGGCAACCTACAGCTACGACATCCAGTACCACCCGGGAAAGTTTAATGACTCCCTCGATGCCCTCTCTCGGACTTGTGTGTCTATACACGTCAACAAGCTGCAGGCACTGCATGAGTCCGTCTGCCATCCGGGAGTCAGCAAGCTGTATCATTTCATTAAGTCCCGGAACCTGCCGTATACCATCAGGGACATGACTGAGGCCTGCCGGGTCTGCGCGGAGTGTAAACCCCACTTCTTCCACCTGCCCCAGGCCCATGTTGTAAAGGCCACTCAGCCCTTTGAGCGCCTCGGCATGGATTTCAAAGGGCCCCTGCCTTCCACGAACCGAAATGTCTACTTCCTCATGGTAGTGAATGAGTACTCCCTCTTCCCTTTCGCTATCCCTTGCCCGGACCTCCACGGCCACCGTCATCAGGGCCATGGAGTAGATCTTCACCATGTTTGGATATCCCGCTTTCATCCACAGCGACCGGGGTGTTTAGTTTTATGAGTGACGAACTGCGCCAGTACCTGACAGCGAGGGGCATTGTGACTAGTTGCACGACTAGTTATAACCCAAAAGGCAATGGGCAAGTGGAACGCGAGAATGGGGTGGCCTGGAAGGCAGTCCTCCTGGCCCTCAAGTCAAAAGGGTGAATACTGGCAGGACACCCTGCCCGAGGCACTCCATGCCATTAGATCACTTCTGTGTACGGCTACCAACGAGACCCCTCATGAACACCTGTTTTCATTTTCCAGAAAGTCGGTGACTGGAATGTCCCTCCCAGCATGGCTTCCATCCCCGAGACCAGTTCTCCTGTGTAAGCATGTACGGTCACACAAGGCCAAACCCCTGGTCGAGCAGGTTTTTCTCCTATATGCAAACCACAATTATGCATATGTTAGGTTCGGCAGTGCCAGGGAGGACACTGTCTCAACCAGTGACCTGGCACCAGCAGGAGCACCCACCATTCCACAGCATCCTTTAGCCCAGGACGATGCTGACCGGGCATATATCCCCATCCCCAGGCTGCTATGGGGAGCACAGGACCTCCTTGACCATGAAGGGTCAACTTCAGCCATGGGGGACGAACCTGCCCCCCCACCTATCCAATATGACTCTCATATCTCGATCCCAGCCCCCTCGGCCACCCCTCCACGCAGTACCACACCAGTCACTCAGACCCCTGCCGCCAGCCCCCCCACTTCTCCTCCGACCAGTGACCAGGATCCAGTCCTACGATGGTCACAGAGACTCCGACGGCTGCCAGATCGTCTCAATCTGTAAATATTGTATTTATGGATACTGGGTACGATTCTTTGTTACTGCGCCCCCCCCCCCCCCCCACCGGGATGAATGTGGTGGTACACCACCGGCCTACTGCAGGGGGCAACCTCTGTACCTGCAGGAGACAAGGGAGACAGGATAACACCTGGCCGGCTGTCAATCAGTCGACCTGAATGGATCAAGCCCTACCTGATCGGGTGTCAATCACCCTCCGGGATATAAGCCTACATCGGCATCTGAAGTCTCACTCAGAGTTACTGCATCAACAGCCAGCCTGGCTCTGTGGAAGTCTTTGTTGATTAAAGTCTGTTGTACAGTCTTTACCTTGTGTGTGTCTGCTTCTGTCTAACAGCGCACCACATCTACATATTTCTTTTTAAGTACAATTTATAGTTATTGAGAAGTAGAAATTCTGCCTGGACTGCAGGAAAAAAGAACCTTAGGGTTGTATGTGATGTCATGGATGTTCTCTGACAATAAATTTGAACTTTAATCTTGATGGAACTTACAGTGGGAAGTTCAAATCTCCCAATCTAACAAATGTAAGTTATTACAATAGAGGAAGGCCAGCAAATGCGCAGCTGACTGATTCCTGAGAATGGCAGGACTTGCATATGAAGAGAGCTTCTGACAATTCGACTTATAATTAATAAACCTGATAGGATTAGATCGATTAAAAGAAGGACACTGACAAAGGGGACTTTTCTGAAGTGGGTTGTCACAGTATAGGCTATTTAGGACAAAGATGATAACTTTTTCAGCTAAAGATTGGTAGATCTGTGGAATCTCTGGCATAGAAACCAGTGGACACCAAATAATTCAATAAATTCAAGGAGTTAAATGTGTATAATATCAAAATAGACAAGGGCGATGAGTAGCAGGCAGGAACATAGTACTGAATTTGGATTTAAACAAAAGAATCTGCAGATGCTGGGATCTAGTGCAATACCTAGAAGTACTGGTGAAACTCAGCAGGTTACGCATTATCCATGTGTAAAAGGTTATCAAAGTTTCAGGTGTAAGCACTTCCTTAGGAATGAGATTATTTAACACTGAGAACTTATTGTGGAAGCAATGATATCTTTACAAAATATCTGTGGAATTGAAATCAGAATTCACAAATAGGCTTCTTAATTTCACAGTACAAGATAAATATACATAAACTAAAGAATCAATCATCACTGTTAATTAGTTAGACATTATCTGTTATATGTTGTAATATCCTTTCTAAATCCTTCTTTAATTGAACATCAGTCTGCAAGGCCAAGAAGTTGAAGCAGAGTTAGGATTGCATCAATGCAAGTTGGTGTTCTGATGGTAGGCTCTGTTGATACCCATAATTCATACAAGGACAAATCTGAAATTGAGGAATAATTCCAGAATGATACCAAGTGTTAAACTTTCTGAGGGTTCACTTTGTTAATGTAAAATCTTATCCATCATACATCAGGGTTGATGGGAAATTGGTGAATACATTAGATCGCTCCAACCCTGGATTATGCATTAACATCTTAAATAAAAAGGCTCTTGAGATTTCATCACTGTGTCCAACATTTTTGATTGTGCCCAAAACAGGCAAAGAGAATTTCAATAAATGTTAAGCCTTTTCTTTTTAGAATGGAAGTACCATTGAAGTCATTAAATATAAATGCGAATAGCTTTACCAGCGTACAGTGGGTTCCTTGATCATCCTAGTCTTCAATTCAAATTACAACCATAGCCACTTCTTAATCATTACCTCAGGGGAGCAATTCCAAAGGCAATTTGCTTTGTAAAATAGGTTATATTGAAAGTGTGATGAATTATTTGGTTTAATTTATGAACATGCAATTATTAAACAGATGGGGAAGCAAATATTTACAAGCTGCATATTTTTCCTTGTATTTCCATTGAAACAACAGGTCATGCATGGACCACACTGCTATTATTGTTGAACTTCAGAATGCACATCAGATTGTGAGAAATATGCCAATAGGAAATGGCATTTTGCTTTTCGAAGATTGTTCAGTAATTCAGGCAAATGATTCTTGCTCAAATGCCAACCTTTACCTCAATAAATAATAATAGAATTTCACTTAATTGTTTTTATAAATGGAAACCGCCTTAATTAAAATTCCACCTTCCATTGCCTCGAATCATAAGCTGGCTTACATTAAGTTAAATATCGATAAAGTGAAATTATGCTTACAATGCAGAAAACAAAGTCACTAGATTGTACAGAGCAAGATACTCCTGAGCAGCAAAAAAAACCCCAACCAGTTAATGGTTTCAGATGCAAATTTAAAAAAAAATTGGCAAATGTTGGGAAATACCAAAGTATTTAAATCAGTGTTGCCAAGTCTGGTACTTCCGTCTGAGGTGGCAGAAAAAAATCTGACCTAAATTTTTATTTATAAAACTAAACTTAATCACAATAATTTATTTACAAAGAAAAAAAATGTCCAACACCTTTTCATAAAATATACACTTCCAGTAATGTATATTGTTACATTTGTTCTCCATTTAGTACCATTGCCACCAATGTGGCATCTTATAGTTACTTACACTTAGGTTATTTAGAGGGACTTTCCCTTGGTCTTAATTTCTCATTGCCTGGTAACAGAATGACTCTAGAGTATAGCCTTTCTCACGTTGGCTGCGCCAAGCCTCAGTGAATTGTGCAACATGTATTCCTGCAGCCTGGAATGAGCCAGTCAGCAGCATTCCCTCACCGACATCTCCATGTGCTGAAAAACAAACAAGTTTCAGCCAGACTAGTCGGCGTCTTTCACTGAGTTGATGGTCTTTTGGCAGCTCTGGATGTCTGTCTCTGCATGCATTACCACTGCATGGAATGAATCGTGACAAAGACTCCAGCATACTTCTCCACAAACTCTTTGAAAACCTGCATTCTGAATAGAGATGGGCGACTGTGTTCACCCACTGCAGTCATCTCGGGGACAACTTGTGATGTGAGTGATATTTCTGTCGTACAGGAAGGATCTGAGCAGAAGGGCTCGTCTCACAGTAATCCAGGCCAAGTCCAGGTACTTAATAGTGAGCAATGGTGATGAGGCATTCTGCCAGATGTCCTGGACAGTCAGCTCAGGGAACCACACCACAGTATCCATTGAGTCCTTGTTGCTCAGTGTCTGCCAGGCATTCAGTGCTGAATTCAGCCTGATGTACTTATGGTCAAAGATGTTTAGAAAAAGTTGTCCTCAAGGATAGGTAATAAGGCAATGTTCAGATGAATGGGAAATTGTGAGCTAATATAAACAATTAGTGGTGTTCATCTTAGAAAATTAGATTGGATTAATGCCAATTATTTCTGCTGAGACAGGCAATCAATCAATGAATTGGACCATTCGACAAAATAAATACATAAGGTTGATGGATTTGAACCATGAAATCTTAGTCATAATATGAGTTGAATATTAAATTCAATTTATATTAATAATAATGACCACAGTAAAGAAGAATTCATTTTTTGGTCAAATACTGCAGCAAAAGTTGAGTGCTGCAGTCAATTTTCTCTTTGTAGAGCGCGTCAAAAGAACCAAAGATTTTATTAACTAAAAGACGGGAGCATATCACAAGTAGGTCGACCAGTCCAGGATGACCTGGTCTGGCTAGGAGCAATCCTTTAAGACCTGCCAGTAGGTGTGGCTACGCTCTCAGTCAATCACAGTCATCCTACACTACAATCTGCACATATACACATTGGTGATAGAATCTGTACTATCACACTCTTACTGCCATTAATTTTGTATGACTTTGTCAAATGATTCACTGCAGATAATTGAGCATACATTATCACAGTATATGTATTCCTTGCTTCTCTAAATAACTTAATAGTTTGCCGAGTGATTAGATGAACATGAACAAGTTGGTAATTCTCAACCAAACAATGAACAAACCAACAAACAGCTTCATGTCTGAGGGTTCAAAAACTAAATACGATGCCCATAAGTTATGCGCAGATGAGCAAACAAAACAATGGTAAGAATTAGGGTCTTCTAAACTAAGTAGCTGAAATTCCAGTGCATAAAACAGTAAATGTACCCATCAATCAATCTTTGCCCAGGATTTAAAATCTTTCATGATGGGAGGAAGTTCAATTTGCAACAAAAGGGGGAAAAATTATTTTTTAGCTCCATATGGGGTAAAACACTGTTTGTTTCAATTCAATTGAGTTTAACTCTTCACAACTTATTCAAAGACTTGGCAGCTTTCATAAGAGAAAGTGAAAGGAACAGCATTTGCATCCACTGATCCATACACCAACCCTTTCTGAGTCTTCACTGTTGTCTCCAATCTTCCCCTCTTTGAGACAGAAACCCCTGTCTTCAATAGAGGCCTCAACTTTGCCCAAACCTTTATGGGTTCCATCTTCACCATGATGCTAAATTCGTCTTCCATCATCTCCATCTCTGAGCCAATTTCTTCAACAAGTTTCCTCCATCCTCCACTAAGGACCCATTCTCCTGCCTTAAGCCTTCTTCCTCCTTTTAGACACCTAATTTTGGCCTCCTGAATATTTTGATTTTCAACTGCCACTGACCACAATCCAGTAACTGCCCTCCATTCTCTCTGCACCAATCCCAATCTCAGGAACAAACACTCAGACAATGTAAATGCTGTCATAGTCTAGTGAGCTGACCTCAAATTTGCTGGGGCAAACAACAGCTCTCAAACTCTTCAGTTTACCATTTTAACTGGATCCCATCAAAAAAAAAACAGGCCACCATCTCCTAGACCACCAATAACCTCATCACTTCCAGTAATCTCCCTTACACAGACAGCATCTAATCTCATTGTCTTTTCAATAATTTTTATTAAAATTGAAATTTCACATCCAAAAAATACAGAGTATATATGGATAAATGTTAAAAGTCCAAAAAGATACATTACACTTAAATTATATATAATTTCATTCGATTAAACAAATTATATTATATTGATATTTTATTATTCTATTATTAAAATGAAAATCTCAACCCACTACCAAGAAAGAAGCTGTTTGGCCAAATAAAGACAGGAAGGCAGAATTTGTATCAGAGTGATAAATTACCTCATTAGTCAACAGCTCTACCTTCATAATTATGAAAGTCATTCAAAAAGGGTCTCCACAGTGTTTGAAAATTTGAATTCAAATTGGAAATTGAGCATTGAATCTTCTCTAAATTTAAACATGACATCACAAAGCGATTAAACTTGAATCAGTGGGGTAACGTCCCTCCATCTGATCAACACTGCCCGTCTAGCCATAAAAGAAATAAAACCTAATACATGCAGCTCAGATGCTGTTAAGGTTATGTCACTCTCTCCAATAATACCAAAGAAAGCAGTTAAAGGATTAACTTTAAAATTAACTTCAAAAAGTGAAGAGAAAGTTTGAAATACTTCTTTCCAATATTTTCAAGTCTCTGACATATCCAGAAAATATGAATTAATGAAGAATTTCCACTGTTGGATTTATCACAATGAGGATATACATCCGCATAAACACGAGATAGTTTGACTTTGAATATGTGAGCCCTCTGAACTACTTTAAATTGTAGGAGGGAGTGGCGAGCACATAAATATGATGTATTAACCAATTTGAAAATTGCATTTCAAGTTTCTTCAGAAATTAAAAGCTGTTGGTCCTATTCCCAGGTTTTAAAAATTTTTTTTATCTGAGGGAGCCTCTCTTATTCCCAATATATCATGAATTTTAGATATTGGACCATTATAGAAAGGTTGTAAATTAAACATTAATTCAATTAAATTTTTATCAGTCCTCTTAGGAAATGTATGTAATTGAGATTGTAAAAAAATCTCTAATCTATAGATAAGAAAAAAAAAATGAGTATTTGGTCGACCCTAATTAACTGAAAATTGTTCAAAAGAAGCAAGGCTCCCCTCAACAAACAAGTATTTAAAACATTTAAGGCCCAATCTATACCATTCTTTAAAAGTTACATCAATCATGGAAGATTTAAAGAAATAATTAGAAAAAATAGGACTAGAAAGAGAAAATCTCATTGCACTGCTGGTTCTCTCCCATCTATGATCCACAAACCCAAATGTCCCAGTAGAACCATTGACTCAACCTGCTCCTGCCCAAATAAACTGGTTCTGTATTATCATACCTCAAGTTCATTTTGTCCCCCTTGGTCCGGTCGGTCTCTTCTCATTACATCCAAGACACCTTTCAAGACATCTCACATTCTTTCCATCACATTGACAATTTTCAATTCCCTGGGCTTAATTGACTCATTATCACCATGGATGTCCAGCCCCGAAACAGTTTCATCTCCCCTAAAGGTCTCAAGCCTCTTATTTCTTCCTTAATAACAGAGTTAACCAGTCCCTCTCAACCACCTGGCAGAACTTGTACTTACCCTCAGTAACTTCCTCTTTGGCTCATCCCACTTTATCCAAATGAAGCATTTAGCCAGGGGTACAGACATGGATCCAACAATGGTTGCCTTTTCATTGGCTATGGGTAATAATCCATGCTGTAAGTCTATACAGGCAGGCTTCTCAACTCTTCTTCCATTACACTGACAACCACCTTGGTGCAGCCTCCTGTACCGATGATAAGCTCATCATCTTTATCAATTTTGCTGCCAACTTCCACCCTGAATTCAAATTAATTTTGTCCATCTCTGTCAATTCTTTCCCCTTGATCTCTTTGTTTCTATTTTGCTAAACAAACTACCTTTAATAACTTTTTTAATACCATTAACTCTCGCAGTTACTGCCACAAATTGCTCCACAGCAGATGCAATATCACGCAGTCTCCTCTCAGCTCAGAATCACCGAGCTTACAGAAGGGAAATAGATCAACTAGTTGAGTAGCAAAACTAAGGAGCTTTTTGTGGACTTCAGGAGGGGAAAATCAGGAGAACACAAACCAGTCTGCATTAGAACTTAAAATTCTTGAGTGTCAACATCTCTGAGGATCTATCCTAGGGATCTATCCATATTGATGCAATCATGACAAAAGCTCACCAAAGGCTATACTTCATGAAGAGTTTGAGAATATATGATATTTCATCCAAAACATTTAAAAATTTCTACAGGTGTACTATGGAGAGCATTCAGGCCAGTTGCATTACTGTCTGGTATGGAGGTGCCAATGCATAGGGAAAAAAAATTACGGAGAGTGATGAACTTGGCCAGTGCCATGATGGGCATCAGAGGACATCTAGAAGAGGTGGTGTCTAAAGAACACAACCTTTATCCTCAAGGACCTTCACCACCCAAGCCATCCCCTCTTCACTCTGCTACCATAAGGAAGGAGGTTCAGGAGCCTTAAGACAAACACGCAGTGGTACAAAAAACAGCTTCTTCTCCTCTGCCATCAGATTTCTGAATGGACAATGAAGCACAGACACTACTTCACTTTCTCTTCTTTTTCACTAATTTATTTATTTTTAAAATGTAATTTATGGAAATATTTCCTTACATGTTATTGCCAATAAATTCTGATCCTGATGGAACCACCTCAACGATTCTTCATTGGAAATTGTGTTCTTTGAACTGATGTGTCTTCCTTTGACCTTCATATCAGAAATGCTGAAATCTGATTTTACCATGACCACGTAAAAATCCAGACCATAAATTCCAATGCTGGGATCATATCTGATCCATGCATCAATGTGTTCTTGGATCCCAAAGCTAAATTTCTCTGTATTACAAAAGTTTTTCTTCCTCATTCATACTTCTGGAACATTACGCCCTTCTCTAAAATTTCAAACAGCTTTGGTCCCTTAAATTGTGCAATGATTCTCATTTCTCCAAATGCCAAAGGACCACACTGTATAACAAGCTTTTGAAAAGTGGTCAGTGAGTTTATCTAACACTTTAGCAGTTCTGGTGATTCAGTCATCACTTTCACCAACACAGATATTCAGGCATACTTTCCTAATGTGGAGTGTACACATAGGATTTTCATTCTTCTCACCCACATTGCTGCAGCATTTCTCCGATTCTGTCATCCCCTCAATTTCCATCTTTTTAATGTTCTTATTCTGAAGCTTTGGCGGATGTACAGTATATTTGTGGTTGCAGAGAAATATTATCTTTTAATTGTTCTCATATTGTGCCTGGTTCCCACTTGCCAGGTTTCAACAAAGGAAAAGATAAAAACAGAATCATGTTAATGGCTTTTAATGACCTGATTTCAAATGCACAGTCAATCGTCAGTGCTCATCAAATCACAGCACAAAACCTTTAGTAATGAACCAGTAACACTTCCAGCCTTTGAGCTTTATTTTTTTTGTCAAATGGAAATCAAGGAAATGGAGAATGAATTACCTCTGATATTTGAAGAAAATCAAAATGGGGATCAACATTTAAGCTGAAAATTACACAGGCAGTTCTTTGATTACTTGCTGTACATTGTTAAATTGATTGTGACTGATTTTCTTTGTTCCACGAAAGCTTATTCATAGCTTAGATTTGTGATGCCACTCAGTTGAGTATCTGGTTAAGGCTAGACTCAAAATCAATTAACTTTGCTTACAAGTTAATCAGGAAAATAAAAAAGTCAGACACTATCTCATAAAAAAGAAAATAAGCTTAACTTTTAACATCAATTCACAAAAGAGCTGCAGAAACTCCGTAAGGTATGCAGTATCCATAGGAAGCAAAGATGTAAGCCAACAATTTGGCCGTGAGCTATTCATCAAGGTATATATGGTCTATGTGAGTATATGGTTCCAGAGCTTGTGAGCTGCAGGGAGTAGTGAGAGAGATATTGAAAAGAGGAGAACATCTACAGGGTAGGCATCCTTGAAGAGACCACAATGGAGAAGCTGAATAGAGTTAAAGAAAAAGTCTATAGATGCTGTGATTGTAGTTCAACACAAGAGTGTTGGACAAACTCATCAGGTCATGCAGACTTAATGAAGGACTCAGGCCCGAAAAGTTGGAACTCACATTCACGTGTTTTGAAAGGCTGGTGTTGAGGCACATCAGCTCCTGTCCAATTTGCCTACCACAGCAACAGTTCTATGGCAGATTATATCTCACTGGGTCTACAAAAAACCCTGGAACACCTGGACAGCAAAGATGTACACATCAAGATTCCCTCAAAACTGATTAGCAAACTCTAAGACCTGGGCCTTTATAAGAACATCTTCTCCACAATATTCATCAGTACTAGAGCACCACAGGACTGCGTTCTTAGCCCACTTCTCTACTCTTGTTACACTGATAACTGCGTGGCTTGGTATGGCAACAACACCATCTACAAATTTGCTGATGATACCATAGAAGTGGGTTGTATATAAAGGGGTAATGAGTCAGTTTACAGGAGGGAAATTGAAAAGTTGGCTGCAGTAAAATACAGAATTCTGCATACTGCCTACCTTATTAAAAGGCTCAAGCTTGAAACATTGACTATGTATCTTTGTCTTTGCTATATACAGTACACTGACCTGCTGAGTTTCTCCAGCATTGTGCTTTTACTTCAACCACAAAGTCTGAAGACTTTTGTGTTTTACGACAGAAACCTGCATATGTCATGATTAAAGTAAAAACACAATGCTGCAGAAACTCAGCAGGTCAAACAGCATATTTTAAATAGCAAAGATAAAGATCAAGACCAAAGCATATATGAAGCATATAAGGATAACTGAGGAGGTAGTGATGGCTGTGTTAAAAAAGATAAAGGTGGATAAATCTCCCGGACCGGACAAAATATTCCCTAGGACACTCAGGGAGGCTAGTGGACAGTTAGTGGGGCCATTAACAGAGATATTTAGGATGTCGCTGGCCACGGGGGTGGTACCAAAGGATTGGAGGGTGGCGCATATGGTTCCTCTGTTTAAGAAAGGGTCCAAATGCAAACCTGGGAATTATAGGCCTGTAAGTCTGACATCTGTGGTGGGCAAGTTGATGGAAAGTGTTCTGAGGGATGTTATTTACAAATTTTTGGAGGTACAGGGATTGATAGGGAGTAATCAGCATGGTTTTGTCAGGGGTAGATCATGCTTGACAAACCTAATTGAGTTCTTCGAGGGGGTTACAAAAAAGGTTGATGAAGGGAAAGCTGTGGATGTTGTCTATTTGGACTTTAGTAAAGCTTTTGACAAAGTTCCCCACAGGAGGTTAGGAAAAAAGGTGGAGGCATTAGGTATAAATAAGGAGGTAGTGAAATGGATTCAGCAGTGGTTGGATGGGAGGTATCAGAGAGTAGTGGTAGAAAATTGTTTGTCCAATTGGAGGCTGGTGACTAGTGGAGTTCCTCAGGGTTCGGTCCTGGGTCCACTATTATTTGTTATATATATTAACGATCTGGATGTAGGGGTGGAGAATTGGATAAGCAAGTTTGCGGATGTCACAAAGATTGGTGGTGTTGTGGACAGTGAGGTAGATGACCGTAGATTAAAAGGTGATTTAGGAAGGCTGGAGGTGTGGGCTGAGAAATGGCTGATGGAATTTAATACAGATAAATGTGAGGTGCTACATTTTGGAAAGGCAAATTTAAATAGGTCATATACATTGAATGGTAGACAATTGAGGAGTGCAGAGCAACAAAGGGATTTAGGAGTTATGGTAAATAGTACCCTCAAGGCTGATACTCAGGTAGATGGTGTGGTGAAGAAGGCATTTGGAATGTTGGCCTTCATAAATCGGAGTATTGAATTCATGATGAAAGGAGGTCATGATGAAATTGTACAAGGGATTGGTGAGGCCAAATTTGGAGTACTGTGTACAGTTTTGGTCACCAAATTATAGGAAAGATATATACAAAATAGAGAGAGGGCAGAGAAGGTTCACGAGAATGTTGACAGGATTTCAGGGTCTGAGTTACAGGGAAAGGATGTGCAGACTGGGGCTTTTTTCTCTGGAGCATAGAAGATTGAGAGGGGACTTGATAGAGGTGTTTAAGATTTTAAAAGGGACAGACAGAGTAAATGTGGATAGGCTTTTTCAATTAAGAAAGGGGGAGATTCAAACTAGAGGACATGGTTTAAAATTGAAGGGGGAAAATTATAAGGGGAACATGAGGGGAAATTTCTTTACGCAGAGGGTGGTGGGGATGTGGAATGAGCTTCCGGCAGACGTGGTCGAGGTGGGATCATTGGTTACATTTAAGGAAAGACTGGATCGTTACATGGATAGGAGGGGACTAGAGGGGTAAGGACCGGGTGCTGGTCAGTGGGACTAGAGGGTGGGGATTTGCTACGGCATGGACTAGTAGGGCCGAACTGGCCTGTTCTGTGCTGTAAGTGTTTATATGGTTATATGGTTATAAAGTTTCATTCTGCTCTGTCCTCAACTCTTTCCACACAAATCCCAACCTTTCTATCAAACACGCAGACAAGGGTGGTGCTGTGGTTGTCTGGTGCACTGACTTCTACTTTGCTGAGGTCAGACGACACCTCTCAGACACTTACCCCTTCAACGGAATCCCACCAAAGAATATCAAGTCACTGTCTCACATACCATCTCTAACTTGATCACTTCAGGTCATCACCCTCTGACAATATCCAACCTCATTGCTTTCAAACCCCACAATGCCCAGTTCTACTTCCTTCCCAAGATACACAAACCCAATTATCCAGGTAGACCCATCATTTCCACATGTTCCTGCCCCATCAAACTAGCATTATCTTACCTCAACTTAATTTTTTTATCCTCTGGTCCAGTCCCTCCTGACCTACATGCCCTCCATCTCTTCAGTCACTTCCAATTACCTGAACTTGACTGCCTCATTTTCACTATGGATGTTCAATCTTTTTACACCTCCAGCCCCCATACAGAAGGTCTCAAAGCTCTTCATTTCTTTCTGAACTGACTGAATCAGTCCCCCTCTACCTCCACCCTCCTCTGCCTGATAGAACTTGTTCTCATCCTCAATAACTACTCATTTGACTCATTCCACTTAGTAGTCATGGATATCAGCATGGTTCCAAGTTATGCCTGCTGTTTTGCTGGTTTAGGGGAGAAATCCATGCTACAAGTTTACATAGGCAAGGCTCCTCAATTCTTCCTCTACTATATTGACTACTATATTGTCGCTGCCTCATCCACACAAGATGAGCTCGTCAACTTTATTACTTTGCTGCTAAGTTTCACCCCAATCTTAAATTTACTTGGTCCATTCCATGACACTCTCCACTTTCCTGATCTCTCTGTCTCTATCTCAAGAGACACACTTTCTAAAGACAGTTTTTTTTTTTTACAAACCTTCCAACTCCCACAACTACCTCAACTACACTTCTTCACATCCAGTCCCCTTTCTCTCAATTCTCCCATCTTCATTGCATTTGTTCCAAGATGAGGTCTTCCAGTCTATATCATGCACAATGCCCTCCTACTTTAAAACATGTGGCTTACACTCTACCACTATCAACTCAGCCATTATCCACATCTCCTCCATTATCCATATGTCTGCCCTGGCTCCCCCTGCTCCAAGACACAACAAAAACTCGATTCCCTTGTCCTCACCTGCCCCTCTGCATCTCACATATTATCTATCCTCCACAAGTTCTGTCACCTACAACAAGATCTCCTTTTCTCACCTTTTCTCACCTCTGAAGCAACACTTTACTTATGCATCTCTGGGAGTGACCTACTGCATCCAGTGCTCCCACTGTGGCCGTTTCTACATTGGATAGATTGGACTCAGACTGGGAGATTGCTTTGCTGAGCACCTTTGATCTGTCCACATCAATGACAGGGATCTCCCAATGGCCAACCATTTTAAATCTGTGTCACACTCCCATGCCAAAATGTCTGTCCATGGCCGTGTGCACTGCCAAACCAAGGCCACCCATAAATTGGAGGAGCAACATTTATATTTCATCTGGGCATTCACTAATCAAATTATATTAATGTCAACTTCTCCGGTTTTTGCTAGCCTACTCCCTGTTCTCCCTCTCTTCCTCACCCCTCTGTCTCCTTTCCTCTAGATCTCCATTCCCTTCCCTCTCCATTCACAGAGCCATCACTCCTCCCCATGTTTGCTGTCATGCTCTCACTTCCTCATCCACCTATTAACTCTTGCCTGTGGACCAGTGCTCCTCCCCGTGTCCCATCCCCATCATTTTATTCAGGTGCCTGCCTTCATTTTACTCATAACATAATGATTGCCTCCGGCTCGAAAATCTGGTTATATTAACTTTATCTTTGCTATAAAGTACACTGCTTGACCTGCTGAGTTACTCTAGTATTGTGCTTTTAATGGAAAACTTGGCTAACAACAATCTTGCACTCAAGGTCACCAAAACCGAGGAGTTGCTTGTGAGCTTCAGGAGGAGAAGGCCAGAGGTATACGATCCGGTGATCAATGGGGGAATCAGAGGTGAAGAGGGTCAGCAAATTAAAATTCCAGGCAGTCACTAGATCTGAAAACAATTCCTGGACCGAACAAATGATTGTCATCGTGAAGAAAGAATGTCTGTGCCTTTATTTCCTCAGGAGTTTGCAGAGGTTTGGTATTGAAAACCTTGGCAAACTTCTATAAGTATGTAGTAAAAAAATGAGCTGATCAACTGCATCACGGTCTGATATGGGGGCACCACACCTTTGAGTGGAAAGCTCTGCAAAAAATAATCAACACAGCCCAGTAGATTACAGGCAAAACTTTCCCCACCATCAAGAAAATCTACATGAAATGTTGCTGCACCAAGACCTACTCTGATCTCACTGCTGCCATAGATGCCTCAAGACTCATACACCACATCCACCTCTCCACCATCAGATTCCTAAACAACACTCATTTAAGGACTCTTATTTTGCACATTATTTATTATTTAATATTTATTTTCTGTATTGCACAGTATATTTGTACTTTTTCTTTGCTTATATTTCTCTCTTTTTTATAAGTATATTTTCTTCAAAACAGTTTTTTTGCACTAACTATAAGTAGAAATTCTGTCTGATTCACAGGTAAAAGGAATCTCAGGATTGTTTGTGATGTCAATAAATCTGAAATTTGAACTTTTTGAACTTTGATATATATTTGCTTCCTATGGATGCTGCATGACCTGCTAGTTTATCCAGCACTTTCAAGCATTAAAACTACTATTACAGCATCTGCAGACCTTCTTGTTTAACTAACTTTTATGATCAATGTTTTTAACCAGAACTGGAAAAAGTTTTAAAACAAGGACAATGACAGGAAGTTGAGGAAGCATTAAAAACAAAATGAAATGGTAAAATGTTGGTAAGATTCAGTGATGCAGGGGCAAAACAAAAATGTGTGATAATGGGACAGTAATGAATAAAAATATGTATCTCAAACAAAACAAAGTAACAATGGAAGGTTAAACAGTGATGACAATATTGGTTCCGCATCCTGCACCCATGATGAGATTGTCAACTTTATATCAACTTTCTCGCTAACTTTCCCTTGCTCAAATTATTTGGTCCATCTCTGGAAATTCTCTCCCCTTTCTCAATATTTCCATCTCCATTTCAGGATATAAATTATCCAAAGTTAACATGAAAATCTGCAGATGCCAGGGTCCAGTGTAGTACACAACAGAGAAACTCAGCAGGTCACATAGCATCCATAGGAAGTAAATGGTTATCAATGTTTTGGACCTGGGCCTTTCCTTGGGAATGATGCTTTCCATCCTTCATCAATAAATGTGACTTCCACTCCACTACTATCAATGTATCCTTCACTCGTATCTTCTCCATTTCCTGTACATCTGTCTTCATCCTATACCCCACAGAAGTAACAAGGAGAGGGTTCCTCACGCCCTTACCTACCATGCCACAAGCCTTCACATCCATCATGAATTTTTCCTCGTTCTGCCAGGAAACCTACAATGTGATCCCACCACCAGACATATCTCCCCTTTCCTCTTTGATTTCCACTTGCTCATTGACTTCTTCATCCACACATTCAGTATTTACTTCTGTGATGCAACATTTGCACCAACACCACCTCCCTCACCACCATTTGGGGTGCTTAAACAGACCTTCAAGTGAAGCAACATTTCACCTGTGAATCTGTAGGGAACACTTATTGCATACCGAGCTCTCCTTGGGGTAAAATGCATTGTTGAGTGCCTTTTCTTTCCACTGCAATAGGTAGGATCTTCTAGTCACCAGCCACTTCAATTCCAAATCTCTTCTCACACTGACGTGGCTGTCCATGGCTTCATGGAATGCTGGGCTGAGGCTACATGGAATAAAAAGTATTGTTCCTTCAATTTCCATCTTGGCAGTTTCCAACCAGATGGCATCAATTATAACTTTTTCCACACATAAAGTGGTGGGTGCATGGATCAAGCAGGTACTATTTTGATGTTTAAGGAACATTTAAACAGATACATTGATAGGATAGGTTTATAGAGGCATGGGCCAAATCCAAGAAGTTGGGACTATGTGGGTGGGGTATTTTGGATGGCATGGGCAGATCGAGCTGAAGGACCTGTTTTCACTTTGTATAACTAAATGAATCCATCTGAAAGATTGTAGTTCTCATGGTATCAGTATTGAATTTGTGTCAATTAATGGAATAGGATTTGAATCCTCATCCTTCTGACACATAACTCACAAAGAAAGCAACAGAAAAACTGCAAATGGTGGAACCTTGAGCTGATGGAGGAACTCAGTGAGCCAGGCAGCATTCATGGAAACAAATGGTGAGTCAACGGTTTGTACCAGGGCCTTCTATTGAGTCTCACTTTAAGGGTCCTGACCTGAAACATTCACTGAAAATTTCTACCAATGGATATTGCCTGACTCACTAAGTTAGAACCATAGAACATTACAGCACAGAAAACAGGGCCTTTCACCCTTCTAGTCTGTGCTGAACTATTAGACTGCATAGGCCCACTGACGCACCCAGTCCATAGCCCTGCATACCCTTCCCATTCATTTACCAGTCCAAATTTTTCTGAAATGTGAAAATTGAACCTTCATTAAGCCTTCAACTGGCAGCACATTCCACACTTTCACTACTCTCTGAGTGAAGAAGTTCCCCTTAAACTTTTCCCCTTTCACCATTAACCCATGTCCTCTGGTTTGTATCTCACCTAACCTCAGTGGAAAAAAAGCCTGCATGCATTTATTCAATCCATACAACTCATAATTGTGCATGCCTCCAACAAATCTCCCTTCATTCTTCTACACTCCAGCAAACAAAGTCCTAACCTCTTTGACCTTGCCCTGTAATTCCGTTCCTGAAGTCCCAGCAACATCCTAGTAAATCTTCTCTGCACTCTTTTTATATCTTATTGATATATTTCCTGCAGTTAGTTCTATCAGCAGCTCACTGTGTGTGCACAAAGAGCAGATAGGGCCAAGTTTTATCATCTCATCATGAAAGATGATCCCTGCACTACACAGGATTATCAATGTTGACGTTTTATGTGTTTTACAATGGGATTTAAATCCTCAATGATCTCACTTCAGACTCAGTCAACAATGTACAAGGCATAGGAGATTTGTTCCTGCACATGCTATCTGAAAAAATTATCAGTTGTTATGATGTGAAATTACTGAAACTATTATTGAATCTGGAAGACTGCTAAGTTCCTGAATGAATTATAATGTATTTTATTTCTTTTATTTGAACAGTGTGAAAGACAAAAGGAGAGAATATCAGTGTGGAAAACTGCAAGGTCACATTTCCTTGAATGGATTTTTAAAAATTATTCATAATATTTAACTGTAGTGCAAATGGTTGAAGGCCCTCTCAGCTACATTGAGATAAATAAAATCATAGAACCATAGAACACTACAGCATAGAAACAGGCCTTTTGGCCCATCTAGTCCTTTCCAAACTATGTTTTCCACCTACTTTCATTGACCTCTACCCATAGCCATCCACAAATTCATCCAATCTTCTCTTTAATTTTGAAATCAAACCCATAGAAACCAACTCTACTGGTTCCTCATTCCTTAATTGCCACACCATCCGAGTGAAGTTTTCCCTAATGTTCCCCTTAAACATTTTATCTTTCAAGCCCTCCAGTTTGTCTCTTGGAACCTCAATAAAAAAATCTTGATTGCATTTACCCCATCTATACTGTTCATAACCTTGTATACCTCTCATAAATTTCCCCTCATTCCCTGATGCATCAGGGAAAAAGTCCTAGTCTATTTAACATCTCTCTACAACTCAGCTCTTCAAGTCCCATCAACATCCTTGCAAATTTTATTTGCACTCTTTCAATATTAATGACATGTTTCAAGTACATAGGTGACCGAAACTGCATACCATACTTCATATTTGGCCTCGGCATTATCTTATATAACTTCAACATAACGTCCCAACTCCTGAAATCAATGTTTTGATTTATGAAGACCAAACTTTCTTTACAACCCGACCTACCTGCAGTGCTACTTTCAAAGAATAAAGTATCAGGATTCTCAGATCCAGTGCACTCAGATTTCAGATTTATTGTCAGAGTACATGCATGACATTACATACAACCCTGAGATTCTTTTTTTCCTGCAGGGGCAGTAGAATTACCACTAATTCGTAATGCAAAAAAAAAACCTACTTAACAGTGTATACATGTTAACAAATAAAGAACTGTAAACAGATAACAAATGTAAACAAACTGACTGTGCAATACAGAGAGGATAAAAAATAAAATCAATAAAGTGCACAAGTTAGAGTCCTTAAATGAGTGATAGAGTTTGTCATTGAGGAGTCTGATGGTGGAGGGTAGGAGCAGTTCCTGAACCTGGTAGTGTGAGTCTTGTGCCATTTATACCTCTTTCTTGATGGCAGCAGTGAGAACAGAGCATGTGCTGGGTGATGTGGGTCTTTGATGATTGCTGCTGCTGCTCTACCCTGTTTCATCATTCCAAAGTGCAACACATCATACTTGTCTGCATTAAATTCCATCTGCCATTTTACAGATCATGTTTCCAGCTAATCCAGATCCCACTGCACACTTTGAGAGTCTTACTCACTGTCCATTGTCTCCACAATCTTAGAATGTTTTGTTTATTTACTGATCCATTTTACCACATTATCATCTAGATTGTTCATAGACTTGACAACCAGCACCAATCCCTGAGGCACACCACTATTCACAGCCTCCAGCTAGATTGCAATCATCTACTACCTCTCCTACAAAGGCTTCTCCTACAAAACCAATGATTCCCTTACCCTGCGATAAAGATGATGACTACTTTATCTGTGTCCCTCAAAATTGTATGACCCTTAATATGTTCCACCCTCAGGCTCCAACACTCCAAGGTTAAAAGTCCCCAATAGGTCCCAAATAATTTGACAAAGAAGCAGAATTCAGGGAGAGTCAGGGACTGTGCATTAATCTATACCTATTTGAGACCTGTTCACAGATCTAATTGCATGTTTTTTTCAAAGAAACTTGATGCTTTTGTTCATTTCATCAGATGCACAATGATGACAAGAGTGTGAATACCTCATTCTCTCTGAGTAAGGGTTACCCCAGTACAATTCCTTGGTATCACTTGATCTTTCCAAAACAGTTCATGGAGATGTGCAACATTATTCAATCTATAATAGATTTCAAACCTTGGTTATCAATTTTGTGGTTTTACACCACTTTCCTTTACAAGGAAGCAGCAAATGTGATACATAGGCTGCTTCCCTCAACATTTTCCTTGTGGCCTCTTATAAAGCTCCAGCTGTAGAAATTTGAGAATCAGGATCTTCCTATGGATTCTTAAGCTCCACTACAAATTAACATTGCTTCCAGGGAATCATTGCGAAGAGTAAGCCATTGATTTCTGATTTGGTATCATTAGCATGGTTTTGTGCACGGGAAATCATGTGTCACAAATTTATTTGAGTTTTTGAATGGATTACCAAGAGGATTGAAGAGGGAAGGGCAGTAGATATTTTCAATTGGACTTTAGGAGGTAGGGGTAGGTTAGAACACATGGGATTCACATGTGCACGTTGGCACATTGGATAGAAATTTGACTTGTTGTTGCGAAACAAAGGGGATTAATGGAGGATTGTTCTTCAGATTAGATGCACGAGACCAGTGGTAGCTTGCAGGGCTGATGTTGGGGCCTTGTACGTATTCATGATTTGGATAAGAAAAGAGATGGCATAGTTAGTATGTTTGTGGATGACATCAAAATCAGTGATACAGTGAAAAACATTACTTAGGTTTAAACAGGATTAAGATCAACTGGTAAAGTGCACAAGGAAATGACAAATGGGTTTTAATTCAAATGAGGATGAAGAGATTTATTTTGAAAAGTTAAACCAGTGAATGTATGGGGCCTTGGGGAGTGTTAGGATAAAAGTACAGAGTTCCCTGAAAATAAGAACACACACAGATAGAGTGGTGAGGAAGACACATGACATGCTTGAATTCACTGTCAAAGGTACAGAGTGCAAGAGTAGGTATGTAATTTTGCAATTGTCCAAAATGTTGGTTTGGCTGCACATTAAGTATTTTGGCAGTTCTGATCACTACACTACAAGAAAGATGTGATTAAGTGAGAAAAAGCACAAAAATGATACCTAAGGGAATTACCTGGAATAAAGGGCTTGAGTTATTAGAGATTGTGTAGGCTCGGTCTGTTTTCCCTGGAGTGAAGGTGTACAAGGCACATTAAATTATTAGATAGGGTAGATACTAAGTATCAGAGATTTAAAGCGTGAAAGTAGAAATTTAAATGAGATCTGGGGTGTAAAAATTTTATACAAAGGGCAGTTCTTGCCAATGAAGTCATGGAAATTTTGACTTATGGAATTCACAAATTGTGACCCAAATATTTGAGATATGCAATAACATTTTCTCACATTGAATGTGTCTGAAAATAAATAAATAAATACACGTATATTTCACTTGCATTTTTTGACACATGAGCAGGTGACATGCCTTTGTATCAAGGAAAGTTGTGATCTGGATTGATGGTAGAGTTCTGGAGGCACAAACTGTAACAACGTTTAAGAGACATGTTGACAGGTACTTGACAGCAATGCGCAGAGCACAGAAAGATATGAAATTAATGCAGGTGTGGGGTTAATATAAATTGGTCCCTTATTGGCATTGATGTGGTGGCCTGAAGGGCCTTCTTCTGTGAAATATAACTCTGACTTGAAATGAAGCTGAATCCTTCATAACTACCAAAGACCATTGATTTCCACCTTCTTTATTTAACCATGCCTGTCTTCTCACTATTCAGCCTGAACCTTCCTCATCTTCTCACTCACACCGGAAGTCACCATGCCAGTCTCAAATTATTCTCCATCGTAAGTACTAATAGCAAGTACTAATAAACAATCTCCTCCAGCTAAAAGGTATTTCTGAACTATTTAATTCCTTCCACACTTTTTTTTTCATTTCCTTCATCCTACCATTGACGTTAAGGTAGTCAATTAATGTGAGTCTCCACCTTAACATCCTTTTCCATTGCATTTGATTTCTATACATCTTTGAAAAACTCCCAAGACTCATCACTGACCAAACTATTGGTCTTTCCTGTAAAACTCTCCTTTCTTCTTCGTGTCATTTTCCTTGCAATTGTGCATAAAGTACCTTGGAAGTATCTTTAAATGTGTTCTTTTATTGAGAGATGAAAATTTGTCATGTATCCCTTAAGTGGCTTGGTCACTGTAAAGACTTTGAAACAGTAGCTGAAATACCAGACTTTTTTTTACTGTCTAGACAATATGTTCCATTAAAGTACACAGTATGATCCATATGAACATGAAAGTACAGAGATCTTGTGATGCAAGTCCAGAACTCTCTGAAGGTGTCAACACAAGTAGATAGAATGCTAAAGAACATCTATGCCTTACCATATTTGATGGCTTACAAGACACCCCCCATTTTTTTTCCACAAAAAAAATCACTCCAAAAAACCTCCCCCAGACTTTATAAGTGAAGGTGGCATTTTGGTGCTGCCATCTTTCATTGTGCACTGAAATACAAACGTAGTCGAAGCTTTTATCCACCAGACAGCGACAGAAGGAAAGCGCTCGAGCTATTCACCCAGCTTCAAGAAACCCATGGAGGTGCTGTGATTGTCTAGGAAGCAGGCCCACAGGTTCATGGACCACCTTCCCTTGGGTGGCCTGTGCTTCTGGAGCTGACTGCTGCTCAATTCCCCCATTTAGAAGGATGACCAGCAGTGCAATGGCCATGTTTGTAATACACACTGATAGTATGATCGATTGCTTGCTTTGAGGGGTGTGCTGGGTCTTGATGATCAGGGTCTAAGCTAAGTCTTTGTTTGATAAGATGGGTCCCCATGAGGCACGAGGGAAAGTGGCAGTGAGTGAGTGGACTACTGAACTCAGCATGACAGGCCACTCGCTCTCTGCCATATGCCCCTGTACCTCATTCAATTTGCTTGGTGAGCCATGCTTGTTGAACAAAGGCTGTTGCTCCTGTGCTAGGAGGCTTTGGCATCTTAGCAATGCTTGGTTGGAGGGTTTCCATCAAAGTGAGTTAAGTCACACGTGCATTATGTACTAGGGGGCTTGCAGGAGGAACCTGTCTGCCAACTTAACTATAAATACATTAAAGCAAATTTTCTTAAAACCTCCCGCTAAAATGGGGGGGGGGGGGGTGTCTTGTATGTCATCAAATACGGTACTTGCTTTTATTTGTCAGGATACTGAGTACCAAACTTGGGAAGTAATGTTGCAGCTGTACAAAAGTTTAGTTAGGCCATTTTTGGAGTACTGTGTGCAGTTCTGGTTGCCACATTGCAGGAAGGATGAGAAAGTTTTGGATAGAGTGCAGAGGAGTTTAATAAGGATGTTTTGTGGATTAGAGAGTCCTAGTTGTAAGGAATGGTTGGGGAAACATTTTGTTATCCTTGAGCTGAGAGGAATCTTGACAGAAGGAGATAAGATTATGAGAGGCATAAATATGGTAGAAATACAGAGCCTTTTTTCCCCCCAGAATGGAAATGCTAGATGCTAGAGGGCACAACTTTAAGGAGAGAGGGAAATTTTAAGAGGATGTACGAGAGGATTCTTTTTCTCACATAGAGAGCGATAGGAACCTGGAACAAGCCACCAAGGAAAGTGGTGGAAGCAGTTATGAGAGCAATATTTCAGAAGCAATTAGACCAACACAAGAACAGGAAGGGAATGACAAGATTCAGACAGATGGGCAGTTTAAATTGGTATAATGGTCAGCAAAGATATTGTGGGGCAAAGGTCCCAACCATGTGCTGCACTGTTCTAGGTTCTAAAGTGCAAACAAGGATTGAGCTGCATAAAAATACGGAATGACACATCAAAGAACAGATGCTTCATTAAATATTTGTCTGATTTGCTGTATAATAATTTTGGAATATATTATTTTTGTTTTTTCCCCATAAATATAGATATCAAAATTTTCCATACATACATACATATATACACACACACATATATATATATTAAAAAATATATATATAGATACATATACATACACACACACACATATATTTATATATATATATATACACATATGCCATTGTTGCAATTTTATAGTGTGCATTCAGAAATTATATTGGTCTGTGTGATGAGGTTTTTAATGGGTCTCTACCTTTCTTCATTCAGTAGCACTGTAATTAAAGCAGTTGAAAATGTTTTCAGGAGGGGTTGGGTCTCCACTGCCTGGTCTAATACATCCATCAAAAGAGGCATCAACAAATCTTTAAATTGTCTATACAACTCAGGAGGGAACCCATCTACCCTCGGGGATTTATTAGTTTGTAAAGTATCCAGAGATTTCTCAATTTCTTCTGTGGTAAAAGGTGCCTCTAAATCAACTTTTGCTCTCTCTTCTCGTTTAGGAAGCTCAACATTTGTTTAAAATTCTTCCATCTTGTTTTCATCTCCTACTAATTCTGATTTATATAGTTTCATATAGTATTGTCTAAAAGTACTATTTATTTCTTTTTGGTTATATGTTATTTTATCAGTTTCTGTTTCTATTGCATTTATCATTCTGGGTGACTCCTCTTCAACCTGCTTTAACCTGCCAAGATACAGTGGAACCCTGATTTAACGCACCCCAATTTAACATGAATTCAGATATAACTTGATGAGTCATTGGACACCTTAACATTCACATTCCATTCTTTGAGATAGGACATGAAACAAGCCCATTTTAAATCATGCAGTATGGCCTCCTTGTGGTACACAGGTTGTTTAGAATTGGCACATCTAAATTATTAAGATAACAACAGTAATGTTTATCTTGGTGTGGAATTCATCACATGGATGAAGGGGGGTTTGGTGTGTGTTGCTGAGAATGGGGGTGGGGGGTGATGAATGCTGCTGTGAATGGGGGGGTGGAGTGTAGGGGGCTGAGTGGTGCCTCGAACAAGGTGTGGGGGTGAGTGCAGCTGTGAACGGGGAGGGGGGGGTGGGTAAGTGTTGCCACAAATTTGGGGGGGGGTTGAATGCTGCTGCAAACAGGAGGGGGTGAGTGTTGTTGTGAACAAGAGCTGGGGGGGTGAGTTCTGCCACAAATGGTGGGGGAAAGGGTAAGTGCTGCCATGAATGGGGGATGTAGGTGAGTCCTGCCATGAACAGAGAGGGGGTGAGTCCTACCACAAACAGGGGGGTGGGATGAGTGCTGAGGCGAACAAAGTGGGGTGGTGGGGTTGCTGTCGCGATTGATGTGTGCATATATTGTACACTGTAGTGAAACTCCAATTTAGTGTGACCCCAATTTTTTCATGATCTGATTTTTTGGACCCCGAACCATCACGTTATAATGAGGTTCCACTGTAACATTTTGTGTGCTCGTTCTCCTAGTTCATAATATTTTTCTTTAGTTTTTAATATCACTTTTTCCATTCGATGTTTGTAGTGTATTATATTGTAATGTTTTTGTTTTCTAATATTCCATATTTTTCTTGTGTTCCTGATAAGATATTATTTTTCCAATTTTGTGATATCCTGCTCCAAACTTTCTAAATCTCTCAAGATTTTTAGTATAAGAGATAAATTGCCACCTCAAATAAGTTTTAAGCTTATCCAATATTAGAAGATTTTTTTCACAAAATATTTCTATCTGTCTCTTAACAAATTCACAAAAATCCTTCCTCTTTAATAATGTAGCATTAAGACACCATCTTTACATGTTTTCTTGCTTTTCCACTATCATAATAGTTAACGTTAACAATGAGTGATCTGATAAAAGTCTTGCCAGATACTCTGTTTTTACCACTTTGTAACTGGGCAGACATTAAAAGTAGGTCAATCCGTGTACGTGAATCATGTACTCTTGAGTAGAACGAATTGTCTCTAAGAGGTTGAGCTGCCTCCATATATCAATTATATTTAAATCATTCATAAATGATAATGTTGTTTTTGGAGCTTTTGCCTTTGTAATTTTCCTGCTGATTTGTCCTCTATTGGATCTAAACAAAAACTGAAATCTCCTCCAATCAACAAATTTTGTCTTCCACCTGCAGTTTTTAAAAAGATATCCTTCATAAAGATTTCATTGTCCTAATTTGGGGAATAAATGTTCATAAATGTCCACGATTCTGCATAAATAGTGCAGTGTGCCATTACAAATCTTCTAGCTTGATTGGTTAAAGCCTCTTCTATTATTCTTGGTATGCTCTTATTCATTAAAATTGGTAAACCTCTTGCTTTTGATCCAAATGAGGATGACATTACTTGCCCCACCCATCCTCTTATTAATTTTGCGTGTTCCACTTTGGCAAGATGTGCTTCTTGTAAAAAGACTACATCTGACTAATTTTTTTTAGATGTGCCAAGACCAGCTTGTTAATTCCACAAACATTAAAACTAATAAATTTTAATGTTCTACCCATATTCTTCTTTAAAACAATATTTTTTTAAAGAATAAAATCTCTGACTTTTTAAGTGTGATCCTTCCCCTTTAAGAAAAACACTCACTGTTCCTGCCCCGACGGTAGCGTATATGTAAAGCCCAGAAATCCCGTGAAAAAAGCACGGTATCTCTTGTGGAAGAAGAACCCCTCCCTTTAGCACCATCACCTTCTTCTACTCCTTTCCAGGCACCATTCCTCCACTTAAATGTGAGTCTCCACCCTGCTACCACTTTTACCAGAATTTGTTTCTTTATTGAGCTTTCCGTCTTCATTTCTATAGTTACTTTTAAACAATAAATATAAAAGTTTAACAAAGATTTAAAAAACCCAAACTTTTACTTAGTTCCATTATAAATAGTCTCACAATCTTCTCCCTTGGCCACCTCAGTTTCTCTTTTTTTTTACAAAATTCTCAGAAAATGTTCCACCTCATTCTTTTTTAAAATTAAAAAAAAAATTTCACACTATGAACCATATTGACCAAAATACACAAACATTTCCCTCTTGAATATACAGTGTCATTTTCTCCCCTTTTTTCCCTTCCCTTCCCTCCCTCCTTCACACCCCCTCCCCATCCACTAAACGTCCAACATATCCGATACATTAAACCCATTAAAGAATGTCATCACACAATGAAAATAAACAAGAAAATTGTGTCATCTACTTTTACACACTGGGTCAGTTTAATTTGACTTCTTCTTATTCTGTCATTTAAGGTGGTGGAGGTCTGTGGTAGGACTTCTCTGTTGTGTTCCATGTACGGTTCCCAAATTTCTTTGAATACTGTGATGTTATTAAATTATTTGGTTTTTTTTCTAATGGAATACATTTCTTCATTTCTAAATACCATTGTTGTATTCTCAAGTTGTCTTCTAATTTCCAGGTTGACATAATACATTTTTTTGCTACAGCTAGGGCTATCATAACAAATCTTTTTTGTGCTCCATCCAAATCGAGTCCAAATTCTTTGTTTCTTATATTACTTAGGAGGTTTTTTGGTATATTGCTTTTTGTGATTTTATTTAATATCTGGTTTAGATCTTCCCAACATTTTTTCACTTTCTCACATGTCCAAATTGCATGAATTGTTGTTCCCGTTTTCTTTTTACAGCGAAAACACCTGTCTGATACTGTTGGGTCCCATTTATTTAACATTTGAGGCGTGATGTATAGCCTGTGTATCCAGTTATATTGTATTATACATAACCTCGTATTTATTGTATTTCTCATAGTCCCGGAGCATAGCTTCTCCCATGTTTCATTCTTTATCTTTATGTTTAGATCTTGTTCCCATTTTTGTTTAGGTTTACCATTTGTTTCCTCGTTCTCCTTTTCTTGCAGTTTGATGAACATGTTTGTTACAAATTTTTTGATTATCATTGTGTCTGTAATCACATATTCAAAATTGCTTCCTTCTAGTAACCTCAGACTGTTTCCCAATTTGTCCTTCAAGTAGGTTTTCAGTTGGTATTATGCAAACATTGTATCGTGAGTTATATTGTATTTATCCTTCATTTGTTCAAAGGATAATAATTTATTTCCCGAAAAACAATTTTCTATTTTTTTGATCCCTTTTCTCTCCCATTCTCTAAAGGTAAGGTTATCTATTGTAAAAGGGATTAGCTGATTTTGCGTCAATATTAGTTTTGGTAGTTGGTAATTTGTTTTATTCCTTTCGACATGAATCTTCTTCCAAAAGTTGAGCAGATGATGCAATACCGGTGAATTCCTATGTTGTACCAATTTTTCATCAGATTTATATAGTATATGTTCAGGTATCTTCTCTCCTATTTTATCTAGTTCTAATCTGCTCCAATCTGGTTTTTCCCTTGTTTGATAGAAATCTGATAGGTATCTTAATTGTGCGGCTCTATAATAATTTTTAAAGTTTGGTAGTTGTAAGCCTCCTTGTTTGTACCATTCTGTTAATTTATCTAGTACTATCCTCAGTTTCCCCCCTTTCCATAAAAATTTCCTTATTATTTTCTTTAACTCCTTGAAGAATTTCTCTGTTAGGCGTATTGGTAATGACTGAAATAGGTATTGTATCCTTGGGAAAATGTTCATTTTAATACACTTTATCCTTCCTATAAGTGTTAGAGGTAAGTCTTTCCAATGCTCTAAGTCATCTTGTAATTTTTTTCATTAATGGATGGTAATTAAGTTTATATAGATGGCCGAGGTTTTTATTTAGTTGTATACCTAGGTATCGCATTGCTTGCGTTTGCCATCTAAATGGCGATTATTTCTTAAACTTTGAGAAATCCTCATTATTCATTGGCATTGCTTCACTTTTATTTGCGTTGATCTTGTACACCGACACTTCTCCATATTCTTTCAACTTCCTATGTAATTCTTTTATTGATATTTCTGGTTCTGTTAAGTATATTATAATGTCATCTGCAAATAGACTGATTTTATATTGCTTCTCTTTTATTTTTATCCCTTTTATTTTGTTTTCTGTTCTTATCAGTTCTGCTAGTGGTTCTATAGCTAACACGAACAGTGAGGGAGATAGTGGACATCCCTGCCTCGTTGATTTCCATAAGTTAAATTGTTTTGATATATATCCATTTACTGTCACTTTCGCCAATGGCCCCTTATATAATGCTTTAATACAATTAATATATTTCTCTGGTAAGCTGAATTTTTGTAGTACTTTGAATAAATAGTTCCATTCTACTCTGTCAAAGGCCTTCTCTGCGTCTAAAGCAACCGCTACTGTTGGAGTTTTATTTCCTTCTACTGCATGAATTAAGTTAATAAATTTACAGATATTGTCTGTTGTTCGTCTTTTTTTAATAAACCCAGTTTGGTCTAGATTTACTATTTTTGGTACATAGTCGGATAATCTGTTTGCTAATAGTTTAGCTATTATCTTATACTCTGTGTTCAGTAAAGATATTGGTCTATATGACGCTGGTGCAAGTGGATCTTTCCCTGTCTTTGGTATTACTGTAATTATTGCTATTTTGCATGAATCTGGTATGCTTTGTGTTTTATCAATCTGGTTGATTACTTCCAGAAAGGGAGGAATTAATAAGTCTTTAAATGTTTTATAGAATTCTATTGGGAATCCATCCTCTCCTGGTGTTTTATTGTTTGGTAGTTTTTTTTTATTATCTCCTGTAATTCTTCTATTTGAAATGGTTTTATTAATTTATTTTGCTCCTCTGTTTGTAATTTCGGTAGTTCAATTTTAGTTAGAAATTCATCTATTTTGTCTTCTTTCCCTCCGTTTTCAGTTTGATATAGTTGCTCATAGAATTCCCTGAAGTTTTCATTGATCTCCGTTGGATTATATATAATTTGCTTGTCCATTTTCCTTAATGCCAATACCATTCATTTAGTTTGTTCTGTCTTAAGCTGCCACGCTAGAATTTTGTGTGTTTTTTCTCCTAGCTCATAATATTTCTGTTTTGTCTTCATTATGTTCTTCTCCACCTTTAATGTTTCTTCTTCTTTGGCTTGGCTTCGCGGATGAAGATTTATGGAGGGGTAAATGTCCACATCAGCTGCAGGCTCGTTTGTGGCTGACAAGCCCAATGGAGGACAGGCAGACGCGGTTGCAGGGGAAAATTGGTTGGTTGGGGTTGGGTGTTGGGTTTTTCCTCCTTTGTCTTTTGTCAGTGAGGTGGGCTCTGCGGTCTTCTTCAAAGGAGGTTGCTGCCCGCCAAACTGTGAAGCGCCAAGGTGCACGGTTTGAGGCAATATCAGCCCACTGGCAGTGGTCAATGTGGCAGGCACCAAGAGATTTCTTTAGGCAGTCCTTGTACCTCTTCTTTAGTGCACCTCTGACACGATGGCCAGTGGAAAGCTTGCCATATAACACGATCTTGGGAAGGCGATGGTCCTCCATTCTGGAGACGTGACCTACCCAGCGCAGTTGGATCTTCAACAGCGTGGATTTGATCCTGTTGTCCTCTACCATCTCGAGTACTTCGATGTTAGGGATGAAGTCGCTCCAATGAATGTTGAGGATGGAGTGGAGACAATGCTGGTGGAAGCGTTTGAGGAGCCGTAGGTGATGCCGGTAGAGGACCCATGATTCAGAGCCGAACAGGTGTGTGGGTATGACAACAGCTCTGTATACGCTTATCTTTGTGAGGTTTTTCAGTTGGTTGTTTTTCCAGACTCTTTTGTATAGTCTTCCAAAGGCACTATTTGCCTTGGTTAGTCTGTTGTCTATCTCGTTGTCGATCCTTGCATCTGATGAAATGGTGCAGCCGAGATAGGTAAACTGGTTGACCGTTTTGAGTTTTGTATGCCCGAAGGAGATGTGTGGGGGCTGGTAGTCATGGTGGGGAGCTGGCTGATGGAGGACCTCAGTTTTCTTCAGGCTAACTTCCAGACCAAACATTTTGGCAGTTTCTGCAAAACAGGATGTCAAGCGCTGAAGAGCTGGATCTGAATGGGCAACTAAAGAGTAGTTCACGGACAAGTTTCTCTTGTGTCTTGGTGTGAGCTTGCAGGCGCCTTAAATTGAAGAGACTGCCATCCGTGCAGTACCGGATGTAAACAGCATCTTCATTGTTGAGGTCTTTCATGGCTTGGTTCAGCATCATGCTGAAGAAGATTGAAAAGAGGGTTGGTGCGAGTACGCAGCCTTGCTTCACGCCATTGTTAATGGAGAAGGGTTCAGAGAGCTCATTGCTGTATCTGACCCGACTCTGTTGGTTTTCGTGCAGTTGGATAACCATGTTGAGGAACTTTGGGGGGCTTCCGAGGCGCTCTAGTATTTGCCAAAGCCCTTTCCTGCTCACAGTGTCGAAGGCTTTCGTGAGGTCAACAAAGGTGATGTAGAGTCCTTTGTTTTGTTCTCTGCACTTTTCTTGGAGCTGTCTGAGGGCAAAGACCATGTCAGTAGTTCCTCTGTTTGCGCGAAAGCCGCACTATGATTCTGGGAGAACATTCTCGGCGACACTAGGTAATATTCTATTTAGGAGAATCCTAGCGAAGATTTTGCCTGCAATGGAGAGCAGCGTGATTCCCCTATAGTTTGAGCAGTCTGATTTCTCGCTTTTGTTTTTGTACAGGGTGATGATGATGGCATCATGAAGGTCCTGAGGCAGTTTTCCTTATGGCATCTCACCCCAACTCCAAAGCCCGCTGCGCAGCTCAGACAGCAAAGTTTTCCTCAGCGACATGATCTCCATCTTCAACCGATGGTCAGAACACTTCCAATCTCTTTTCAGTGCCAACCGCTCTGTCCAAGATTCCAGCCTGCTCCAGCTTCCTCAACAGCCCCTAAGGCTAGAGCTGGATGAGGTCCTCACCCAGGAAGAGACATATAAGGAAATTGAATAACTGAAAAGTGGCAAAGCAGCAGGTATGGATGGAATCCCCCCCAGAGGTCTGGAAAGCTGGCGGCAAAACTGTGCATGCCAAACTGCATGAGTTTTATATGTTTGTAGTGTTTCATATTTTATTTTTTTTACCTGCCAATTCTCTTCTTTTAGTTGTATCTTCCTTTATTGCTAATTCTTTTTTTATATTTGTTATTTCCCTTTCCAACTGTTCTGTTTCCCGATTGTAGTCCTTCTTCATCTTAGTTACATAACTTATTACTTGCTCTCTGATGAACGCTTTCATTGCGTCCCATAGTATAAACTTATCTTTCACTGATTCCGTATTTATTTCAAAGTACATTTTAATTTGTCGTTCAATTAATTCTCTAAAATCCTGTCTTTTAAGTAGCATGGCATTTAATCTCCATCTATACATTCTTGATGGGATGTCCTCTAGCTCTATTGCCAATAACAGGGGTGAGTGGACCAATAATAGTCTAGCTTTATATTCCGTTTTCCTAACTCTCCCTTGAATGTGGGCTGATAACAGGAATAGGTTTATCCTTGAGTATGTTTTATGTCTGCCCGAATAATATGAATATTCCTTTTCCTTTGGGTGTTCTTTCCTCCACATATCCAAAAGTTGCATTTCTTGCATCGATTTAATTATAAATTTGGTTACTTTGTTCTTTCTGTTAGTTTTTTTCCAGTTTTATCCATGTTTGAGTCCAAATTAAGGTTAAAATCCCTTCCTATTAGTATGTTCCCTTGCGTGACTGCTATCTTCAAAAAGATATCTTGCATAAATTTTTGA
Source organism: Narcine bancroftii (assembly GCF_036971445.1). Classification (NCBI taxonomy): domain Eukaryota; kingdom Metazoa; phylum Chordata; class Chondrichthyes; order Torpediniformes; family Narcinidae; genus Narcine; species Narcine bancroftii. The sequence continues at coordinate 27,606,655 of NC_091473.1, read as the reverse complement.
TCTTCTTCATTAGGTGAATATACATTGAGTAAATTCCAAAATTCTGAATATATCTGACATTTTATCATTACATATCTCCCTGCTGGATCTATTATTTTCTCTTCTATTTTGATTGGTACATTTTTATTGATTAATATAGCTGCTCCTCTGGCTTTTGAATTATATGATGCTGCTGTTACATGTCCTATCCAATCTCTCTTTAATTTCTTGTGTTCCACTTCAGTTAGATGTGTTTCTTGTACGAATGCTATATCATTTTTTTCTTTTTTCAGTAAATTTAAGTTTCTTCCTTTTGATTTGGTTATGTATTCCATTAATATTTAAAGTCATATAGTTCAACATAGCCATTTCATACTTTGTTTATCTTTCCTTTCCATTTCCTCATCACCACCTTCCCTTCTTATCCATTTCTGCTTTCTTTTTTTGAACACATTATAAGACAACGTTTCTAAAACATAAAATATTTCCACTATTCTCATATCTAAAATTCCTTTAACCCCAATAGTCCCTCCCCTTTCTGAGTTGCCCTTTGTCCCTTGTCGGGCAACCACATCTCCCCTCTCCATTTGGATTTGCGAATTCACTCGCAAGCGTCAACTGATTTCGCAGTGACTGTAATTCTTCCCCACCCAGCCCCACCAGAAAAGATTTTAATCTTCATATATTAGAAATCTCACTCTCTTAATTCCCTCCTTACTTCCTTTCTTCCCTTTATTTCCCTTCTTATTTCTTACCTATACTCTATTTTTATATATATATATATATATATATATATACATACACACATATACATATATATACATATATATACACACATACATATAGTTTGTTGTCATTTTTGTTCTTGTTACATCTCTTCATCTCTCTGTCTGTTTTGTAGTTGTTCTGCAAATTTTCATGTTTCTTCCGGATCCGAGAATAGTCTGTTTTGCTGCCCCGGAAGAACTATTTTAAGTACTGCTGGGTATTTTAACATAAATTTTAACCTTTTTTTCCATAGGGTCATTTTTGCTGCATTAAACTCCTTCCTCTTCTCAGGAGTTCAAAACTTATATCTGGATAGAAAAAAATATTTTGACCCTTGTATTCCAGTGGTTTTTTGTCTTCTCTTATTTTCTTCATTGCCTTCTCCAATATATTTTCTCTTGTCGTATATCTTAGGAATTTTACTAGAATGGATCTTGTTGTGATTGTGGTTTAGGGGTTAGTGTTCTGTGTGCCCTTTATATTTCCATTTCTTCCTGTAATTCTGGTCTTCCTAGGACCCTGGGGATCCATTTTTTTTATAAATTCTTTCATTTTTTGCCTTCTTCAGCTTCCTTAAGGCCCACTATCTTTATATTGTTTCTTCTATTATAATTTTCCATTATATCTATCTTCTGAGCTAACAGTTCTTGTTTCTCTTTAACTTTTTTATCAGATTCTTCTAATTTCTTTTTTAAGTCATCTACTTCCATTTCTATGGCTGTTTCTCGTTCTTCCACCTTGTCTACTCTTCTTCCTATATCTGACATGATCATCTCTAATCTATTCACTTTTTCTTCTGTACTTTTTATTCTTCTTTTTATTTCATTGAATTCTTGTGACTGCCATTCTTTTACTGTTTCCATATATTCTTTAAAAAAATTATATCCATGTACTTGCCCTTCCCTTCATCTTCCATTTCTCTGTGTTCTTCCTCTTCTTCTTCTGAGTCCACTCCAGGATCTGTGTCCTTTAGCTCTGTCTCTTCTGGTTTTCTTGTTGGGTTGTTTGTTTTATTTTGTTGGGTATTTTTGGTCTTCTTATTTTTATTAGAAGTGTCTTGATGTTGGTCTTCTTCCTCTGGGTTGGTCATCTGTTGCTTCTTTGATTTCTTATTCTTACTCTCTTCTTTCTTGTTCTCGTTATTTTCTATATTTTCCTCTTGCTGTTGTGTTGTAGTTGTATGTTTCAGCTGTGGAGATCGACTCCTCAGCTGGTCCCCCCTCCCGTCAGTGTTATTTTTGTCTTGCGCGGTTGCGCACTTTGGTTTGGCTCCGTGAACCATTTTTGTAGTCCCAAGTTCGGGGCTTCGACTGACCTCAGGGAGCGGGCTTCTCTCTCCATGGTGGGCTTCCTCGTACAGGTAAGGCCTTCACCTTCTTCTTCCGACATCTTTCCTTCTTCTTTTCTTCCCGTTTTTTTTTGGATTTTCTTTCTCTGTTGCCATTTTCTCCACACTTTTACTTTCACTTTGTTTTGGTTTTTATGTTTGTGCCTTTGCTTTTTCTCTATCTTTTTACTTTTCTGGAGAGGACTGGAGATCCCCTACTGGCCACTACTCCATCACGTGACTCCTCCTCCTCTTTATCTTGCAGTTTGATGTACATGTTTGTTACAAATCTTTTAATTATCATTGTGTCTGTAATCACATATTCAAAACTGCTTCCTTCTGGTAACCTCAGCCTGCTTCCCAATTTGTCCTTAAAGTAGGTTTTCAGTTGGTGGTATGCAAACATTGTACCGTGAGTTATACTATATTTGTACTTCATTTGTTCAAAAGATAAGATACAACAAAAAGAAGAGAATTGGTGGAAAAAATAAAATATGAAACACTACAAACATACAAGGTGGAGAAGAACATAATGAAGACAAAGCAGAAGTATTATGAGCTAGGAAAAAAAACGCACAATATACTAGCTTGGCAGCTTAAAACAGAACAAACTAAAAGAATGGTATTGGCATCAAGGAAAAAGGACAAACAAATTACATATAACCCAACAGAGATCAATGAAAACTTCAGGGAATTCTACGAGCAATTATATTGAACTGAGAACGAAGGGAAAGAAGACAAAATAGATGAGTTTCTAGCTAGAATTGAACTACCGAAATTGCAAGAAGAGGAGCAAAACAAATTAATAAAATCATTTGAAATAGAGGAAATACAGGATATATTAAAAAAACTACTGAACAATAAAACGCAGGGAGAGGATGGACTCCCAATAGAATTCTATAAAACATTTAAAGACTTATTAATTCCTCCTCTCCTGGAAGTAATGAACCAGACTGAAGAAACACAAAACATGCCAGATTCATGCAAAACAGCAATAATTACAGTAATACCAAAGACGGGGAAAGATTCACTAACACCAGCATCGTATAGACCAATATCTCTACTGAACCCAGATTATAAGATAATAGCTAAACTATTAACAAACAGATTGGCCGACTATGTACCAAAAAGAGTAAAACTAGATCAAATTGGATTTATTAAGAAAAGACGAACAACGGACAATATCTGTAAGTTCATTAACTTAATCCATGCAGTACAAGGAAACAAGACGCCAACAGTGGCGGTTGCCTTAGATGCAGAGAAAGCCTTTGACAGAATAGAATGGAATTATTTATTCAAAGTACTACAGAGATTCAACCTACCAGAGAAATATATTAATTGGATTAAGGCATCATATAAGGGACCATTGGCGAAGATGACAGTAAATGGATATATATCAAACCAATTTAAATTAAGGAGGTCAACTAGGCAGGGATGTCCACCATCTCCCTCACTGTTCATGTTAGCTATAGAACCCTTGGCAGAACTGATAAGAACAGAAAATAAGAGGGATAAAAATAAAAGAGAAGGAATATAAAATCAGTCTATTTGCAGATGACGTTATAATATACTTAACAGAACCAGAAATATCAATAAAAGAATTACATAGGAAATTGAAGGAATATGGAGAAGTGTCGTTGTACAAGATCAACGCAAATAAAAGTGAAGCAATGCCAATGAATAATGCGGATTTCACAAAGTTTAAGAAAGAATCACCATTTAAAGGGCAAACACAAGCAATCCGATACCTAGGTATTCAACTAGATAATATTCTAGGCCATCAATACAAATTAAATTATCAGCCATTAATGAAGAAATTACAAGATGACTTAGAACATTGGAAAGATTTACCACTAACATTAATAGGAAGGGTAAAATGCATTAAAATTAATATCTTCCCAAGGATACAATAGCTATTTCAATCATTACCAATTCACCTAACAGAGAAATTCTTCAAGGAGCTAAAGAAAATAATAAGGAAATTCTTATGGAAAGGGGGGAAACCGAGGATAGCACTAGATAAATTAACAGAATGGTACAAACAAGGGGGCTCACAGCTACCAAACTTTAAGAATTGTTATAGAGCTGCACAATTAAGATACCTATCAAATTTTTATCAAACAAGGGAAAAACCAGATTGGACCAGATTAGAGCTTGATAAAATAGGGGAGAAGGTACCTGAACATATATATTATAAGTGGGATGAAAAGCTGGTGCAACATAGGAATTCACCAGTACTGCACCATCTGTTCAACATTTGGAAGAAGATTCACGTAGAAAGGAAAAAAACAAATTATCAACTACCAAAATTAATATTGACACAAAATCAACTATCCCTTTCACAATAGATAACCTTTCCTTTAGAGAATGGGAGAGAAAAGGGATCAAAAGAATAGAAATATTGTTTTTTGGGTTCTACCTGATTCTTGATCTTTAAAAATCACCGTTCCTTTCTGCTACTTCAACCTTCAAAGTCAGAGGATATATTATTGAGTATTTCAAGTTTTTAGCACGTAGTTGTCTTTCACATCATCAAATTCTTTTCTTTTTTTAATCAAGGTCAGGTTAAAGACTTGAAAAAAACAGAACCTTTACATGATCAACCTCGGGCGGGCCATTATTCTGCTGAGAGTAATCATATATTGCTCCCGGAATTATTTTCTGCTCCCGATAACTTAAAAGTCTCACCAGAACTGGTCTTGGTCTCTGATCGCCAGCTCTTCTTAGTCCCAGATTTCGGTGAGATCTCTCGGTATGCAGTTTTTCTCCAAATTTGTCTTACCACCAACACTTGTGGGATCCATTTTTGAAAAAGTTCACCTGGTCTCTTCTCTCGATTCCTTCCTTCAGTTTGATGACTCAGACATTATTCCATCGACTAAAATTCTCTGCATGCTGAATTTTGTCAAGCAGTCCTTGTTTATCCGACTCCAAAGCTTTGGCTTTTTTTTCCCCAAAACTTTGTTTTTCATGCATTTTTGTCAATTCACTCTCTGTTCAACCCATTCTCTCCATCAGGGTTTCAACAATCTCTCTTATTTTGGTCACTTTCTCGGTCATATCTCTCATCACTGTTTCAACACATGAATCGGTTACTCAAATTCTCCATTTTTTCTAGGATGATGCTCAATTCTTGACCTGACTCCCCAGTTTTACCTGGTGCTGCTGGTCCCATCACCACTTTTGCCACACTCCCTTTTGGAATTTCACCTGATGTTCCCAGTTGCATAGGAGCTTCTTCAATCTTTGTTCTCAGCAGCCTTTGATTCTTCGTGCTAGTTTTATCTATTTTTGATGAAGAAAATCTTGATTTTCAAGTTTTGACAGTCTATTTAGAACCTTTCACAGAGAGATCAACCAAAACATCTAAGTCCTTCATATGGCCATCCTTCCCCCCCCTCCCACCTTGATGGTTATATAAATAACTTATCATTCCATTAACAACTATTTGTTTTGAACATCTGATATTTTGGAATATTGGTATTATGAAAATTTTCATATTATAGTGCAGCCAGTAGATAACTTCAGCCCACATAATATTTTTGAAATTTAAAATGAACAAAAGCACTAGATGCATGGAAAGAAACACTGAAAGATCACTGGAATATCATATTGGAACATTAGCTGTTGCTATAGAACATAAAACACTACAGCACAGTACAAGCCTTTCAGCCCTCGATGTTGCACCAACCAACATATTTCTACCAAAAAAAAACTTAAACCTTGCTTCCTCATAACCCTCGATTTTTCTTTCATCCATGTGCCCCAATGTTTCAGCTTCCATCACAAGGCATTCCAGGCACCCACAACTCTGTGAAAAAAAATTTACCCCTGATTGGAGTGAACTGGAATTCACTGTCTGTGTGTTGTTCTGACAGCTAGCTCCTCCCTTGGCTCCACCCTCACCTCAGTATAAACCCTGGTTTTCACACCTCACCTCAGATTCACCTGAGGACAATTCTATCTACCGGCTATTGATTGTAAGCTATTAAAAATGTGTTCATACTTCTCACTTGTCTCTGAGTGCATTCAGCCACATTACAATTTTAATAGCTTAGGTTTGAAACAGGATGGAAGCCCTCCTGAAGCCAGACATGGTCCAGATCGATCCTCTGTCCCCTGAGGCCCCAGAAGAGTATGCCTACTGGCTGGAGTGCTTCTAGCCCTACCTGACAGCCATTCAACACATCTTCAACACAGATAATCTCCGGAGATCAGCACATCTCTCGAGTCAGCCCCAAAGGGCAAGCTGTCTTCAGAGACGGTGCTACCTATGAGTTGGCTATAGAAGGCAGAAGACCTGCTACATGAGGCCCCAGACTGATGTTCTGGTGAGGCAATGACTCATTTAATGTCGGTAGCATCTGGGTGAGTTACTGGACAATTATGTTCTTGAACTGTGGGCCCTGCCCTGACCAGAAAATACCACTATGAAGCAGCCACAACCTGGGTGAGAGAGGAGGTACAAATCCAGGACACCCTCATGGCAGGACCGAGGTCGAGGCATGTGAGGCAGTGACTGCTAGAGTTGGGGAAGAAAGATTTGGCCAGCACCTTGGAGCTGGCGAAAGCACTCAAACTGGCCCAACTAAGAGCTGATGACCTCACAGGCAAAAGTGGTGCCTTTTCAGAGGACCACATCATTGGTGATGTCCACAGCCCCATCGCTGACTGCTGCAGCCACGTGCGACCAGGAATGCAACTTTTGTGGACAGGCACAGCGGCCACACACCTGATGCCTCACAAAGGACTCTCTGTGCGCAGGATGTGGTAAGTGAGGGCAAGGGTTGAAGGTCTGCCAGGCTAAAGAGAACCCAAAGAGGGAAACCACATGTGCAACCCCGAATCATTGCTCGACATGTGCCAAAGTCCTGAAGGACTGGCCTCCGACTCTCTGTGATGTTCGTCACCAGTGTCATGCTGTGCCTCATGGCAGGACTCTCCATCGGAAGTAAAGCATTGCGGGAAGCCACGACAGCCATCTTGCCACACCTCAAGGTCAGCACACCTAGTCCTTCATCGGATCAAGATGGAGGGCGATATCATCTTGTCTGCCCACAGGCCAAGAAGAGAGAGTTGACATCAGCATGGAGAGCAATGAGGTTTCCAGAGCACTGGTTCGATGATGAAGGTGAAGGTAAATGGACATTTGACTGATTGCTTAATAGACACTGGCTCCATGAAGAGCATTATAAACTCTGTGGTGACTCTGCGGTACAATTTAAGAGTATACCCAACAGACTATCATATTTTCCTAGCTTCGCACTCTGCAGTGATCCAGGGTATTGTACAGTACATCTAACTGAAAAGGGGGGGGGGTGGGGGAATTTGGTAAGTTCAGATTGTATGCACTGAAGGATTTGTGTGCTCCTGAGTTGCTGGGCCTGGAGTTCCTGTGTCACCTTAAAAGCATGACCATGGAGTACTCTAGCCCACTCCTTCCAATCACGATTAGGAACGGAAGGTCAAAAGCCGGACTCCACATGCGGTCTCTCCACCCTAAATATTGATATCCCCCCCCTCCACTGTTTCCAAATCTGACCCCCGACTGCAAACCAATAGTTACAAAGACCACGTGATACAGTTTGGAGGATCAGGAATTAATTAGAGCCAAGACACAGTAGCTGCTCAAAGAACACATCATGGTACCTAACAACAGCCCATGGAGAGCCCAAGCCCAGGTGGTAGTCATGAAAGGGGAAGAAAAGTCTAGGCTAGTGATTGTGTGACAGATTATGTTATATTTTATATTGTATATAGATAAGTTTTAAAGGAAATAAATTGTGTTTTTTTTTAGTGTAGGCCACAAACACTTCACCACATAGATCTCCTTTAAAATACCAGAGTTCCGCTCAAGCCAGACAGTCTAGCCTCCCAATGCCTTTGCAAAGACAATGGAAACTGCTATGCTGAAGGATTTCACAAGTAGGTGTTAATTGGACATGCTGTGTAGAAATGGCTTATTGTTTTTTAAAGCAACAGATGAATGGACTCAGAAGATTGGGTCCAGTGCCATGGTCTGAGTGCAATATGCTGCTCTGAGAGGGTCATGTGGTTTTCTCTGAGAGAGAGAGAGAGAGAGAGGGAGAGAGAGAGAATTCGGTTCTGCACAGACAGCAGCAGCAGCTGGGACTGGAACATAAGAAGCTGGCAAGCTTGTGGGAAAAAACCCATTTTGAAGATGGGTTATGATTTCTTAGGTCAAAGCCCTTGTGTTTCATGCAAGAGGAGAGGACTGGCTGCCTAAGGCTTCACTTGAAATAAGAGAAACAAAAAGGAACTCTGTGATGTTTGGAATTCTCTATCCAGGGAAGTGGTTGAGGCTGCTTCATTAAACATATTTAAAATTCAGTTAGATAAATTTTTACATGATAGAGGAATTAGGGGATATGGGGAGAAGGCAGGTAGGTGGAGTTAGGTCATAAATTAGATCACCCATGATCTTATTGAATGGTGGAGCAGGCTCGATGGGCCATTTTTGGCCTACTCCTGTTTCTACTTCCTATGTTCTTATGTTCCTATGACCTGAAAGAAAGAGGTTATCATCTGGAAAAACCTGATGGGGCAAGTTTCTTCAGCAAGATACTGAAGTGGCTAATCGGAAGGAATCAGTTTGTGTCCAACGAGCAACAAATCTCTATTAAAACCAACAAGAACCTTCATGAATGGTAACTATTTACCTTTCAAATATGCAACCAGTGAACTTGGAGGAGAGAGAAGTGAGATTGGACTGTGTATCAAAGATCTTTTCTGAACTGACACACACATAACATACACTTGTGCTGAGAATTAGAAGGGGGCTAAGTTAAGTTAATAGTAATAAGTTAAAGTTTGTTCCTGTTTTCATGCTTAAAGATAATTAAAAGCAACTTATGTTTAAGTAAAAAAAAGCCACAATTTATCTCCTTTAAAACATATCTATATACAATATAAAGTATAACATAATCTGTCACAATTGACTATTGCCAAACAATTAATCGTTGAACCCTTCTGGACGTGTACCCCCTCTCTCAAATTTTGGACATGGTAAACAAAATTTTTCAGTACTGGGTCTATTTGACCATCGATCTGAAAGGTGCATACCATTAGTTACCGATCCATCTAAGGACCACCCTTAAACAGCATTTGAGGCAGACGAGTAGTTCTATCAGTTCTGGAGGGTCCCTTCTGGTATCACCAATGGGGTCTCGGTCTTCCAGAGACAAATGGAAAAAATAGTCTATGAGTACGGATTGAAGGCTACCTTCCATTATCTCAACAACATCACCATTTGTAGATACTCACTAGAAGACCATGATGCCAACCTCCAGAGATTTATTCACATGGCCAAAGCCTTGAACCTCATGTACTACTCCAGTAAGTACATGTTCTGGACAAAACATCTGCTGATCCTGGGCTATGGGATAGAGAATGGCGTAATTGGCCTTGACCCCAATGAATGCACCCCCTGTTAGACCTCCCAATCCCAAGGATCAAGAAAGCCTTAAGGAGGTGCTTACTATGCTCAGTGGGTCCCTCATTACACAAATAAGAATGACTCCCTCTAAAGTCCGCCTCCTTCGCATTTTCGGGCGAAGACCAGGTGGCTTTCGACTACATTCAGAACTACATTGCAAAGGCCACCATGCATGCAGTGATTGAGAACACATCCTTCCAGGTGGAACGATGCCTCTGGTGTAGCTCTGGCAACTACCCTTGACCAGGCAGCAGGCTGTTTACCTTTTTCTCCTGCACCTACAAGGCCATGAGTTTCAGAACCCATCAGTGGAGAAAGAAGTTCAAGTCATTGCAGGAGCCATCAAGCATTGGAGGCATTACCAGGTCAGCAGAAAATTTATATTGCTCACTGACCAGCGATCAGAGGCATTTATGTTTAATAATGCAAAAAGTGGCAAAATAGAAAATGATAAGATTGCTAGGTGGAGGATCAAACGCTCCACCCATATTTATGACATAGTATACAGGTCAGGTATTTTCAATGAACCGCCAGTTGCCCTATCAAGAGGAAGCTGTGCCTCTGCACACACCAGCCAGTTGCAGTCACTGCACAATGAGCTTTGCCATCCAGGCATCACCTGCATGGTTCATTTCATCAAGGTATGCAACCTGCCCTACTCCATTGAGGACATCAGGGAAATGAACTGGTCATGCCAGGTCTGCCCGGAGTGCAAGCTGCACTTGTATTGCCTTGACAAAGTGCACCTGATAAAGGCATCCCGCCCCTTCCAATGACTCAGTGTTGATTTCAAGGGTCACCTCCATTCCCCCAATGGAAACTTGTACTTTTTCAATGTCATTGATGCGTATTCACATTTTCTGTTCTCCAACCCCTGCCTAGACATGACCACCACCACGGTCATCAGGGAGTTGCACATTATTTTCGCCCTGTTCCATTATCCCAACTATATCCATTGTGACCGGAGCTAATCATTTATGAGCAAAGAGCTATGCCAGTACGTGCTCATAAGGGGCATTGCCTCAAGCAGGACAACTAGCTACAATTCCCAGGGGAACAGATAAGTTGAAAAAGAGAACGTGACTATATAGAGGGCTGTGAAATTGGCTCTCCGGACCAAAGCCCTTCCAGACTTACACTGGCAAGAAGTCCTATCCATGGCACTCCTCTCCATTAGGTTGCTTCTCTGCACAGCAGCCATCACAGCTGCTCACTAGTTTATGTTTACGTTCCAGAGAAAATCCGCATCTGGGACTACTCTCCCGGCTTTGCTGATGGCACCAGGGCCAGTTCTGCTGAGAAAGCACGTGAGGAGGGGCAAGACAGACTTCCTGATCATGAGGGTGTACCTGCTGCATGCTAACCTAACATATGCCTACATGGCATACCCTGCTGGCAGAGAGGACACCATCTTGATCAGTGACCTGGCACCTGCCGGAACTGAGGATCTGATGCCTCAAGTGTGCCAGGAACTACCAAGTACCCCACTCAGGGTCCTGGAGGTCACTGCTCGTGAAGTGGACGAATTTACCCCACAACCTGAGCTGTAGCCATCGAGACCCACTGTACCTGTACCACAAGGGGTCCAAGAAGTTAAGGATGCCAAAAGTCCTCCAGTACTGCGGTGCTCGTCCAGAATTACCAGATCCTCTGACAAACTTAACTTGTAAATATTTGTAAAGTTTTAGTTTTTTTTTAATGAATAGTCTCAGTTTTTCACCCACAGGCTCAATTCTGAAGGAAGGGGTTGTTCAGATTGCTGGCTCCTCTGGCTCCACCCTCATCTACCCCATAAACACTGGTTTTCCCGTCTCACCTCAGATTCACCTGAGGACTATGGTGTCTACTGGTCATTGGTTGTAAGCTATTCAAAGTGTGTTTGTACTCCTCACCTCTCTCTCAGTGCATTCAGTCACATTCCACTGATGTCTCTCCTAAACCTTCCTCCCTTCATTTTGCACAGATGCCTTCTAGTGTTTGCTACTCCTACCCTGGGATAAAGGCACTGGCTGTCTACCTTATCTATGCCTCTCAGAATCTTGTAGACATCTATTAAGTCACCTCTCATCCTTTTACCCTACAAAGAGATAAGCCTTAGCTCTGCTAATCTTGGTTCACAGGACATATTCTCCAATCCAGGAAACATCCTGGTAAATCTCCTTTGCACCCTCTCCATGGCTTCTACATTCTTCCTATAATGAAATGACCAAAACTGAACAAAATTCTCTAAATGTGAACTCACCAGAGGTTTGTAGAGTTGCAACATGACCTCTCAACTCTTGAATTCAATCTGTAACTAATGAACCCCTACATCCCATAGGCCTTCCTAACTATCCTATCAACCTGTGCAGCAGCCTTGAGAGATGTATGGATTTGGATCCCAAGATCCCTCTGTTCTTCCACACAGTAAAGTATCCATCCATTAACCCTGTACTCAGCTTTCAGGTTTGACCTTTCAAAATGCATCACCTCATACTTATCTGGAGTGAACTCCATCTGCCATTTCTCTACTCAACTCTGCATTCTGTTTATATCCTTTTGTAACCCATGACAATCTTCAACACTATCCACAACTCCTCCAATTTTTGTATCATCTGCAAACTTACTGACCCATTATTTCACTTCTTCATCTAGGTCATTTATAAAAATTACAAAGAGCAGAGGCCCCAGAACAGATGACTGTGGAACTCCATTAGTCACTGACCTTCAGCAGAATACCTTCTGTCCACTACTACTACTACTACTATCTGCAGGCAAGACAATTCTGAATCCACATAGCAAAGCTCCATGGATCCCATTCTCATAACTTTCTGAAGGAGCCTCTCATGGAGAACCTTATCAAATGCCTTTCTAAAATCCAGATGCACCTCATCTTTCAGGTTGAAGGGTGTATATTTCCTTTTTATGATAAAAGCTTGAGAATTAAGTCACTGTGTGATACCATGGTTCAATTATAACACAGAGGAATGATCTCTTTTTACTCATTTGAGGTTCTGTAAATGACTTCTTGGTTTTCTTTAAAAACAATGATATATTTGGAAATCTACTACTGACTTCTATACACTTTTTTTATTTCATGAGAGTATGAAACAACCATTGAATATTTTGTGATCTTTGAATCAAAGAGAATTAAGTGCAAGGAGGTGCATGATCCAAAGAGCACTTGGCAAAATTGTAATTGGTATTTGAGTCAGAGATAACGATGCCTGCAGATCAAAACGGTTGTTGCAAAAATATTTGCGTGATACTGATTTTCTGCAGGGTGCAATAATATCACTGAAGGAGCTTGTGAGTTTAAAATGCCTCTGACAGCCTTGACGCAAATATATCTTGAAATCTAATGAGAAAGCTAATCTGATAAACCTGCCATAATAATAAAGAACACACATACCCTTTCTGAGAGATGTTGATAATACCCTACAATGTTGGAGATAGCTCCGAAATCTTGATGTGTTTTGAGCTGAAAATAGATGGTTGAATTGTCCACTTCATTACAATTGTGGAGGATTGAAATGAAGGCAATATATCATGAGGTTTATCTGTTGCCATTTAAACCTTTTAATTAAGCCATAGACTTGTCAATCATTCCCATCTGACCATCATTTCATGTTCCTATTTCTGAACAGACAATGGAAAATAGGTCTGCGTTTGCCTGGGTGTGCATGTGTGCATGTGGTGGTAGTTGGCAAGTGGCCAAAAGAGCCAAATTTATTTGTTTGAAATGAAAATTTGCTTTTGAAGTACTCCTCAGGATTTATTCTCAGAAACCATAAGATCTAAGCATAAGCATTTTGTACCCTTTGGAAAAACAATTCAGCTTTCATTTAGCAGTTATGCAAAAGCTTGTAAAAGAGACATTACTTTGAGGAATGACAGATAGTACCTTTAAACATATTTTATTGCTGATCATCTCAACTGTTTTGTCCAAAGGTTCTCAAAGAACAACATATCCTGTTCAAGGAAGAATAAATATGTGGACTGGAAGCAAACACTGGAAGCCATTAATTGGAAGAAAACTCGTGACTCTACTGGGATATCATGAATTATCAATTGTTCTCATGGCGCAAATAATAAATCTGCAGCTCACTGACAAGATAATTGATGGGAATGAGGTTTAAAATGCTAATGGAACACAGTAAGCAATTATTTCCAGGAGCATTAATTTGCATAACTGATGCCAGAATTACTGTTATCACTATTCTATTCACTGACATCATGTAATATCTTGCAAAATGGAAACAGGCAAATGATCATGTCCTCTGCCAAGAGTTTCATTTCAGCAGTGGTTTGGTGGGCAGACAACAACTGTGCACTTCAGTGTGTTACACATAAATTAATCCATTCATCAACAAATCAGTTGAATCACAATGGACTCGGGCACCAATGAAAAACTGGAAACAAAGCCACTTTGTTTTGTTTTGTTTGAAGTAGTAATGACTTGTCTTTCATAGTCTAAAAATGTTTTGTATGCTTGGTTACTTTCTCATCTCAAGAAAAGTCCTTGCAATCCTGGAACACACTTTAAGAATCCAACTCCACATTTTGACTGACAATTCATGATAATGTAATGTCTCAGGATATTTACTCAATGCTAGTCTTTGAATTGTACTATCCATTTGCTTGTACCATTAGTTAATTTTCCGCACCAGAAAGTTGATTGGAAGTAATTAACATTTATCACAGTGCTAAAAGGCAATTTAAAGTGAAATGACAAGATATAACTTTTTGTGGTGAGTTGAATTCATATCTACTTCCTAAATACAGACCCTTTACACTATTCAATGCAATTATTATTTTTTTCTCCAACCCTATGAAACTGAAAATGTTGCAGGCTCGCTCAGACAACTTCTGGACATTGCCTGAATTGACCAGCCATTCTCTTCCAAGCTAACCAGCAGTAATAATGGCTCAGGTTTTTATCTAATCATGAATACAACCTGACCTACTGGGGATGTCCACACCCTTGCCATGAGCAACACATGAATGAAAACCAAGCATAAATATCCTCTCATTCAACCATTTGATCAGGTATCATCCTGTCAGATATTCATTTTGTGCCATCCAAATCACCTGCCTTTGAAAATGTTTATTTGTTATCTTCCTCCTTCACTTCTAACATGGAGCCCTCAAAGACAAACATGTTTCTTCTTTTCACAGATGCTGTCTGACCTGCTGTGCATTCACAGTATTTTTAGTGTTGTATGTCATTTAATCATGTCTTTACTCTTTGACTGAATGCTATTCAGTATTTGCAGAAGATTCGCAGCAGTTAGAGTGAAGCCTCAGTCAGATTTTTCTTTTGTTGGCATGTAGTTTTTAAAAAAATAGGGAACAGATATTTCTCAGAATATTTGAATAATTATTTGGATAACTCCAACCTGGGTTCAAGTACTGCCACTGTCCTAAGCTGGCAGTGGCATTTTCCCATTGTCATCTCACCATTTGCTGCTACTAGTTTCCAACTGCTCCATAAGGGGACAGCATGCATTGGGTCAGGCTTTTTAACTTGAACACAGTGAAAATTGGTTGCTGTGTCTGTCCCAGGCAGAACTGCTGTAAGCTCAGCAGCCCTATTTTAAATTCCTTTTAATGTTTGGATTTTTTTTAGTTTTAAAAATAAATAAAACCATTTATTTCTGAACATAATTATTTTCATTGAACTTACCACATTTATCACTGAATGTCAAAAATATTCACAGATAAACAATGGCTCAGATCATGTTGACACCTTCGAAAGCCTAAGAGATGGGATAGATGTGATCTCAGGGTCCCAGATTGGCACAGCACAGAAATGGAAAATTATCCTACTTAAGGTTTTATTGTGTTTTGTTTTGAGCACCCTTGTAATGAGCAACTTGATAAAGGAGAAAAAAAAGCTAAACCAGATATCTGAATGGAAATGGCATGCCAATACTTATTTACACATGTCCCTGATGTATGTTGAAACGATAAATTGGTCCCATTGTTTAACCTATATCCATATAACCCATAGTGACCAGGGTGTTCCTATGGTAGCAATACCCTTTAATGATACAGAACATTTAGCATGGGAATGCTACTCCAACTGGACTCTGAGGCGTTATCCAGCAAAAAGATGTCTACCTGCTAGACATCTGTTTATTAATTGGTATCAGTCCTAAAATAATTTATCCACACAGCCCTTGAATTTTATGCTGAGCAAGTTCACCAAGGAAGACATCTGTTTGTGTAGGGGAAATAAAAAACAGGACTGGAACAGATCAATGAACTAAAAAGAGTAATCAATTTGGCTTTTTATTTTAAACAGAGGAAGTAATCTTGAATGGAACCTATTTTTGTGATCGTCAAAAAGCATATGGCTACCATACTATTGGCAAGTGTGTTATCATTTACCTTGTCTTAGCAATACGACATTTTGAGGATATTAACTATCAAACTTTAATATGGGGCAGAATAAAAAAGGCTATTTCTGAGACTGAAAGGTCCTTTATGATTCCCTTTCCCACTTACAGTGTTGCTGTGGCAGCCTGAGAATTGATTAACTTGGCCACTGCCCAAGAAAAGCTTGCCAATTAAGCTGTAAGGATTGAGGAAAATGCACAGTTCCAAATTTGTCAATTCACCAATGAGGTAATGGCCAAACGAACAGTGGCCTAACAAAACCATACAGGTTTAGATTTACTTATTGCATAAAAAAGAAGAGAATGTGCAGTAGTGGGACAAGAATGAGGTACATATATCCCTGATGCTTCGGAGAATATTACTCACTTAGCAGAGCACATTAGAGAAGAGATACATGAAGTGCAGACAATAGAGAGACAATTTCACAATGACAACCCCTCAGGACCATCTTGGTGGCCTGTTAAGAGATGGTGAACTACATTTAACCAAGGATTATGTGTCCTGTCCATCATCCAAATGGATGCATTGCTTTTGCGATTCTTTTAATCACTTGTTTTGTTTCATATCATTTTTTTTTCCCTCTTTTTATTAACAATAGGGTATGGGGGAAAATAAACCATATTATAACTATTTTATTTGACTATCATGAAATGATAAAAGGAGGGAATTTTAAAGAATACATTTAACGAATATGCTTACCAAAGGTTAATGAATTAGGTGCGAAAATATTGTGGTTGTCTATAAGACAGAAGGAATATAATTGCCTTCTAAATTACTTTCTCTGAACTATAATAAGATTGTAACTAACACCACAAGAATGTAAATACACCTTGAGTAAAGAATACCCTGACATTTCCCAGCTGTCTATGGATACCACAAGGGAACATTTGTGTAAAAAAAACCCACTAACTGTGTGAAACTCATTTGAAACTTGTAGGGGCTCATTTATACACCTTTTGGCAGGGGTCTACAAGTATGATGAGCACTCATATGCTTTGAGTGGGGCTCAGTGGAGAGAACAAGTAACTAAATTTATTCTTGGTACCCCTCACTCTTGCTAGCATTATAAATGTTGCATAAATAAACTGTTGTATGTTTAATTGGTTCTGCTGTGTTCTGCAGTTTGTTTTATTACAGCACAGGCTGATTTTAACATTATCTTTTTACATTGCTCTTTGAAAACTTAATGGCCACAAAGTTCTCCCCTACAAACATTTCCAGTCACTTGCCTGATATCATTCCTTATGAAGAATTGCCATGTTGGGACCTCTTCTGTACTCTCTTTTTTGGAAAATTTTTGGAGACATCCAACAAATTCTATCCCATCCATGTCAATATTGGGAAAGTTAAAACCTCTCAGTAATGCTACCCTATTATTTTTACTAATTCCTGTTGACTATTGGTGGGAGAGAGCACTGTAATACAGTCCTAAAAATTATCACTCCTTTTTTGATGCTAAGTTTTATCCATATAATGTCATTTGACATTCTCCAAGAGTATCTTCACCAAGAACTGTTGTTATGTTCTCTCTGATCAAGAAGATAACTCCCTCTCCTCTTTTACCTGCATCTTGAGCATGCCTGCAGAACTCTACTCTGGAAGGCTGGGCTGCTGGTCCTGCCCATCTCAGCCATGTTTTTGTAGCACCTCAAATATCCCAGTTTCTGTGCAAGTTCACCTCACCTGTTATACTCTTGGATTAAAATAAATGTGGATTAACCACCATTTTCCCCTCTCTCATTGCCATGCTCTGTCTGTTCTGTTGCTAAACTTACTCTCTTTTACAGCTCTAGTTTGCTCCCAGCTTTTCATTGCCTCATCTCCACTTTGGGCCCCGTCCCCTGCCAATCTAGTTTAAATCCTCGAAGCAACGTTTAGTCATGCTTCTATATGACAACAATTAAAGAATAAAGAGACAGGAGAAACTGCAAATGCTGGAATCTCAAACAAGAGGTGGAAGAACTCAGTAGGTCAGGTAGCATCTATGGAGAGAAATGGATAGTCAGTGTTTTGGATCAGGACATTTTTTTAAGATGAAGGAGGGAAGGGAAGACTAACCATAACAAGGAGGGGAGAAGAGCTGTGGAGGGATGAAGAGGTGATTGGATATCACACAGATGAAAGTGTGAGAAGTTGAATGGAATCTGAATCAGAATTTTTTTTTATTAAAAGTCATGAAATTTGGTGTCTTGAACTATGTCTTGTAACATAGTGTAAACGTTCAAATTACAGTATAACCATTTTATGATATTATATACAAAATAGCAATAAAAGTGCACAAAAAGAAAGATAGTGTCTTTGGTTCATTGATTATTCAGTAATGTGATGGCAGCAGGGAAGAAGCTGTCAATGTCCTGCTGAGTGCTCATCTTTAGGCTCCTGTATCTTTTCCCCAATGGTAGCAGATTGAAGAGGGCATGGTCTGGGTGGTGAAGTCTTTGAGGATGGAGGCTGCTTTTTTTTAAAGACACCGCCTCATGTAGATCCCTTTGATTGAGTGAGGACTGGTGCCTGTGAGGTCACAGGCCAAGTTAACAACTCTCTGGAGTTTATTCTTAATAAAGGGAATAGAAGAGAGACAAAGGAGTAGGGGTAGAGGCCACTGGAGAGGAGGAGTAAGTAAATGAAAACAAGTGGAATGAGCTTGGAGAATGTAAATAAGAAGATGACAGACAGCTGGAAACATTGGAACCAGGTCAGGGTGGCGGTTATCAGAAATTGGCAAAATTAATGTTCATACTGTTATGTTGTAGGCTACCCAGGTGGAATATGAAATAGTTAATGGTTGGACAGACTTGTCTGTGGAAATGGAGTAGGAATTAAAATGTATGCGGTTTATATGTCAATGTGGCACAGACTCGTGGCCCAGAAGGGCCTGTTACTGTGTTGCATGTCTAAATTTATTTTTTTTTTTAATTAAATATTTTAAATGGATGAAACCCAGGAGTTCCAGTTGGTGTGTGAGGCCAGAGCATAGATTCTCTACAAAGCGGTTGTCTAATTTTCGTTTGGTTTCACTGATGCAGAAGAGGCCAAATCAAAGGCAAAAAAGGGAGGAGGTGCATATGAAATTGTCTCACCTGCAAGGTTCATTTCTATCCCCCACTGGAAGTGAGGGGGGAGGAGGAGTGACGTCTTACATTGCAAGAGTAAATACCTGTGGGAGGGGGTGGGATGGTGATGGAAGGATGGGTTGGGAGGAGAGAGCAAACCAGAAAGAGTGGTGCTTGATTGAATTTTAAATGGGTGGCTGATGTGGGATCATGTAGTAGCTGGTGAAAGTGTTAAAGAAAGATCTGCTGGATCTGCAGGATCAAAGGAGCTCTTTGTTGTTTCTGAGGGAAGGCAGGGTGACAACAGAAGTTTGTGAGATGGTTTTTTATCAATGACAATAGTGGCAGTTCCTTTAAGGAAGAGGACATTTTGAATGTAAATCACAAAATGTAATTCAATATGCACTGTTCTCTTGATGTTCATCATGTTTGTCATTCATAAAATCTTAAGTTAACAATTAATTATAAAGTTACTTCCAATTTAATAAACATTAAAACATTTTTATGCTCCAGTAATTATCATTTTGGAGCAAAGTCAAGTTAAAAGGGGAGACTGACCAATGTGACTGAAAGGAAGTACAATATTATTGAACAGTGATTCTCAACCATTTTCTTTCCACACACATACCACTTTAAGTATTCCCTATGCCATAGGTGCTCTGTGATTAGTAAGGGATTGCTTAAGGAGGTATGTGGGTGGAAAGAAAAAGTTTGAAAGCCACTGTTTTAATTATATCTAATTGACTCGATATGTGCACAGTTTCATAACTTCAAAGGAAATTGGCCAATGACAATTTTTTCCAAGCAAAATATTTCAGTAACAATTGAAACCTTCCCTTCCTACTCACATGGACCTTAAGCAATTCCTTACTAATTACAGAGCACTGATGGTGTAGGGATTACTTAAAGTGGTATGCAAGTGGAAAGAAAAAGGTTGAGAACCATTGTTCTATAATATAAGAAATAGGAGCTTGAGTAGGCCATCTGGCCCATTAAGCCTACTCTGCCATTCAATATGATCATGGCTGATCTGATAGCCACCTACCTGCCTTTTACCCATATCCACCAATTCCCCTACTATATAAAACTCTATCCAACTTTGTCTTAAAATATTTACTGATTCAATGGACAAAGAATTCCATAGATTCACCACTCTATGGGAAAAACAGTTCCTCCTTATCTCCATTCACAATCTACTAAACTGAATTTTGAGACTATGTCCTTTAGTTTTAGTCTCACCTGCAATGGAAACAACATACTGAACTTGATCTTATCTATCCCTTTCATAATTTTATGTTTCAAGTATAGCCCCAGACAACTCAATCTCTTCTCATAGGTTAAACCCTTCATCTCTGGAATCAACCTGGTGAATTTCTTCTGTGCTGCCTGCAAAGCCAGTATATCCTTCCTCAAGTAAGGAGAACAGAACTGCACGCAGTACTCCAGATGTAGCAAAAAGTCCCTGCTCCTAAATTTAATCTCTCCAACAATGAAATCCAACATTCCATTTACCTTCTTGATAGCCTGCTGCACCTGCAAACCAACTTTTGTGATTATTGCACAAGCTACTGCACCACAGCATCAGCAATTGCTTACCATTTAAATAATAATGTGATTTTCCATTTTTCCTTCCAAAGTGAATAACGTCATATTTACCAACATTGTACTCCATCCACAAAATCCTTAATCACTCACTTAATCTTTCTCTATCTTTCTGCAGACTCTCCATATCCTCTGCACAATGTGCTACTCCACTCAATTTAGTCATTAGCAAGCTGAGATACATTGCACTTTGACCCCTCTTCCAGATCATAAATGTACATGGTGAACTTTTGTGGGTGCAGCTCTGACTGCTCCAAAACACGACTCACCACTGATTGCCAACCAGAAAAATAACTCTGTATCCCAACTCTCTGCTTTCTATTGATTAACCAAATCTGTATCCATGCTCATACATTACCCCGACTCAATACATCCTTATCTTAAGGTTGTCTTTTATGTGGCACCTTATTGAATGCATTCCAGAAATCCAAGTAAACAAAATTCATCTGTTCCCTCAATATCTACTTCATTTGTTATATCCTCAAAGAACTCCAATAAATTTGTCAAACAGGACCTGCCTTTGCTGAATCCATGCAGCATCTACCTGATGGATCTAATTTGTTCCAGATGGCTCGCTATTTCTTTTTTAACGATAGCTTCAAATATTTTCCCAACCACAGATGTTAAACTTTGCTTACATCCATTTTTGTTCAGTGGCGTGACATTCACCATCTTCCAATCCACCAGGACCTGCCCAGCATCTAGAGAATTTGAGTAAATTATTAGCAAAGCCTCGACTATAAGCTACAATTTCATTCAGTCCCCTCAGATGCATTCCATCAGGACCAGGAGACATCTATCTTTAGACCCACAAGTTGCTCAGCACTACCTCTTCAGTGATAGCTATTGTATCCAGGTCCTCACATCCCATCACATCCACAACCGCTGCCTTTGGCATGTTTTATGTGTCTTCCACTATGAAGACTGACATAAAAGAGTCCTTCAAAAATTTACTCATTTTCTCATTACCCAATATCAGTTCCCCATTTTCATCCTCCAATGGACCTATGTTCATTTTATATACTTTGTGCTTATCTTTTTTTCAGAATTTATCTTCCCTTTCTTCATTGCTCGCTTTGTGGTTCTTTGTTGGTTTGTAAAGTTTTGCCAATCTTCTAGTTTCCCACTGCTCATGGAGACTTTGTACACATGAGGTTTTAGTTTGATGCCTTTCTTGATTTCCTTAGCTATTCAAGAATGGCTGACTCCACCCTTACTGTCCTTGGTTTTAACTGTAAAATACTTTTATTGAGCATGTTGAAAAATCTTATTGAAAGTCTTCCACTGTTCCTCAAGTATTCTGCCACATAGTCTGCATTCTCAGTCTACACTGGCCAATTCCTCTATCACCGCGTCCCTTGTTTAGGCATAACACACTGGTCTAAGACCGAACTATTGCACCCTTCTTATGTTATCCCTCTTTCCAAGAGGATCCCAACTACAAGCTTGCTAATTGTACCTGTTTCATTATGCAGGACTAGGCCCTAAGAAAGCATCTTCCCTTGTAATGTCAGTAATATGCTGTTGAAGAGAGTTATTATGGATGCATTCTAAGAAATCTTCCTCAGGATTTCCTTAACCAACCTGATACACCAAGCCTATGTGCATGTAAAAATCCCTCACAAGAACTGCTTCTCCATTCTTACATGCCTCTGATATTTCTTGGTTTATTGGCAGTGCCATTGTAATATTATTATCGGGTGGTCTTTTGGTGATTCTCACCAGCTATTTTTATTTTGCCTTTTAATATTCCCAATCTCAACCCAGATGGATTCAACAGTTTGCGCCTCAGATCTTGTATCATTTCTCACTATCATCCTTATCTCATCTTTAATGAAGAGTGCTACCCAACCTCTCTTACCTTCCTGCCTGTCCTTCCGGTTACCTAATATCCTTGGATATTTAATTTCCAATCCTCTCCAGCCTGCAACTACATTTTTTCAATGGCCACTAAATCATATCCCTTTGTACTGATTTGTGCTATTGCCTTGTATTCAGATAAAGTGCCCATTGTGCTTTTAATATCTGGCAATCTTTGCCTCTCTTGCACTTGATGTTTACACATTCTATTCTTACATTTCTCTTTTTTAACTTTTGCAATTTATTGAACACACTCCACCACCCCCCTCCCCCTACCATTAAGTTTAAAGCCCTATCCACAGTCCTAGTTATGCGACTTACCAGGACCCAGGTCCATTACAGTTCAGATTGAGCCCATTCCCTTTGAACAGCTCATTCCTTTCCCAATACTGCAATAGTGGTTCCATGAATTGGAACCCACTTCTCCCACACCAATCCTTGAGCCATGCATTAACTCTCTAAATTTCTTGACCCTATGCCAATTTGCACTTGGTTCAGATCGTAATCCAGAGATTACCATCTTTTTAGTTCTGCTTTTTAATGTAGTTCCTAGCTTCACATATTCCCTCAGCAGAACCTTTTTCCTGGTTCTACCTCTGCTGCTGGTATCCACAGCGATCACGACAACTAGAACTTTCCCTCCCACTGCAAGTTCCTCTGCAGGTCAGATAAGATGTCCCAAATCCAGGCACCAGGCAGGACACACAGCCTTAGAGATGCTATATCCTTGCAACAACTAACTTTGTCGATTTTCTAACTATACTAGCTCCAATTACCACTACATTTCTCTCCTCTTTCCTCCCCACCCTTCTTGAATGGCTTCCTGAACCACAGTGCCACAGTTAGGTTGCTCATCCTATTGCTCCCACTCTCATCCACACAGGGAATAAGAATGAAGGATTAGTCAGACTAGATCAAGGGCTGAGGCTTGCTCCTCCAGCACTGTCTCTTGGATCCCAGTCCCTGCCTCACTCATAGTCACACCCTTTTCCCTGACCACAGAATGATTCTGATGCAGCTATTCTTATAATATTACTCTGTTACATTTGATAACTAGAGTAAGCTTCTATCACCAATGAGTTTTGTAACTCCTGGCACCATAAAGATATGTGAGCAACTGCAAATGAAACTTAACATTTCGATTTCTAAAAATGAACAGTCTCCTGATGTATTCTTTCATTGCAACAGGCTATTCATCATCTTCAGAAATATTTGAAACTTAACCGAGTTGCAAGAAAAGGCAAACAAGAGAGATTGTTGGAGAAACTGAGTGGGTCAGGCTGCATCCACAGAATGTGAAAGATTGTTGATGTTTCAGGCCGACAAGAGATTTGGCCTGAAACATTGGCTATCTCTTGCCTTCCATGAATGCTTCCTTGACCCATTGAGTTCCTCCAACATTTTGTGTATTTCACAAGAAAATGTTTATTGATTAACAGAAATCATACTTTGCAACAAATAATAGGCAAACATCTGCATTTGATTTTAATTTCCACATTTCATATCTAATTCTTGAATGGTGTTTTCTATCCCATTTCTGTTTTAGTTCTGTTGGCATCAAACATTCCATGGCACTTCAACTAAATTGTTTTATTTAAATTCAGAACCTTAGCAATGAAAATTTGTGGACTCCATTGAAAAGTATAATAGACATATTAAATCCAAAAAGTACAAAGTTAATTTTGTCATGACCCATCATTTTGATGTACTGCACTTTTCAAGAAAAATCATCTGAGATCACACAATATTGTCTGACTGGAATAATTTCTCTGGGGTGAGCTGAACATGGCTCATATTTAGAACTTACCAGTTATGCATTTGTTACGTTCATTGTAAAAAGCACCAAATCTCAAGATTAGGTCATGAAGCTTTGTGTGCCACTTACCCCTCCAACTTTCTCAAAATGATCTCTGTCTCTTCTGAAGTCAATAAGTTGACCATTAAAAGACCACGAGAATTCAGCATTCAATGAAGGATCATGGGAGACTTGACATGGTAAGATTGTACTTTCACCCACTGTGACATCCATATCCGAAGGTGGAATCGTAATTCTCGTTGGATCTGTCATTTACATACAAAAAAAAAACATTTAAAAAAATTTGTCCCAGAACTTTTATTGGAACGCATATGTCAGTCTTAACTAATTTGTTTATAATCGTGAGACTATGGAAAATTCACTGAAGGCTCTTAGCATTTGTGATGTTAAATTCCAAATGAATCTTCATTTTGGAGAGAAGGAGGACCTGACTTTTATTGCACAATGAAATTCAAAAAAATGCTCCTGAGTTAACCATATAACCATATAACCACTTACAGCATAGAACAGGCCAGTTCGGCCTTACTAGTCCAAGCCGTAACAAATTCCCACCCTCCTAGTCCCACTCACTAGCACCCAGTCCATACCCCTCCAGTCCTCTCCTATCCATGTAACTATCCAGTCTATCCTTAAATGTTACCAATGATCCCGCCTCAACCACCTCTGCCGGAAGCTCATTCCACATCCCTACCACCCTTTGTGTAAAGAAATTTCCCCTCATGTTCCCCTTATAATTCTCCCCCTTCAATCTTAAACCATGTCCTCTAGTTTGAATTTCCCCCACTCTTAATTGAAAAAGCCTATCCACATTTACTCTCTGTCCCTTTTAAAATCTTAAACACCTCTATCGTCCCCCTCAATCTTCTACGCTCCAGAGAAAAAAGCCCTAGTCTGCACAACCTTTCCCTGTAACTTAAACCTTGAAATCCTGTCAACATTCTCGTGAACCTTCTCTGCACTCTCTCTATTTTTTTATATATCTTTCCTATAATTTGTTGACCAAAACTGTACACAGTACTCCAAATTTGGCCTCACCAATGCCTTGTACAATTTCATCATAACCTCCCTACTCCTGAATTCAATACTCCGATTTATGAAGGTGAACATTCCAAATGCCTTCTTCACCACACCATCTACCTGAGTATCAGCCTTGAGGGTACTATTTACCATCACTCCTAAATCCCTTTGTTGCTCTACACATCTCAATAGCCTACCATTTAATACATATGACCTATTTTGATTTGCCTTTCCAAAATGTAACACCTCACATTTATCTGTATTAAATTCCATCAGCCAAATGGGAAATTAATTTTGTTTACATTGTTATGAATTAAGATAATTGAACAAACTTATGGGAATTCTTGTTTTTTTGGGGAGATGGGGACACCAGAGATGGGGAGACCAGAAGTTTTTGTGTAATATCTTGCTCCAGTAATTCTTGTTTATTTATTCATGAATATATATAATCGTTCTGCACAAGCTGGACAAATTTCAAGCCCAAAGAGTGGTTGAGATGAATAGGTGAGACACGCACATGCACAACCACCCACCTAGGAACAGAAGCAGGTCACTCTGTTCTGTAAATTAAAACACGCCCTGACATTGCTATAGACCTAAAATTGTAGGATCTAGTAAGGGCTTGGAGATTAGCTTAATAATGGCAAATAATTTTGCAAACTGTCAGAGATTCATTCAATGTAATGCACTATTCACACAAAGTCAATCTCACTATTTCCCAAAACCATAATAGCCCATTTTGACCATTAGAACCATAGAACACAACAGCACAAAAAACAATCTTGCCTAAATACTGTACCTCCTCATCCCACTGGCCTGCACCGTCCATAGCCCTCCATACTATGTACCTGTCCAATTTTTTTTTAATGTTAAAATTTCACCACTTTAGTTGGCAGCTTTTTTCACAGTTCCATACCCTTTGTGTAAAGAAGTTTCACTTAATGTTCCTCTTAAACATTCCCCTTTCACACTTAACCCACCTCCTCTGGTTTGTATCTCTGTGGAAAAAAGCCTTATTGCATTTACTGTATCTCTCCCCCTCATAATTTTGTATACCCCTATCAAATCTCCCCTCATTCTTCTACACTCTAGAGAATAGTGTTAACCTTTTCCTGCAACTCAGTTCCTGAAGACTGAGCAATGACCAAGTAAATCTTCTCTGCACTCTTCCAATCTTATTGATATCTTTCCTGTAGTTAGGTGACCAAAACTGACCCAATATTTCAAAATTCGGTCCCACCAATGAATTATACAACTTTACCAAAACATCCCAACTCTTGCACTCAAAACAATGCTTTGAAATATGAAAGTTAATATGCCAAAAGCTCTCTTTTCAACCATATCTATCTGTGACACCACTTTGAGGGAATTTTGTATCTGTATTGCCGGATCCCTCTGTTCGATGACTCTTCTTAGTTCCCTACCATTTACCATGTATGTCTCAGTTTGCCCTTCCAAAATGCAACTTGTCTGCATTAAATCCCATCTTCTACTTTTCAGCCCATATTTCGAGCTGGTCCAGATCCCTCTGCAAACTTAAAAGTCTTCCTCACTGTTCACTATACCTCCAAACTTTGTGTCATCTGCAAACTTAGTGATCCATTTATGGCATTACCATCCAGATCATTGATATACATAATAAACAACAATAGTCTCAGCACTGATCCCTGAGGAACACCACTAGTCACATTCCTCTGGTTTAAAAAGCAACCATCCACTACCATTCTCTGGCCTGACCCATATTGCCAATGTCGAATCCAGTTCACCATGAGTACTGAGCATCTGAACCTTCCTACCTAACCTTCCACGTGGGGCTTTGTCACAGGCCTTAGAAAAATTCATGAAGATAACATCCACAGACTTTTCTACTACCTGTCTCTGGCACATGGACAGGTATTTTTAAGCATTCTGTAATCCTTGGTTTGTTAATTATTTGATTATTCTGTTATTTTCTTAATTGTTATCTTTCTTCCCTTGACTAGATATTGCAACTTTAACCCTCCATGTTCATTGACTGCCCATATTTTCCACAAGAGGAGCAGAAATAGGCTGTTAAGCCCACTGAATCTGCCCCACCATTCAATAATGAGCTGATCCATTTTCCCGTTCAGTCCCACTGCCTAGCCTTCTCCCCATACCTTTGACACCCTTGCTAAATAAAAACCCAACAATCCCTCCCTTAAATAAACACAATAATTTGGACTCCATAACTGTGTGAGATTTATCACCCTCTTGCTCAAGAGCATTGTCTGCATCTCTGTTCTAAGTCATTGTGCTTCAATCCTGAAGTTGTATCCTCATATTCTGGTCTCTCTCACCAAAGCAAAGAGCCTTTCTACATCGACTCTGCCCATGTCTTTCAACATATTTTTGAATACTTTATTTTAAAATTTTGAAGCGACAATAACATCAATTATAATAAAATTCATATACAGAAAAATGTATGCGGAAAATAACAAACCACCCCACCTCCCTCTCCCTCCGCACTAATACCCACCCTTCTTCCCCTATATCTACCCACTAAAAGAAAAATATCATCAAATATATATGCAAATATATATATATGTATATATATATATATATATATATATATGTATATATATATATATATATATATATACACACACAAAAATATCATATCTATAATTCAACTACTCAGCTGTGACACCAAGATGTCTCCCAGGAATGAATTGAGAGCTCAAACCTTCAAACCAAGAATTTTCAAATATTGGCTCCATACTTTTACAAAAAAATTGATTATTTATCCCTTAAATTATACATTATCTTTTCAAGAGGAATACAAATTTCATTTCAGTCTGCCACCTTTGCATTCCTTGAGCTAAATCAGATTTCCAAGTAATAGCCAAACATTTCTTAGATACAGCCAAAGTTAAACGTAAAAATTCAATTTGATACATGGTCAATCTTAATCTTAAAGCAATCGTCTTAATATCTCCTAATAAAAACTACATTGGATTAACTTTTAATACTTTTTTCAAAAATAATTTAATGTATCCAAAAGATCTTAACTTTAGGACAGGAGGGGGAATGCCAAGATGGTGTATAGGACAGACGTGCGATCTCACCCTTCCTTAGCTAGTTTTTTTAAGCACCCGATAAAAAAAATTATAAAAGTGATTAAAAATTATATTTTTTTTATTTTTTGGAACATTAGTGGGTTACAATGGCTACTAATGTAAAAAAAATTCAATTGCAGAAGAAACTACCTTTAAAGACTGCTGAAGAATTGAGGCCTACCTGCTTAACTGAAGCCACGGAGTTGATTTCGGGAGTTCCTAAGGCACAGAGGACCACTGCCTGGCTGAGTATGATGCCGGCGCTGATCCTGCATTCACAAGATGGTGCTGGCTTGATGACAAGCTCAGTTGGTGCCAAACAAAGTGCCTGTGATGTCAGGCGCGTGGGCGACTCGGCCGAGAGAGGGGGGGCACAGCGCCTCTAGGGTTCGGGAGTTGCTGGATCGGGTGTGGGCTGTGGGGGGGGGGGACCCGAGCGTAGTTGGGGTGCCGTCATCGGGTGTTCAGACCCACAGCTGCACCAGAAAGGGACTGACGACATCCAAAGAAGAAGAAAACTTACATTTACTGGGCAGCATGCAGGAGCAACTGGAACTGGAAACTAGAGAAAGTAGACCTCAAAAAGAGGCACTGGAATTTGGAATGGAGTCTGTGTGTGCCATTTTGGAACGGATTGCTTATCAAATGGATAATATGTTTAAACAAATGACTCAAGGATTTTTGGAAGTAACAACTAAAATGAATACTATGTCTGAAGATATGACTGCAGTTAAGAGTGATGTTAATAAATTTATCAAATCAGTGGATACAGTGCAAGAAAATTTTAAAAATGAAACAGCTTTTTTTGAATGTAAAAATCAGGTTGAACGTAACAAGGGAAAAATGGAGAAAGTAGAAGATTCTTTTGTGAATTGGGGAATTCGGAAGAAAAATTTATTAAAAAAAAATTGATTCACTGGAAAATCAAATTCGAAGAAATAATGTAAAGATTGTGGGTCTTCCAAAAGATATTG
Organism: Narcine bancroftii; assembly: GCF_036971445.1. Taxonomy (NCBI): domain Eukaryota; kingdom Metazoa; phylum Chordata; class Chondrichthyes; order Torpediniformes; family Narcinidae; genus Narcine; species Narcine bancroftii. The sequence continues at coordinate 27,577,345 of NC_091473.1, read as the reverse complement.
AAGGTTCCGATCCAATAAAAGTTTTTAAGAAATGGATTCCCAAGATGTTGGGCAAGGAGTTTTTTTTGGAAGGCCTAGAGTTGGACTGGGCACATAGAGCATTGCGGAAGAAACCATTTCCGGGACAACCACCAAGAGCGGTTTTAATTCGTTGTCTGAAATATCAGGATAGAGAAATGATACTACGGTCGGCGGAGCAGAAGGCACGACAAAGTCAAACTTCAATGATGATTCAAAAAAAAAAAACAGAATTTAAAATAAAATACGCAGATCTGAGTCAGGAGATTATTAGGCGATGTCAGGAATTCAATTCGGCAAAAGAAGCGTTGCGGCGCAAGGGTTACAAATTTGCTTTTCGTTAACCAGCAGTGTTAAAAGTCTTTTATGGTAATTTTCAATCTCAATTTTTTTTTGAAAATTACCATGATGCATTAATCTTTGCTAATTCACTACCAGAGTTGCGAGGAAATGGTCGATTTTCACTGCCGTCGCCTAAAAGGAAGACAAATGGAAATGGAAATGGGAATGGGAAGAATGGGAGAAATGGGAAGAATGGAAAGAAAGAAGTATTAACTCAAAGACTTATTGACATTGAAGACCCGGAACAATCATTGGGATTGGAGTCATTGGATTCAATATACTTGATTATGTTGATGTGAATAATGTATCTCTGGCACGGGGGTGGTGGATGGCACTGAAATCTTTGATAGTCATCTGCCACTAGTGGGGTTTACCACACCTAGTTTTTTAGGGCATTTTTTTGGGGTACTTTTTTAGTTAATAATTTTTTTTTGTTTTGGAATTTTTTTATTTTTTAAAAAATATTTAGGGGAGGGATAGTGATTTTAACATATAATGAGGGGAGCAATTTGTAGTGAGTGATTATATGTCTAATCTGAAATTTGCAACTTTTAATGTTCAGGGGTTAAATAACCCGATTAAGCGAAAACTAGTTTTGGCTTATATCAAGAAAATGAAAATTGATATTGCTTTTTTGTAAGAACTACTTTTGACTGAAAAAGAACATCTCAAATTGAAGAGAGATTGGGTTGGTCATGTGTTTTTTTTCTTCATTTAATTCCAAGGCAAGGGTTGTAGCAATTTTAAGTCATGAATTTGCCTTTTCAATTACAATCTATGGAAGGAAATGCTGGGAGGGTTTTAAGGATGAATTGTAAAATATTTGCTGAATCTTGGATTTGCTTAATGTTTATGCACCTAGCATAGATGATGAGCATTTTATTTTTGATTTTTGTTGTTGTTAAATCAGGCTAATGAAAATATTTTAGTTTGGGGAGATTTCAATTGTGTTTTGGATCCTTTATTAGATAGGTCTCCAAAAAGTATAAAGAAATCAAAGATGGTGATACAAATTGGGGCCTTGATGAAAGACTTAAATTTGGTGGATATTTGGAGAAGGGACAATCCTACGGAGAAAGATTTTTCCTTTTATTTGTCTCAATATGATTCATTTTTGAGAATAGACATTTTTTTAAATATTGGCACATCTACAAGAGTATTACAGGTGGAATATAAAAGTACGGTTATATCGGACCATTCTTTTTTTTATTGTGTAAGTTCAGAAGTAGTACGTTCATCTTATAGATGGAGATTTAATACAATGTTGTTGAAAAAAACAGAGTTTGTTACTTTTAAAGAACAGATCACTGTTTTAGACTGAGGATGATAATTCTGTAGATAATCTTTTTGTGTTATGGGATGCACTAAAAGATGATTTAAGAGGGCAGATTATTAGTTATACTACTAAAGTTAAGAAACAGTATATGGCAGACAGTTTAGAATTGGAGAAGCAAATTGCTGAATTGGAGAAGGAATTTCAGAAAGATGTCACAGAAGATAAGAAAGTGGCTTTGGCCAATTTGAAATTACATTATAATACATTGCAAACATCAATTTGAGCATTTAATTAATTGATCTAAGCAGCGTTATTATGAGTTGGGTGAGAGAGGACATAAGGTACTTGCATGGCAATTAAAGACGGAACAGGTTTCATAGATTATTAAAGCTGTTAAAAAGAATTCAATAGTTGCCTATAAACCTCAAGAAATTAATGACCAGTTTTATTCATTTTATCAAAAATTATATATTTCTGAGGGGGAAACAGGATAGTGGTGTTATTGAATCTTATTTATCTCATTTAATGTTATCAGCATTAAAGGAGGAAGATGTTGTGGAACTGGAAGCTCCATTTACAGAATTTGAGATTAAGGAAGCAATAAAGGAGATGCCAAATGGAAAGTCACTGGGGGACGACAGATTTTCTGTAGAATTTTACAAAATTTTTAAAGAAGATTTATCCTGTGTTTGAGGATGTATTGCAACAAGTAACTGAAGTGCGTGAGTTGCCGAAATATTGCTCCAGTGCTTTAATTACTGTAATTTTGTAAAGCGATCGAGACCCATTGCAAGTGTCTTCAAAAAGACCTATTTCTCTACTGAATGTAGATTATAAAATTATAGCACAAGTGTTAGCAAATTGATTTGCTAAGTATTTACCTAAATTGATACATATTGACTAAACATGATTTATTAAGAATAGGAATGCATCAGATAACATTCTTCGATTGATTACTTTGGTCAATGCATATCAACAGCAGCTTGATGCGGAAAAAGCCTCTAATAGGGTTGAATAGGAATTTTTATTTAAGGTGTTGGAGAAGTTTAAATTTGGCCCTTTTTTATTGGCTGGGTTAAAGCTTTATATACAAACCCGATTGCTAGGATGGTGACAAATGGTCAAGTTTCATTACCGTTCAAATTGACGCATTCAGCTCGACAAGGGTGTCCATTGTCACCAGCCTTGTTTGCATTGGCTATTGAACCTTTAGCTCAAACAATAAGACAGAATGAACAGATAAGAAGGATGAGAGTTATGGATGATGAATATAAGATTATTTTATTTGCAGATCATGTTTTGATATATTTGACAGAGCCAGAATGTTCAATGCCACAACTGCAGGAATGTTTATTGCAATATGGAACATTATCTGGATATAAGGTTAATTGGGATGAGTGAAATTTTGCCAGTTGGAGAAGGAGATTTTTCAGAATATAAAGATATTATAAAATTGAAATGCTCCGATAAAATTAAATATTTAGGAATAATTGTAAATGCTGATTATCAATCTTTATATAAGTTAAATTATGTTCCTTTACTAAAAAAGATTAAAACAGATTTAATTAAATGGAAAGATCTCCCGTTAACTTTAATTGGTTAAGTTAATTGTATTAAGATGAATATTTTTCCTCAAATTCAATATTTATTTCAGTCAATACAGTGTTTTCTTTTAAGGGGATTTTTTCAGGATTTAAATAAAGCCATGAGAGAATTTTTATGGAAAGGTAAATTATCGCGGGCAGCATTACATGGAAGTATGCATTAGGTGGGCTTCAATTACCTCATTTCCAAAATTATTATGAAGCAGCCAAGTTGAAATTTATTAGTAGATTGATGGATGTGGACCAACCCCCAAGTTGGGTGAAAGTTGAGATGGCTTGCATTTCTGAAATTGAGATGCATCAATTTATATATTGATGGAATATAAATTTGTTGTGGGAATATAATATGCCGATATTAAAGAATTTATTAAAGGTGTGGACTAAAAGAAATAAGATTTTAGGATCAAAAGGTAAATTGTCAATTTTAACCCCATTATATAATAATCAGCTTATTCCTTTTTCAATATTTAATAAGTATTTGAAGAATTGGGATTTTAAGGGTATAAAGACATTGTAGGATTGTTTTGTGGAAGGACAGTTTCTTTCCTTTAATCAAGTGATGGAATGTTTTGATATTGCTGAAAATTCTTTGTTGGTTTATTATCAACTTCGAGCTTTGGTGAAAGATATGTGTGGTAGAGAGATAACTTTACCTGTATTGACAGAATTTGAATCTTTGATTTCTTCCATACCAAAAAATGGATATATTTCTGTTATGTATCAAGTGTGACAAGACAATATGGATAAACTGGAATGGGAGAAGTCTAAGCTTAAGTGGGAAAATGATTTAGCTTTTGATGTTCCTGAAGATTATTGGGCAGATATGTGCTACGACAGTGTAACTAAAATGACAAATGTATGGTATGGAATGGTTAATTACAATTTTTTACATCAGTTATATTTAACTCCAGAGAAATAGAAAAAATATGGTTTTAGTAACTCAAATTCTTGTTTTAGATGTGGTGTATGTACTGGTACTTTTTTTTAAACATGCTGTTTACTCTTGTGTTCATGTACAACCATTTTGGGAAGAAATTAGGTTAATTTTGGAAAATTTATATAATATTAAGTTATCATTAGATCCATCTATTTTTTTTAATGGGACTAGGGCTGGATACATTTCAGATTGAATTTGTATGTTTAGTCCTGTCTGTAGCTTGTAAATGTGTAGCAAGTACATGGAAAGATAATACAGTGATTAATATAATGCAGTGGCAGAACGAATTGAAAGTTTGTATTGTTATGGAAAAAATTACATACAATTTGCATGATAATTTTTTTTTGTTAATAAGTGGTTACCGTATTTGGAATATATGCATTTAAATGTACTTTGAGGTATTATAGGGTTAGGGTTTTTTAAGCTTTTATTTTAAGCTCTCCCAAAGAGAGGGCTGATGGGGAGGGAAGGTGGGAGGGGTATAATTTTCTTTTTTTTCTTTTTTTTGTGCTTATGTTTTATATATATATCCATCCTCAAAATTCATTGGAGCGACTTGATCCCTAACATTGAAGTACTCGAGATGGCAGAGGCCGACAGCATCGAATCCACGCTGCTGAAGATCCAGCTGCGCTGGGTGGGTCACGTCTACAGAATGGAGGACCATCGCCTTCCCAAGATCGTGTTATATGGCGAGCTCTCCACTGGCCACCGTGACAGAGGTGCACCAAAGAAGAGGTACAAGGACTGCCTAAAGAAATCTCTTGGTGTCTGCCACATTGACCACCGCCAGTGGGCTGATATCGCCTCAAACCGTGCATCTTGGCGTCTCACAGTTCGGCGGGAAGCAACCTCCTTTGAAGAAGACCGCAGAGCCCACCTCACTGACAAAAGACAAAGGAGGAAAAACCCAACACCCAACCCCAACCAACCAATTTTCCCCTGCAACCGCTGCAACCGTGTCTGCCTGTCCTGCATCGGACTTGTCAGCCACAATCGAGCCTGCAGCTGACGTGGACTTTTACCCCCTCCATAAATCATCATCCACGAAGCCAAGCCAAAGAAAGATATATATATAATTATATAAAATTACTTATATTGGCTGTATATTGTTTATCGATTAACAATTTTCTTAAATAAATAAAGTTTATTTTACACAACATTAGGATAGATCCAAGTCAAATGGAAAAAGGTATCTATCTCTTTGCCACATTTAAAACAAAAATCTGAAGACATTAAATTAAATCTCTTTCATTTTGGAGGGGTTAAGTATAATTGATATAAAAAATATATTGTATGAATTTGTACGTTACATTTATAACCTTAATCATATCATCTTTACATAAATTCCTCCAAACTGTTTCATCCATCTTCCTATTCAATACTGTTTCCCATTTTAATCTTGATTTATGAATATTTGGTTTAGACATTTTACTTTGTAATAATTTATACATCCCAGAAATAAATTTATTTATATCTCCTTTAGTAAGTAATAACTCTAAAGCAGATTGTCTAGGTAATTTTAAACTATAGCCTAACTTTTCAGTTAAAAAAGATAATAGCAAAAAAAAGTATTATTAGGGATCTCATATTTTTTCCTCATTCAATTAAAAGATGCAAATTTCCACACTTCACAACAATCTTCATAATTTTTAATCCCCAACAGATTCAATATCTTCAAAAACTGATTATTAACAGAAAAAGGAAAAACCTTACTTTGATATAAAGGCGCTTTAGATGAAATCTTACCTTTTCCACCTATCTCATTATCAATTGTATTCCATAATTCAATTAAATGCTTCAATATTGGTGGATCTCTACCAATTAACAATTTTTAATTCCATTTGTAGATAAATTCTTGCATACATTGTTCATCAATTTTAGAAACTCTATATTTGCCCAAAATGAGGATTCATTTAAATCAAACATTCCACTAATAAATTTCAATTGGGCAGCTTTATAATAATTCTGAAAACATGGGTGTTGTAAACCATCTCATTCAAATTTCCAAGTTAATTTTTCCAACGATACACTAGCCATTTTCCCTTTCCATCAAAAAAATGCTAACAAATAAGTTAAGATCTTCAAAATTTTTTAAAGATATTTGACAGGGAATAGATTGAAAAAGATCCTTGGAAAGATATTCATTTTAATACAGTTCACTCTACCTATTAAAGCTATATTTAAATTGTCTTTAATTTTACTAAGTAGCGGTAAATAATTCAATTTATACAAATTGTCTAAATTTTTATCAATTTTAATAATTTTAATTCGGTTTTGTGTCCATTTAAGTTGAGCAATTTATTTAAATTGATCATAATCACTGTGAACTAACAGCAGATCCTCACTTTTGTCCCTTTTATAAGCCCAGAGGACCTGCAAAACTCAGCAACAATAGAAATTCACCAAGAAAAATAGTGACTTAAACAAAAGTTGTTATTAATTATCTTTAAACATGAAAACAGGATCAAACTTCAATTTATTACTATTAACTTAACCTAACTTAACACCCTTCTAATTCTAAGCGCATGTGTATGTAATGTGAATGTAAGTTCAGAAAAGTTATTTAAGTCACAGTCACACTTCCCACTCCCCCAAGTTCAATGGGTGGAGGCAATTCTTATACTGTGCACAGAATTTTACATTTATGAAGTTCACCAGGCTTTGGTGCTTGAAAGGTAAATGGTTACCACTCAGGAAGGTTCTTGTTAGTTTTCAGCGAGAGATTTGTTGCTTGCTGGAGACCTACTATTGATTCCCTCTGAACAGCCATTCAGTCTCTTAACAAAGAAACTTGCATCATCAGGGTTTTCTAGATGATAAACTTTCTTTCAGGTCACTACAGAGTTCATTTTTGTTTCCTTTATTTCAACTGAACATTATGCATCCAGTCCTCTCCACTTGTATGAACCACAAGGGCTTTGACCAGGCTGAACTACGAACTCACAACCCATCTTCAAAATGGGTTTTTCCACAAGCTTGCCAGCTTGTCATGTTCCAGTCCCAGCTGCTGCTGCTGAACTGTAGAACTGAATTCTCTCTCTCTCTCTCTCTCTCTCTCTCTCTCTCTCTCTCAGAGAAAACCACATGACCCTCTTAGAACAGTCAACTGCACTCAGACCAACTGTGGCTCCGGACCTAATCTCCTAATCTTCTGTGTTCATTCATCTTGCTTTACAAAACAATAATCCATTACTCCACTGCATGTCCAATTAATACTTACTTGTTTAGTTCTTTCAATTCATTTCTCCATTCTGTATGTCTGCATCGAATTATAATGCATTTAGTGGGACTAACTGCAGAGCGCAAGAAATACATCTTAACAGAGAAGAGTCAACAACCAACTGTTTTTTTTAATTTTAAACAATCATGCAGCTCATAAAGGGGAGTGATATCAGCGCACATCACAAAGTGGAGTGATGTCAGCACACCTCACAAAGTGGAGTGATGTCAGCACACCTCACAAAGGGGAGTGAAGTTAACTGCAGAGTCATTGTCTCTCTGGCAAAAGCCCAGCAGGGAAGCAACACACCCTGTCAATCCACGCTGGTCTGCAAACATGGACTTCTCCTAGGCAAAGAAGGGGAACCCACACCATTCTGTGCCAGCTGCTTGGGTGCAGCAATTCAACCTGTCCAGCTGTGCAGCCACTTGGTCTGCCATATCACCCCCACCCTTAGTTTTGAACTCTTGTTTTGGCCAGGGGGAAGTCTGCGTGCCTTGAAATGTAGGGGAGGGCTGAACTCCCTGACGTGGAGCGAATAAATGGATATCTGGTGTAAGTAGTTCAAGAAACTGCTAACAAGTTTGCAAAATCATTGGTGGTGAGTGTTTTCACACGTAGAAGTGTAGCCAGCCAATGGCCTGAAGAAAGTGGCATGTGTGGAACATGGTAGCATAGACAAAACAGAGCCCTTTCACGTCTACCAAAAATTCATGTGTCCTTAGGAAGTCCACTCCCAAAATGGGCTGTCCTACAGCCACTAGCATTTGCTAACACAAGCATTTCATTCATCATTTCTGACGGCCTCTGTGCCCCGAACCGTCGAAGTGGAGTAAGCGCGTGCCCCTTTCCAGATCATACATGCCAAAAGTTGTGAGGAAGTGTGCCTTAAAAGTACTGTATTGATCCTCCTCGGGTTGGCTGTTGATAAAATTATCTACCTTAGCAGCAGATTCTTCATCTAATGAGGCGACTACATGCCAGAATTTGGTGGCTTCATTTGTTCTGTTCCTAATATCGAACTGAGCCTCAGTCTGCTGGAACCATGGATGTGGTCTGTGAGGCCAGAAGGTGGGCAGTTCCACAGCCGCCGCGTGCAGTGCAGTAGTAGCGTCCATTCACTATGTTTCACTGTTGGGACTCAAAAGACGTTGAGCTCCCATCGGGGTCATCAATTTAGTGGGACTAACTGCAGAGTTATGAAACACAGCTACCAGGGAAGAGTCAACTACCTGTGGCACTTGCAGGAGCTGAAGGAAATCACTGCTGCCACACCTGAAGGTCGTTAACTGTTTTTAATTCAAATTCAGCGCGCCCTTTTAAGGGCAGCATGAGCTCAGTCACCTGGTGCATTGTGACATCATAATCGCTGCCCAGGGTACGCGGTAGAAAGGATGCTGGAGTCAGAGAGAAGCCTCTGATGATGCCATTTCCCCATGGCTGCCCGGCCATGTGGCGAGATAAGCGGGGCCAGTTCGCCTTGAGGATGTGCGCCGCCACATACCGACTGTTTTATATTTTAAACAATCATGCTCCTCGTAAAGGGGAGTAATGTCAGCATGCCTCAGAGTGGAGTGGCAACATGCCAGCATGAAAATAATGAGCTCCATCAACCCACGCAGGTCTACTAATGTGGGCTTCTCCTGGGCAAAGAAGAGGAGCCCATACTATTCTGTGCTGGCTGCCCAGTGCAGTGATTCTGTCTGTCCAGCTGTGCAACCACTCAGTCCGCCACATTGCATTTTCTTATCTATTAATTCCAGCCTCTTTTTCCCAGACAAATCTTTTTATAATTTTTTTCCACAATTACCATTTCTTTCTCTAATTTATCTTCCTATTTAAGATAATTTTTTTCTTAATCTTAGTTGAATGGTGTTACAGCAGTGTAGTGGGCTGAGTGGGCACACAGCATGGTATCACGAACCATCACCGGCGGGCTCTTCGGTGGGTGTGTGGAGCCATAGTCTGGACCGTTAGGTACTCACCTGGTTAATGGACTGCACCCCCGCTGTGCTGCATGCCGAGTAACGGCACGTTGGTTTGCTGTGCCTCCTGCTAGAAGGCACGGGACCCCCATTGTGTTTAATTTAAACCTGCCAGCCCCGCAGATCAGTGGCAAACACATAGTAATCTCACCACCCGTCCTGTGGAGCCCAGGATGGGAGAGATATAAAAGCAGCATGTAAAACTCAAATAAACTGTCTTGTCTTGATTAACCCGGTCTATGTGTGTTGCTTTAGTAGCTTTACCGTAGTCGCTACAATAGCTTATTATTTGACCTCTTAAATATGCTTTTAATGTGTCCTATAAAACAAATGTATTATCAACTGAATTAGTATATATCCAAATATATTTGTATTTGGTTTCTCATAAAATTATAAAATTCAACATTTTTTTTAATAGCAAAAAATTAAATCAATTTTGTCAGAACTTAAGCATGACATCAATAATGGTGAATTATCCGATACAATTCTAGGTTTATATTGTACATATTCAATTCTTCCTTGCAAATGAGCTGAAATTGAAAATAAATCTATTCTAGAATAAGATTCAAATCAATATGAATAAAATGAATAATCTCTTTCCTTTGGATTCAATTTTCTCCAAATGTCTACCAAATTCAAGTCTTCCATTAACATCAACATACTTTTAGCAGTTTTTGAGATTTATCTAAAATTGGATCTAAACAGCAATTAAAATCTCCACCAATGATTATATTTTCATTTGCTTCAACCAAGTTTAAAAAAAAAAGCATCTTGAATAAATTTCTCATCATCCGTAATTGGAGCATAGACATTCATAAGAGTACAAAACTCTGAATAAATTTGTCAATTCACCAAAATAAATCTTCCCACAGGGCCAATAACCATTGATTCTAATTTAAATGGTAACTTTTTATTAATTAAAATAGCTACTCCTCTTGCTTTAGAATTAAAAGATAAATCTATAACTTGACCAATCCATTCTCTCCTTAACTTTTGATCCTCTTACTCAGTTAAAAAAAGCAATATCTACTTTCAATAATATGAGCTAAATCTCCCTTCCTTTTAATTGGGTTATTGAGACCATTCATATTAAATGTTACATAATTCCAACAATGTAACCCCATAATATAATTTCAAAAATACTCAACTCCCATTTCCACCCTGGCACGTCTTGACTCCACAGTCAATTTTAAGAACAACCAACATCTCCAAAGATAGAAAAGTAATAAATCACCAAATAATTAAAAAATAAAAGAATGAAAAAACTCCAAAAAAGTACTGACTAGATTCAGGACTAACCCCCTTCATTACAAGAAGTGGCCCTCGCCACTAGTGGTACGAGCCCTCAGAAGGAGAAAGCGGAAAAGAGAGAGTCTGCCTCCCCGCGAACAGAATATAAAAAAAATAATATCAATCAGTCATTCAAGTATGGCAAGTTCTTCAAGGTCTCTGTTAACTTGATCATCATCAATTTCAACTTCAGTTTCAGTCGGCTTTTGGCTTTATGTTAAGAAATCTTCTCTCAATTTATCTTAATTTGTTTCCATTTGCTTAGATGAATAACATTGGCTTCCATTTTGCTTATTGTTGGGTAATGAATTAGCAAACTCCAAAGCTTCAGATACATTAGCAAAAATTTGTCCTTGGTGTTCTCCATAGAAAACTTTAAGGATTGCTGAATATTGAAAAGAAAATTTATATCCTTCCTTCCATAAAACTGACTTTGCTGGCATAAATTATTTTCTTCTCTTAACAACAGCATTACTTAAAATCTGCATGAAAGAATACTCTATTATTCTGAATCATTACGGGACTCTGCTGTTCCCTGGCTTTTTGAACTGCCATTTTCAATATCATTTTTCTATCTTAAAAACGTAAACACTTAATGAAAATGGAGTGAGGTGGTTGTCCTGGATACATCTTTATTCTAAGAGCTCTATGTGCTCTGTCAAGTTCCAAACCATTCAGAAAATTTTCAGGCCCCAAAATTTTAAGCAGCCAACTTTGAAAAAAAAACAACAGGACTGGATTAGTACCTTCAAAATCTTCAGGAAAACTAACAACTTTAACATTATTTCTTTGACTCTCATTTTCCAATGTATCCACCTTTCGCAATAACTTTTTTTTAAACAAATCTCCCACACTGTAGAAGTCTTCTATCTTAACTGTATCTTTACACTCCTCTTCTTCCATATGACAATCTTGAAAATCTTCTTCAAACTTCTGAACTTTAATTTAAATTTTATCAATAGTTTTAATACATTTTGCTATATTTCATTAGTCATTTCTTCCTTAATAGCCCCCAAACTGTGCAGCAAAATCTGTTCTTCTACAAATTTTGTGTCAATTTTTTCACTCATTAAATCAATTTGTTCAGAAAGTTTATGAAAAATCTGTGGGTCCAAAGGTTCAGGAGGAACATAATATATTCCCACTTCATCTTCTGATTCCTCTCCTTGGGACTGTGCCACATATCTTTCTTCTTCCACTCCGACCTCCTCTTCTTCTTCTATTGATGTTGTCAGCGGTTGAAATTGTGAGCAAGCTTTTTGTCTAACCCTCGTTTGACTCGCGACACTGCTTGCCGCAGGGCCCGCAGGCTCCGTGCTGGTCGCTTCCGTCGTGTGGAGGACCAAATATCCACACAGATTCAATTACTCCATGTGATAGTACAGATTCTATCACCAATGTGTATATGTACAGATTGTAGTGTAGGATGACTGTGATTGGCTTAGAGTGTAGCCTTACCTACTGACAGGTCTTAAAGGATTGCTCCTAGCCAGACCAGATCATTCTGGACTGGTCAACTTACTTGTGATATGGTCTAGTCTTTTAGTTAATAAAAGCCTTGGTTTGGATCAACAAGTCTTTGGTTCTTTCAATGCACTCTACAATTTTATTAACTAAAAAGTTTTGAAGGGATGATGGAGCGTATGCTACAGCTGAAACGCCTCGACATCGACCCACAGTCAGCTCCAGCCTCAAATGACTTTAAGCACTGGGTGAGATGCTTCAAAACATACTTACACCTCTCTGACCCTGCCGTGATAGAGGACAGCCATCGACTACTAATATTGATGACTATTGCATCCCCAAGAGTCTACTAGAGTGTCCAGGACGTGACCACTTACGCCGCAGCTATGAAGGTGCTGAAAGGGCTCTACAAGCAAGCAGTGAACAGGGTCTATGCTCAGTACAAACTTGCTACAAGGAGGACCGGTGAGTCCTGTAGAGCTTGTATTCAGACACGAAGGGCAATGGGCAGGGACTGTGCCTGCACAGACAGAACTGCTGCGGAGACCACAGACGATCTCATTCGGGATGCCTATGTGGCCAAGGTTCGATCGAATGAGGTGAGGCAGCACCTGCTAGAGCACGGGGGAGAAAACATAGAGGACGTGATCTGGATCACAGAGACGATGGAGGCTGCGGTCTTAAGTATGGACATGTACTCTTAGGGCTGGACCCCACAGTAGGATGCCCTCCCTCTACACTACTACTGCCGTTACGCTGCCTGATGCAACCCTAAAGTGTTATTTCTGCGGGAGGAACAAGCACAACAGGTCCCAGTGCCCGGCAAGAAAAGCCAAGTGCCAGAAGTGCCTTAAAAATGGCCACTTTGCTATAGTCTGTCACTCCAAAATGGCCACCGTCAAACACAGTGCCTCGTGTGAAGCCCAATCACCACTCATTTCAAACACTTCTTCCTCAGAGCACTCGTTCAATGAGATTGAGGACTCCACCGCACGGCAGCACCTGAAGTCATGGGACAGATGCCAAGCGCAGAATGTACAACCCACCCTCGCCACAATGATGCTCACCCTACCTCATGAAGCAACGTCCGACCAGGCCCCAGCCCTGACCTCAATGGCCGCTGCCACAGACCATGGACCCACCGCTGCCGCTGACCAGGGACACACCGCCGGCCAGGGACTCGCCACCAATACCGACTGGGGATCTCCCACCACCAAGTCAGCTGTCCAGGTACCTGCAACTGCGACCGATGATACCGACATGGAACCCACCAACACTGGACACGCCACTGTGACCTCTGCTGACCGGGGATGCGACGCTGCCGACCAGGGACCCACCGCTGCCGACCGCCCACCGCCGACAGCAAGCAGCGACCCCCAACACTTATCGTTGGCTGTCTAACATCCCCAGCAGGCTGCAGGCACCAACACCTCAACGCTGTCATTTCAGGCCCAACTGTTTGCATGACATCATCACGCACACGTTGCATGACGTCATCATGCAGGACTCCACTGTCCCCATTACAAGTCTCTGCATCAATAACCCTTGACCAGGACTTCCCCCATCCCGTCACAAAAGCAATGGAACTGATTAAAGTGCATGGACACTATACCAATTGCTAATTTGACTCAGGGTCAACTGACAGTTTTATCCGCCCAGACCTGGCCCACCATTGCGGATTAGCTATTCTCCCTACTGCACAGAGAATTTCATTGGTGACCAGATCACACTTGACTGGGGTAAAGGGGTACTGCGAGGCAACCCTGAAAGTCCAGGACATCACGTTCACAGACTTCAAACTATTAGTCCTTCCCCAATTGTATGCCCCTACACTGCTGGGACTGGATTTTCAGTGCCAGTTTCAAACTGTTTCCCTGCACTTTGGTGGGCCTCATGCTCCACTCTCTGTCTGTAACCACTCCACCCCGGAAGCCTCCTGCCAGCGGCAGCCGTTGCCACCCACCCCCGCGCTCCGGGGCCTCCACCATCCGAGTTGCTCCGCCAGCACTTTTCGCTTGCCCTCCAGTCCAAAGGTCTCCGCACCTCTCGCTGGCAGGACGTGCTCACTAGTAACCTACACTCCATCCGCTCCGCTCCGCTCACTCATATGCACCACGACCAATGCCACCCCCCATGAAAGCATGTTCTCTTTCCTGAGGAAATCCAAATCAGGAATGACATTAGCGGAATGTCTCACGGTTCCTGGCCTGGTCCTCTTACGACGCCACAACTATTACTCAAAGAACGACCCCTTGGTTGACCGAGTGACTCTGCTCCATGCGAACCCGCATTACGCTTACGTTAAGTACCTGGACGGGCGGGGGGACACAGTCTCTGTAAGGGACCTAACCCAAGCCGGATCAGGTAGAGCAGTGCCTTTAACCAAACCTCCATCTATTCATTCTCCCCCAGGTCATGTGCTTGAACAGAAGGAACAGCACCACCCCACCAGCTCAGGCCAGATTGTCGACAACGCCGTAGGGGAATTGAGTGAGGCAGTGGCCGCCCCCTAAGGGCCTGCCAGCGACACGACACTGGCGACCCCAATCCCGGCCCCACAGCAGTCACGCCGGATGGTCAGGCCCCCTGACCGGTACAGCCCCTAATCTCCATCCACTGCGGGGCAGTTCTCACAGAAGGGGTAGTACAGATTCTATTACCAATGTGTACATGTACAGATTGTAGTGTAGGATGACTGTGATTGGCTGATAGTGTAGTCACATCTACTGGCAGGTCTTAAAGGATTGCTCCTAGCCAGACCATGTCATTCTGGACTGGTCGACCTACTTGTGATATGCTCCAGTCTTTTAGTTAATAAAAGCCTTGGTTTGGATCAACAAGTCTTTGGTTTTTTCAATGTGCTCTATACTCCGTGATCACCTCTGCTGTCTTTTACCGTGCTCCAGTGCCATCTTATCCAGCTCCCCGAGAAGATGGTGCTGGAGATTGGATCCTTACCCGAGGAGGTCACACTGAACATGACTGAAGAGGAATTAAGATCAGATGCTAAACTTTCAAGGTAGGCCCATTTTCTTCCATTACTATTACTTCTGTTGCAGCAGTTTTCTTAACAGGTTTGGCTTTATATTTTCTTGTCACCATTTCTTGAGATCTTGAGAAGAACTTTAAAGTTATCTAGTTTTTAAAAAAAAAATTAAAAGTCGGGTTTTAATTAATTCTGCCAGGAGAGGCATTTTCCATGTCTTCCCCCTGTGCCATTATGCCACACACCCCCATCTTTCAACTTTCAAAATTGTTCAATGTAATCTCCCTTCATTCTCCTAAATTTTGATGAGAACAGGCCAAAAGCTGTCAAACACTCCTTATATAATACACAAGCCCCCAAATATTAGCAGTAATGGCATTACAACAGTCCCCTGAGTCCTGAACCAGATGTCATGTGTTATTATTTGAACTAAGAGCAAGCCAGGAGGTAAGGCCAAGCATCAACCACAAGAAACTGCAGAGAGTTGTTAACATAGCTCAGGGCATCATTCCAGCTAACCTTGCATGGCCTATAACCTTATTGTTTCCCAATCTCACACCACCTGCTTCTACCTCCTCCCCAATATGCCCAAACTCAAATGTCCCATTAGACCTATTGTTTCCACATATTTTTGCCCCACCAAACTGGTATCTGCTTCCCTTTAGTCTGTTTTGTTCCTCTAGTCCAGTGCTCACCATTGACATCCTTAATATTTCATACGCCCTTCATCACTTCAACAACTTCCAGTTCCCTGAACATGACCACCTCATCTTCACCATGGACATCCAATTACTGTACACCTATACTGAAGTCCTGAAAGCCCTTTGTTTCTTCCTCAACAACAGGTTAAACCAGTCCCCCTCACCTTCCATTGGCTTGAAGAACTTATGCTCAATAATTTCTCATTTGACTCATCCCACTTTCTCCAAGTCAAATTGGGTACCCAATGGACCTCACCTATGCCTGCCTTTTGTGAGCAAATCAAAGCTTTTTGCTGTAAGAATTCAATTCAATACAATTCAATAAACTAACTGCAATTTGTTTTTGAAGACCTAATATTGACATTTTATACTTTTCCTCGCCTTCCTAATCAAAATTGACATGTTAAATCTCTCATCCAAAACTTTGTTAGTCATTCTGCAAGTTAACTGCTTTTTCATGCCTTACTTTTTTTTCTACCATTTCCATTTTGATTTTTCTTTACAATCCACACACAAGTTATATTTTAGATTCTAAATTGTGGTAATGCTTCCATAGTTTACATCTCATCATATCTCTTTAATCTGAAGATCTCTCCACAGTTTCGATTTTTGAACTCCTTTTTCTAATGGCCACAGATTATTGCACTATTTTCTGGTGACAGCCAAGATATTTAGCACAAAGAGAAAAAGGACAGAAGAACTCAGTACTATTCTATAATCCATTTGCATGCATGCATAATGTTGAGCTCCAGTCAGAAGCAAGACCAGTTATTTTTCCTTTGCATAGCCTACAAAAGTTGCTATCAATTCTGTTCGCTTTGTTATTGTTTCAATAAAGATCAGTTAATTTATCTCTGTGGAATAAATGAACATAATCAGTACTGTGGAGTGTGATGCAATTACACAGACAACTGTGCTATTAAATTATTCATTTGACATACTTATCAGGTATAGGAATGATTATTTTGACCCTGATACGGCTATTAATGCACATCTTCCCTAAACTAATTTGCATTCTCCCAGAGGGTAACATAAAGCAGTTTTTTCAATTGTAAATGAAAAACAGATGAGAGCAATACTATAATCTGAGTTTAACAAGACGAAGATTGTTTCAAGCTAAAATCAACTGAGGGCAACATAGTGTAAGATTTCAAGAATAAACTAACCTTGGTAATTAAATATTGTAAAATTTACAAAGTGCTCTACTGCAGAACAAGTTACAACATTAGTCAGAAAATTATGAACAATAACTGGTAACCCATGGAAGAATGATTTGTAGTCTGTGCCCAGATTCAAATGGGAAATTATTTAATTGTTCATAAAAGAGTGAATTGAAATAATCATCCTTTCAATTATCTGTGCAGTTTTAAAGCCATTCCTAAAGATGCAGTCAGGAGTACAATTAAACATTCAGTTCTGATGCCTTCTTCTATATTTTGTCAATTATTATTTTAATTTATCTATTGATGAGCCTGTTTCATTTGATTCTCAGTAAATCAAAGAGATAAATTCCAGCAAGGCCAAAATAATGTCAAACAAAACTAAATTGCAATTCAGATTAAAGTAATGAATTTTCTGAAAATCATCGTGGCATTGGAAGAAATGTATATTTAGACATTACAAGAGAGATAAAGTTCTGCAAGATTGAAATGTTCTAATCAGTATTAGATCAAATATTGATTTCAATTTGGTGGCACAATGAATACCTAGAGTGGATTCTGCATGCCACAGCATTCCATTTTACAGCCTGGGAAGAAAGCCTTTGGAAACATTTCTCAGTAGCTGTTAACTTGCATTTGATTCTACTCACTCAATTTATTGTATGTGGCACTGTCTCAAACAGATTGAGAATCACAAATGTGTTGATGAAATTCATGTTTTTTTTCCCCTCTCTCTCCCACCTTATTTTTTTTTAAATCAACAAATCATAAATGTTAAGCACCAAAAATCACATGATCCTTCTCCAACTCTTAGCCACCATTGTTAAGTTAGTTGTGGCTTCATTTACAAGGTTTTACTCAAATCAATTAGAGAAGAAGTATCTTAGCTCTATTTGCTACATCTGTAACCTTCTGCATTCCAAGCACTTGAATTCCTGTGATACAACTGTAAAGTATACGTTTTACCGTGCCCACCTAATGAAGTCTGATGGAGTATTTGATGACATGCCAAATCTTCTCAGACATCTTAGAATGTAGAGGCATTGCAAAATGCGCTGGCTCCAGCAGAGGCCTTCTGATGATATGGATTCCCTAGAACTTGACTTTCCCCACGATACAATGTTGCACATTGGTAGATGAAACCAGGACAGTACTTACATCATAAATGATCGGGCCCCGGTGAACGCTGCAGAACCAAAGAATAATGGAGGTAAAGATTTATCATTCCATCAAAGTGGGGGCACAAATAGACAGGGTGCTGAAGAAAATAATCAGCATACTTGTCTTCATCAGCCAGGGGCATTAAGTACAGGTGCAGGGATATCATGTGACAACTGAACAAGATGTTGGTGAGTATTGTGCACAGTTTTGGCCACCCAACTACAGGAAAGACATCATTCAGCTGGAAAGGGTCCATGGAATTCAGGAGACTAAAGGGTGGTGACATGGGGTCTCATTGAAGTTTATAGTACAGATAGGGTAAATACCCAAGACGTTTATCCCAGGGTTGGAGAATCTAGATTTAAGGTTAGAGAGAAAAAATAGTGACCTGTGGGGCTTCTTCACTGAGAGGTGGGGGGGGGGGGGGGGAGTGGTTGATGAAACGAGTTGCCTGAGGTAGTAGAAATGAGGGCCATTGTAAAGTTCATAAGACATTTAGACAGGTACTGGATGAGAAGACTTTGGAGTGATACGGGCTGTGGGCCTGTTACCATGCTGGAGAACTCCATAACTGATCCAGCAGTCACTCCAGAATTATCAGAGCACCTGCATTGTTACCACTGGATTTCCTCTTGCAATTGCTCAATCATTGTTTCAGAAGACTCAGTGACCATTTTCCTTGCATATTGACAACTCCAGAGTTCATTCCATGCTCCACCTTTCCCTTATGCGACCTCAAAATTGTCAAATTACTTTTCCAACATTGAAGTAAGGGGTGTCAAAACATTTTCCAACAAAAAAACGGTGAATGTCAGAATTGAAGCACGAGAGTCATAACAAATGGAATCAGGCCCTTTGGCTAATTGAGTCTGCTCCAACCATGATTCATCCATGATAAGGTGACATTCACCCATTTTAATCTTGCCCTGTTTCCATGAACTCCCTTGCAGATTGTATGACTCATTTGTATATCAAGGGCAATTCAATGTGGCCGATTAACCTAACAATCTCCAAATCTTAATGTGGACAAGATGAAGGAGATGATTGTAGACTTCAAAAGGACCAGGAATGATCACGCTCCACTGCATATCAATAACTCAGTTGTGGAAAGAACACTAAATTCCTTGGAGACAACTTAAGAAGTGGACATTCACTGTCATTTGTCAGGAAGGTGCAACAGTGCCTGCACTTTCTATGAAGACTAAAGGAGGCAAGGCTACCAGCTACCATTATGTCAGCCTTCTACAGGAGCTGCTATGAGAGTGCCCTGGCTGGCTGCACGACATTGGGGAATTATTTCTTCAGAGAAGTGTATCCGAGGTAAATCTACAAGACTAAAAGATTGGCAGAGCGGATCACTGGAGTCTTTCTCTCTTTCCCCCACACCCCCAGCATGTGATCTACTGGGATAGTTGTCTGAAGAGGGCAAGCAAAATCATCTTTTAGCTGCTCCCATTAGGAAAGAGATACAGGAATATCAGAGCCAGCACCATCAGGCTGAGAAACATCCTCTTCCCATGGGTAGTGAGAATGCTGAATGACCAAACATACTAAACAGATTCACACTAACCATCTAAGACTCTAACCATCTGAGACTCTAATATTCAATGAACATGATTTATTGTTTATACATATATTTGTCCTGCGAATGGATTGCTTGTCTGTATGTTTGTTATATCTGGTTTGTGTGCCTGCATGTTTTGCACTGAGGACTGGAGAATGCTGTTTCATTTGTTGTACTTGTGCAATCTGATGACAATAAACTTGAACATCTCCATACATTCAAAAGGAAACTGAAGCAGCCGGGAAAAATCCATGTGGTTACAAGAATGCGCAAATTTCATGCAGACAATAATGGTGATCAAGACTGAACTTGAATGACCAGAACTTTGAGGCAGCAGCTTTGATAGTAGTACAACTGTGACATACTTCAAATGAACTGTTTACTCTTCAGCTTCAAATTAATAGTATTAATCAACTCTCACTTGATATGGCCATGGATATTCTGAAGAACACTTCATCTTCTGAACTAATTATGAAATAATACTAATGTTTTCACATTGGATTAACTCTACAGACATGGAACTGCATTTAATTTTTGAAAGGACTCTAAAAGGTACTTTAAACTTATCTGATGAAAATGCAACAATTTACAAGAGTAAGAACTTGCTTTGCCTCAGAACCAGAAATGAATGCCAAATTAATTCACCAATATTTCATTTAAAAATCATACATTGCAACAAACTTCACGTTTTGACAATTTTTCCATCTATACAAAATTTCCTTTAACATTGACATTTGCCTCTCTTGTCTTGCAATGTTGTATTGTACTTAGACAATTTGCCAATACACATATTCTGTAATACCTGTTGCGCCTCAGATCTAAGCCTGTTATGAACCAACCACAACACTCATTCCTTGGTTTCAAATTCATGCATATTTTACCACTCAAATTCAATTTCAATTAAAAAAAACAATTTTCAACTAAAGGCCAGTTCCATGACTTCTAATTGCCTGCTTTATCGATATTTGAATTGCTTGCATATCCATATTTGAACTATTGGATGCTCACTTGATTTGCTTTTGATCCCATGTAAGCAATTCCATAATCTGTATTTTTTCTCAGCATTTTTAATCTCACAATGTGATGCACTTAACTTTTTAAATCTCGGAAGTTAAAATTGGAAACAATTTATATTTCATTCTGGATACTTTGTACCCCTGATCTCAGATTGGGGTGGTAGCAAGCAAGATGAACCTCACATGGGATTATTCAACATAGCAGATGTAAAACCTCATCTGGTCAACACCAATGGAGACTAATGTATTCTGTGTGTGACTGACTGGTTCAGCTTCCATTTAAGTAACTAAGTCAGTTCAATACCTCAGAAATATTCACACAAAAAAAAATAACTGCCCCAGTGTAAAGTACTGCAATTTTCTTTTTTGTTTCCATGTGTTCCTTCCAAGTGTAAGCCTCAGCATGTGATGACATTTCTGCTGCTTTCATGTAATTGGAAGATCTCTTGAATTATTTACTGCTGTGCATATATTATGCATAATTTTTTGTATTTGTTCCAGGTTTTCTCATTAACATAGTTACAAATTTAAGTAATTTTAATGAGATAAATGGATGCAAGAAGGGTGGTGGACTCCTCCCAATCCAATTTCAGCCAATTAATATCAAATATTTTTGAAATCAGACCATTTAATGTATGAACTGACACTAATATTTAACAGACACAGTCAGTGAGAGCCTAAAATAACAACAAAACAAGCTTTTTATTTGAATGCGTATCTGAAGCAAGTGGTCATCTAAAATTTCACCAGTTGACTAAATGGTAGTATTCTATAGTTTTTAAGTAATGAAAGTCAACTCAGCTAAAATAACCCAACTGTTATTAATCAATTTGGTCAGTGAATAAAAACAAGTTCACCATTTGTACAAACATTTACTAAATTAGGTATAGCAAATGTAATTTACTGTTAAAATCACTGTATGTAAAAAGGTCTTCAGTTGCATCCCAAGTTGGAAGTCCAAATAAAGATAATTTTTACTTCCTACTCAGGCAAAATGTCATCTTCTGAAGGAAAATGCCATCCTGAGCTGTGGCCAAGGTGAAGAGAACCTATCCAAGGTGAAGTCACACGAGGCGACAGGACCCAGGTAACATACCTGATCAGGTAGTGAAGGACTGCACAGACGTCTTCATGGACATCTTCAACTCTCTTTGCATCATTCCCACAGGGTTCAAGACAGCCACCATCATCCTGATACCCAAGAAGATGAAATTAACAGGCCTCAATGACAACCACCCTATGGCACTGACTTCCACCATGATGAAATGCTTTGAGCACCTGCTGATGGAACACATCAATGCACATTTCCCAGAGATGATGGACCCATTTCAAATCACCTGTAGAAGAAATCCTTCCACAGACAATGCTATATCCTTGTCACTTCACTCCGTCCTGGCCAACCTGGAGAACAATGCCTCATTCGCCAGGCTGCTGTTCATCAACTTCAGCCTGGTGCTTTAACTGATCATTTCTCAGAGGCTAGTGGAGAAGCTATCCTCACTGGGACTCAATACCCCTCTCTGTAACTGGATTCTAGTCTTCCTAATGGAAAGACCATAGTCCGTCTGGGTCAATAGCAGAACTGCAAAGCATCATCAAGCTGAACACTGACGTACTTCAGGGCTGTGTGCTCAGCCCACTCCCGTTTATGCTACTGATCCACAACTGCATCACCAGATCCATCTCCAACAGTGTCATCAAGTTTGCAGATGACAGAACAGTAGGTGGCCTCATCAACAACAATGATGAGTCACAATATAGATAAGAGGTGGAAAATCTCACAAAATTGTGCAAGAGTAACAAACTGAGTCTCAACGTGAACAAATCGAAGGAGATGATCATGGACTTCAGGAGGAACAGGTACAACCACCCTCCACTACAATAATTCCATAGTAGAGAGAATGGAGAGCACCAAGTTCCTTGGAGTTCACTTAACTACTGACCTATTGCTGGCATTTAACATCTCACCACCTATCAGGAAGGTGCAACACCATTTGCACTTTCTGAGGACAGGAAAGGAGCTCCAGCAACAGCGATCTGGCCAGTTGCATCGCAGTATGGTACAGTGGCTGCAGAAAAATAGATCATAGGTCAATCCACAGAACCATAAGAGTGGAAGTGAGGATCTCTGGAGTCTCCCTCCCCCTCCCCCCCACACTCCTCCCATCGACATGATCTACTGGGATCATTGTCTGAAGAGGGCATGAAAATCATTGAGGACCCCTTCCTCCCTGCCCACAACATCTTTCAGCTACTCCTAACGGAAAAGAGATACAGAAGTATCAGAACAAGCACCACCAGGCTGAAGAACCAGCTTCTTCCCACAGGTAATAAGAATCCATAACGACCAAAGGAACTGCTCACATTAAACCATCTGAGATTCTCATATGTACAAAACAATATTTATTTGTATAGATGAAACTTGTCCTGCATGTGTATTAGTTGTTTGTATGTGTGTTATGTCTGGTTGTGTATTTGCATGTTTTGCTCTGAGGACCGGTAGATGCTGTTTCATTAGG
Source organism: Narcine bancroftii (assembly GCF_036971445.1). NCBI lineage: Eukaryota > Metazoa > Chordata > Chondrichthyes > Torpediniformes > Narcinidae > Narcine > Narcine bancroftii. The sequence goes on along the minus strand of NC_091473.1, from coordinate 27,554,099 downwards.
TTTTACTTGTGCAATCAGCTGACAATAAACTTGACCTGAAAATATTTTGAGTTCAAGGAATATTATTTATCCATAAATTTAATTTGCTTATTTTAGGGGAACCTTTTGGATAAAACCAGTCTTGATTATTGGACTGTGTCTTCTAAAATTCAAATCCCTAGCTGTTCCATTCCTGAAAGGCTCTCTAACAAATAGAGCACGCCATTTTGTCTTTACCCATCCTTTGTCACATGTTCACTTATCTTGATTTATGCAGTCTTCTATCAGGTTGCAATCATCTGGAAAGAAATTTCAGCCACAATAAATCTCCAACTTAAGAAGTAAGTTTTATACAATTTAAGGCTATCTTGAGATGGTCAGATAGTTGGACCTCATGACAATGCATGAAGAAACTAATAATACATATGAAACTTTGCTAAACACTGAAATCATAATAATTATCAGGCAGTAAGAACAGAGTTAAATGGGAGCAAATGATGGTGAATCATAATCTAATTTAACACCTTTTTTTATTTAAAATGAATGGTGTGGTCAATAAAATATCATATTTCACTGATATTCCAGATAAAGCACGCTGACTCTTGCCAATTCACTGTAAAGTTAATCATCTCATCAACCAATGCCACTATTGCCTTTGCTTATACTGTATAATTCTGAACATCTTGCTGAGTCACTGAAGGACTAACTCACAAAATGACCTAAATTCTTAGCTACAATCTGATTTATTTTTTTGTTTACTATCATTTTCTGCCTCAACATTGAAATGCTTGATTAGCTGCTCACTATGGCTGCAAAAGCACAAAAAAAAAAATTCAAAATTCTCCTTTGATTTGGTTATTGATTATTTGATTATTATCCAGAATTTAAAAAGGGGCTTTAATACCACCAATGATTTGAAGGAGAGTAAACACAGAGGCAGGATGTATTTCCAGAAGCAATTCATTCCATTGATTATTTTGCAGTTAATGGTGGCTGGACTATGCAGCACATTGGTGAGGCATGCAAAGACAAATATTTGGGGTAAAGATACACAGATGACCATTTAAAAAATAATAAATTTGAATAACTATTTAGTTTAGTGCCTAGTCATACACAACTAATGTATGAAGGGGTCCTGAACAACAAAAATAAATTTTCGTTAATTGATCCAAATATGGCCCAGAGGTTCGTTAGGATATACAACACAAAATCCAAATTCTGTTCAAGGAATGAGTACTCAAGGAGTTTTGGACAATAATTTTTCCATTCAAAGGATGTGGGGTTTGCAGGCTGAAACAGGATTTAATTGCCCATTCTGATGCTTTAAAGAAAGATTGATAGGAGGACATTTTGAGCCCAAAGTTCATGAAGGTAAAGGCTCAGTTGCCCATGGTGGGGTAATGAAAAGAATGGATGTCCAATATGGTAGAACAGGCAGCCTTGGTGTGTTTGTGGAGTGAAAGAGTTTGCAGAAATATAATGAGTTATGGATGGATTTGAAAACAAGAGTGAAAATATTGAAATCAAAGCACTGTCAAACCAGAAGCTCATGTATATATGTCTGAAAATGGGTTATGAAATGATAATGTTCCCTCAATTTATGATAAGAGCAACAGAGCTTTGTATAATTTCTAAGTTTATTGAGGGTGCAAACTTAGAGGCTAACAAGGAGAGCAGTGGAAATGTCAAACCTGAGGGATTAGTGTGGGATTCAGCAGCACATAATCTTAGGGTGGGAGAAAGGCAATGTTACAAAAATGGTAGCCTGGGTAATGGATGGAATTATGATGTAGGAACTTCATTTGAACATCAAATGCATGGCTGGAAGTTGAAATTGTAAGGTACAGCCTCAGATATGGGCAACACTGTGTAATAAATGCAATAAAAAAGTTTATGATGAGTAGCAAAGGTCACAGCTTGATTTTACCCAATATTTTCTGGAAGAAATTTATTATTATCTATTAGAAACATAGAATCACACCAAATAGGTGCAGGAGAAAGACACCCAGCCCTTTGAGCCTGCTCCACCATTCAATATGACCATGGCTGATCATATATTAATTACATTTCATGTTTTCTCTCCCTAACCCTTGACCCCTATAGCCATTAGGTCCACATCTAACTCCATATTTGACTATATCTGATGAAGTGACTTCAACAACTTTCTGTGGTAGGGAGTTCCACAAGTCTGAGTGAAAATGTTTCTCCTCATCTCACTCAAAAATGGCTCAACTTTTATCCTCAGACTTTGACCACTTGTTCTGGACTTTCCCAACATCAGGAACACAATTCCTGCTTCTAATCTGTCAAGTGATATCAGAAATTTATGCACCTCAATGATATCCCCTCACATATTTCCGGATTCCAATGAATTTCACCTTAATCAATCTAATCTTTCTTCATCCAAGAGTCCTGCTACCCAGGAATCGGGATGGTGAACTTTGCTGCACCCTCTCAGTAGCAAGCATATCCTTCCGTAGATTAGGAGAACAAAACAGCACACAATGCTCAAGGTATGGCCTCACCAAGGTCCTGTACAACTGCAGTAAGATCTCCGTGCTGCTTTATTGAAAACCTCTTGCAATAAAGGTCAACATACTTTCTTCGCTGATTGTTTTACCTACATTTCAAAGTTCAATGACTGATTTAAATTTCAAGGATCCTTTTATTGTCAGGTAAAGATACACAAAAATGTAATGTATGTGATGCACTTTAACCACTGCATGATCATTATTTGTCTCCCCTAACAATAAGAGAAAGAGAAGCAAAGAGTCCTTTCAGACACACCTCCAGCTGCGCAGACTCCTGTTCAAACCAGTGGCAATCTGAGCTCCAGGTCTAAACTTCCAATGTAATCAGGAAGCCTTCAGTGCGTCAGGCCTTTCAGGAGCTCTTCTTGCCCACAGCACTCTCTTGAATCCCAGTTCTAATACCTGGTTCCTATGAACTGGTCTCCAGCAGCCCATAGTTTGTGTAACTCCTTCAACTGCAAGTTGCCTTGCCAGCAGCCCACACCCAGTGTGGATCGTGGATCATTCAGCTGCTGAGCCCATCGCTGGTCTGGGTCTGCTGCATGATCAGCTGAATTGCTGGGTCATCTCCCACACTTTTCCTTCTCAACAGGGGTGGTCAGGTGGGGGGGGGGGGGGATGTTAAAACTGTATATTTTAAAGGATTCTGGGAAAAGGTGGCCAACATAGAATGCAAAGGATTAAGGGGCTGTGGCCTTAGAAGTAGAACAAATAAGCTATGTTCTGTCACATAAGCAAGAACAATAGAGTTTCTCAAAAAAACCTAGCTAATAAAAAGCTGTCAGAAGTGAAAATATTGAAATGTCAATTAATCAATAATTGTGCAGCTTGTACTAAGCAGCTTGAGCCAAGAAACAGAACCACACATGGACATTGGTCTCAGTTTACAATATAAACATGTCTGAAACCTGTCTAAGCTGAGTGAGAGCTCAGTACCGAGCAAGAGTTGCTAAACTCTTCCTTCTGCATCCTTACTCCCACCAGTGTAACAAAAGCTGAATACACATACCGTTGTACGTTTTTGTGGTTTTGCTATTTTCTGCTTTGCTTTCTTGCAGCACCGGCTGACTTCCACCGGGGGTGGGAGGGGGATTTGGTGGGGGTGGAAGAGAGGGATGTTCTGCTGGTTTCTGCTGCATGATACCCAGGTCTTGAAAAAACTCCCCTTTTCCAAATTTCCCATCATTAAGATATTAATATGTCTTCATATTATTGCCATCAAAGTCAATGACATCACACTTATTTATATAATACTGCATCTGCCATATATTTTCCCATTCTCTTAATTTGTCCAAGTCACCCTGTGGCCTCTTAGAATCTTCCTCACAGCTCACACTGCCATCTGTCTTACTGTTAACTGCAAATTGAGAGATATTATACACAATTCCTTGAACTAGATTATCAATATTTATTGTAAAGTATGAAGGTCCCAGCTCTAAACCTTGTGGTACTGTTATGGAATGGGTAAATAAATTATGATAACATACATCTTAAAAGAGGTAAGATTGTGAGGTTTAGTTGTTAGATCATATTTCATAAACATCTCAAGTGTCACCCAGGGATAGTCTTCATGTCTCCAATTGGCTTCGATGAGACAATGGGAGAGTACTTTTGAGAGTTTTACAAGTCGGCATTAATGTTTGTACAGAGCCCAGGCTCAAGAACTGAAGATATTTTGCTATAGACTGGTGCCAGAAGTTCCAATTGCTGGTTGAAGGTTATTGTTCTAAGAGTGGTCATGTGGTTTTACAAATAGAGAGTAAACTTCCATTCTTTGGATGAGAGAAAGTCTGAGAGATTCAGCAGCAGTTGGTGCTGAAGACTACAAGTTTTCAGATGGGTTTTGAGTTCCAAGTTCAGCCTATTATAAATCACTGTAGTCAATTACAGGGGCTGTGGCTGGTTATTGTGTTTCTCCTGAAAGAGTGGAAAAAGAAGAACTCTTTGTGGTAACATGGAAGAAAAGGTGATCTTTTAGAAAATCCCAAGATGGGGAAAATATCTTTGGAAAAACATTTCATTGGCTGATTGAAGGAGATCAGTTTGTGTCTGTCCAACAAATAATGAATATTTCTCTGAAACCAACAAAGACCTTCCTGAGCGGTAATGACTCAAGTCAAAGCACTAGAGCCTGGTGAAGATAATAAATGTTTAATTCTATGTAGAGTATGGAAAATTGCTTGATAACAGTGAACTTCGAGAAGCCAAAACAAGATGTCAGTTATGACTTTGATCACGGCTGGTTTGGTGTTATTTAATAGACATTAAAAAAAAAGAAATAATGCCTATTTTCAGTCTCTGTTTAAGATACCCAAAGAACCAGTCCACACAAATTTAGCAAAGAGAACACAGCATGCACTGATTAGATAGCAAGTCATCGCACACTTAAATTGGAAATATTCTGAATTTGTTTTACAGCATAAAACAGGAATAATTTTCCCTTCAAAACTCAAACCATTAACAGAAAATGTTCAATCTTTTGAAGTTAAATGATATGATTCCCAATATCATAGAATCTCATTTTCAAGGGGAATGAAGAAAGCAGATAGATTCACTACAGCTTCTTCATCCCTGTTTGTCCCTTTTGTTTAAAATACTGTGCTGTTACTAATAATGGAATAAGCTAAGTGCAAGGAAGTATGTTTAATGCCATTAACAACAAAAATTGTTACATCCATCATCGGGGCAAGAGCAAGTGAATAAAAATGCATAAGCTATTCTTGCAAAGGTTCAGTCATGCCTTTCTAACCAAATGGAATTTTATACTGAATCGCTCAAGTAGTATGATGAATTTTAACAAGGGATATGATAAAGCCAAGCATAAGGAATTAGTAACTACACTGGAGACACCCAGATTTATCGATGAATAGGAAGCAAGTGATCAGTTATGTAAGTGAGTTGAGAAAATAGATCTGTTCTCAAACAGGTCAGTGAAATGTTTGCCTCAAGGATCAGTGTCAGGGTTTGAGCTTTTTACCCTATCAAAAAATCTTCTGAATTTCAGAAGGAATGCAAGCAAATCAAATGCTATCGATGTGCAATTATCAGGATGGGTAATGAATTAAGAAAAAGTAGAGTAAGATCATAGAGAAAAAAAATAGTTCATGGGATGAGTAACAATTAATGGAAAGGAATAAATCATTATAAGACAATAATTTAGAAAGGCAAATAAATGTTGGGCTGCAGCACAAAAGGCTCATAATATTAAAGATTAAATGCAACTACAGTTACATAGATTGCAAGTGACATCTTATTTGAGATGTTTTATTCAGCATTATGAGGAAAGATTCAAGAAGAGATTTGGCCAGAACATTTTTTTTCCTATTATCCTAACTGAAATCTACATCCCTCCATAGTACAAGAGGATCTAAAGGCTGAGATCAACAAACAACATGACATATTCTGATGTCTTCACAGTTAACACTGCAGACTTCATAAAAGCTAGCTGAAAGGAAGTACTTCCAAGAAACCACAAGCACATCTCCTGCAACATCAGGGGATCAAACACATTCAATCACTGGTGCACTACCATCAAGAATGCTCCACTCTGCACTCAGACTTTGGAAAGTCAGAACACCGAGCTGAGATTGTCATTGGTGCATACAGGCAGAAACTAAGTCGCACTGCACTACTAGAGAAATCTATACAGAGCTGGTTTTGGGAGGCGGAAGTGTGGCTTTGTTATTGTCTGCAGTCAGTAAACTGGGCCAAGTTCAAGGATTCAACGGCAGCCTCGGCTGTTACCAACTTTATCAGAAAATGCATGGACAATAGATGAAACATAAATAATTAAAACCATTCTGCAAAAATTTCTACCCAATATCAGGGGTATCTTGATTTGTCCTGATGCAGAACTTAATGTGGTAATTTACCAGTATAATGCTAAGGAAGTCCAGCAAAATGCAGCTCCCCCATAGGGAACCCAATGGGAAACTAACTGGCTTGTATTTATTCATACTTGTCTTTTTAACAACAACATAATATTACTCACCCTCCAATAATCTGACATCATTTCTTTTGCCAGAGGATTGATTTCTTTCCTGAGTCTTCACAATTTTTCATTCTTTGCTTCTTTTAATGTTTCATTGAGACCTGTAACTTAGCTAAAGACAATAAACCCCTTCATAGTTTTCCTTTTAATATATTTATCCAATACAATCATTTCACATACATTTGCCTTAGCTACAACTTGAAGATTATCCTTCTCTTTTGTGAAGATAAAGAACAGTACAAGAACTGCCCTCAGTCAGCCCACAAAGTCTGTGCCTAACATAGTGCCAAACTGAAATAATCTCTTTTGCTTGCATAGGATGCATATGTCCCTCCTTTAGCTTCATATTCACATGTCCATCTAAAAGCTTCTTAAATGTCTGCTTCACAACCAATTCCTAACTCTGGCAGATTATTCCAGGCATCTGTTGTATATGCACTCACACAGTTAAGACTCAAAGACGTGATGCTTTCTCATCCTTTAGGTCTACAAGACCTACCTGGCTACTGACACACAGGGTTATGATGTCCAGCAAAGGGTGGGCTTATATCCAACAGCATCTGCTACTCCATATGGAAAAAAATGTACCTTGCAAATCTTCTTTACATTTCCCTTCTCTCACCTTAAATGTATGTCCTCTGGTATTTGAAATTTTTATCTTGGGGTAAAAGATTCTGACTGTTCACCCAATCTGTGCCTCTCATAATCTTCTAAACTTCTATCAGGTCTTCCCTCAGCCTTCAATGTGCCAGAGGAAACAATCCAGGTTTGTCCCACCTCTCCTTATAGCTCATACTCTTCTGGATTTGGGAGCACCTTGGGAAATCTCTGATGTACTCTTGCCAGAGCCTTCACATCCTTTCTGTACTAAAGCAACCAGAATTTCATATAGTGCCCCGTGCTCCCAAACCCAAGGTTTATAGAGCTGCAAGATGTCTTACTTACTCTTGTGCTCAAGAAAATCGGAAGATATTCACTAACTTATCTGTGCCCTTCATCTACACAAATGACTTTCGATTCCTAGTAAGCCCAACCCTTCAACTCGTGAAACATATTTGGATTTTCTTCAAATTTATCCAACCATAGTTTTTTTTACCCTCTCTTTCCTGTCTAAATTTCCCTTTTAATTACACTCCTCCATTTTCTAGTTCAGTTTTGGCTTGTGGGGTTGCCAAATCCGAAATCTCTTAGATCATTGCAATGGTGATCAAAATTTTTAAAACAAATTATTTTTTTTTAAAAATCACACTTCTATTGTGATTCTCCTAAATTAATGCAGAAATGTATTGGACATTTGATATTTTGGTTTTGACTTGAACTACCAGCTACCTTTGTGTCACAGTGCAAGCCTAAAACTCCTCTGCTGTCCCCACTAATCTTTTCTTAGGATTCTTTTGGGTTAAATTGAGTTGTTTGCTTGATTGAACCAGCAGAAAATTGAAAGCCATTTTTCACTCGGATTAGTTAGTATGTTTCAGCAAAAGGTTTAGATTTACGTTACATAGAATCTTTGATGCCCTTGGTAACCGAACAACTCAGAAAGTGAAAATGAGAAAAGGTCAGCTCTCAGCATTTGCAGCTCAAATTGAACATACCATACACTCACTTTCTGCCAAAAGGCAAGAATTGAAATTCCTTCCATTTCATTCAAACAGAAATCATTGAGCAGTTCTGAGACTTGATTTTCATTGATTGCAAACAGAAATTAAACAGAAGGAAAATGGGTGTGCAAATTATCTCGCCCTCCATTTCATAACCATACACCCATTCATTTTAAAAAATTTCACAAGAAGCACATAATATTTCATATTACTGCAAATCCACCCACCCCCCCCCCCCCCCCCCCACCAGCTGATGTACAAAGAGGATTGGTATAATGGAATCAACCTTTCTGATCTAATCACAAAACAAAATCAATGTGTAAATAGCCACTATATGAGATATATATTTTTAACATTGTGTATAGAATCATCCTCTTCCTAAGTATGGAATTGGACAGGGAAGTTAAAAGCAATCAAGTACAATCACATTATATCGATTCCTGAGATACTCTGCAAAAGTCACAAATGTTCAAGTCCCTAAAACATTCAAAAGATGTTTGTAGCTCCAAAAAAAACTGCAAAAGTTTTGATATGCTTAGAACCAATATCATCATTAAAAAAACTTTAAAAATGTGAATCTTATTTGAAAAAAAAAAGTTATCAAGGTTTTGTCACACAAGATACATTAAATACCAACCTGTGCTTTATTCACATTCTGCTGCTTGAGAAATGGATCAAATGGCATGGATCAGCACAATTTAAGGGATCTCTCCACATGAGCATAAGATGTGAAAGCTTCAGAAATGTTGCAGAGGAAATTTACCAGGATGTTGCCTGGATTAGAGAACCATGGATGCAAGATAAATAAGTAATTATGGACAGTGAGGGAGGGAAGGGATTGATCATAGAGTAGGTTCATGTAGGTTGGCACAAAATTGAACTGAACAGTACTATGTCCTATAACATCTTTCTTTCTTTGGCTTGGCTTCGCGGACGAAGATTTATGGAGGGGGTAAAAAGTCCACGTCAGCTGCAGGCTCGTTTGTGGCTGACCAGTCCGATGCGGGACAGGCAGACACGATTGCAGCGGTTGCAAGGGAAAATTGGTTGGTTGGGGTTGGGTGTTGGGTTTTTCCTCCTTTGCCTTTTGTCAGTGAGGTGGGCTCTGCGGTCTTCTTCAAAGGAGGCTGCTGCCCGCCAAACTGTGAGGCGCCAAGATGCACGGTTTGAGGCGTTATCAGCCCACTGGCGGTGGTCAATGTGGCAGGCACCAAGAGATTTCTTTAGGCAGTCCTTGTACCTATTAATAAAGCCATTCAAAGAGATTTTGGAAGCATTTCAGAGAAGACTGACTTGACTAGATTGCCTTGTACAATGAAGGGGTTAACATGAGAAATTAATAAGTAGAGGTAAACTAAAGTTTTGAGATCAAACAGAAGGGTATTTAAAAAATAATAATGTGAGACGACATGGAAGGTCAGGGCATGATGGAAATAGCAGCATTTGATCATTATATTTGTGTTAAAAGAATGAACTTCGATGGCTTTTTGTTGATAGATTTCTTCTGTTTCGATAACTCCAGATGAATGATTCTGTTTCCCATTTCATGAGTCTTTGTGACCTTGGGGTAGTTAAAATCAGAATGCAGCCTGTGGTTAAAGGTGGACTGGAATCAAGCAATCGGATAATGAATAAAGGTCACAGATCGAGAAATCTGCCGTTAGCAGCTCACAGAAACCTGCATCTGTGCTAGGGACTGTTGGCTCCCAAGTTTATCATAATTTCAGGAAATGATTTTCAACATATAGAACAGTACTTACTGTACATCAATGGAACGGAAAGAAAATCCCCCTTGTAGTAGAACACAGTAGTGCAGGTGTGTCCTCACTGGACTGTACAGACTGGCCCACCTCTGTACCTGAAACTCCTTGTAAGATCCCCTAATAAAGGTTGATCACCCTAGTTTCCTCCCTCTATACCAGCCTTGGACCTGGGCCAGCAGCATGTCGTGACAAGCCCAGTGTTTCTGGATATTAAAGTCTTTAAGTACAAGCTTTGTGCCTGTTGTGGTTATTTGATTGAGCCACACCCCTGCTGCTTTCAATCAGCCATACGGTTCCCCTGGGGACTGCAGACATTTAAGGGGGACCCACGGACTGAAATTGTAATTTTTCTTTCTGCTTTTTATGTAGTCGGTAGGAGAGAATTGCGGAAGAAGCCAACTATACTTGACTGCTTCACAGGGAAGGGGGGCCATAAACTTTGACCAGAGTCCTCAGGAGGCCAAAGCCAAAGAAATCTTGAGAATGGTTGCTTTACACCTCCCAGATTTCACTACTTTCCGTGTGATGTTCTCATCTGTTTAAATGTAAATTAATTACAGTTGTGACTTTGATTACATTTCCTCTTTTAGCATTGTGGACATGGCTCACTTCATCATCCGTGAGAAAAAAATACTATGGGATAATGATACTGGAGTCAACAAATCATGGCAGGAAATACTGGGTCCAATTTCCAGGGTACAAAATGTTTCTTTTGTCATCCAATCTCTCAGCTGGAATCTACCAGTATGCAATTGCAATTAAATTGCATTTAATTATATTGTCTTTTAATGAAGGAATCTACACCTATAATTATTTTTGATCCTTTAAGAAAAAAGCCATAATATTGGTTAACAACGAACAATTAAGTTCACTATGAATTTGTTGGAGGAAACTAAATAAAAATCTTAAATTATTTTGTTATGCTCATAAAAATTATATTTTAATATATCTCAGGCAACTGGCAATAAATTTATGAAGGTGGAGAAGGTGTATTACACCAGCTATGCGGTCCAGGTTGGCCCTGATTATTGATCTTTATAAGAGATGTCATAACTAAATACAAAGTTACATCCAATGAATGACAGTGCATTTGCATCATCAAGATGTTCACTACCTGCAGGGATCCAGCAGTCAATTTTCTCAGCTGCTCAGGTGTGTGTCTGAATAAATAAAGAATACAATAAAGAAAAATCCTTCAAACGAGAAAGTCTGCAGATGTTGGGGTGAAGTGCTACACACCAAGATGCTGAAGAAACACAGCAAGTTAAACAGCATCCATAGGATGTAAAAAGATTTATCCCAGCAACATGGTCTCAACCGTAGAGAAATAAAGGGACGGTAAGGCAACAATTAAGACAATAGTGAAAAGGAGCTGGATTAAGTACACAATCCTTCAAACCTGTTTTTTTTGTTCAATGAAATCATGGCTGATCTGCTTTTGATCTCCTCACCATTGTCCTTTCTGACTGAAACTTGAACTTATTCTATCCAATGCTTCAGTCTCTACAGGTCCTTAAAGGATGGAATTCCAAAGATGTATCACCTGACAAAGTAAGTTCTTCACATATTCATCTTAAATGGTGGTTTGTATTCAGAAACTCTGCCTCTTTGCTCTCAATTAGTGCATGAGGGGAACAGACTGCTAGGCATGTTGACCTGCCTCAGAATGTCATGTCTCAATAAAATGAGTTATTATTCTTCAAAGCAATGAGTGCAAGTTTAAATTGCTCAATCTTTCTGCATTATTCTCTCTACTGCCTTCAAGCAGACAATACAAAAGCCTGAAGCCAAGCACTGCAAGGTTCAAGAATAGTTTTGATTGAATAGCTGTCAGGCTCTTGAACCTCCCCATATGACTCTAACCCTAGCTCAGGATGACCAAGACATCTATTTGTGTCATTGAAGTATCACATTTTTTTCTTTCACTGCAATTGTGAATATTTCATTATTTATTCTTTTATATTTATTATCTCTTTGTTCTGCCTCGTCCTGTTTTGCGGAAACTGCCAAAATCTTTGGCCTGGAAGTCAGCCTGAAGAAAACTGAGGTCCTCTATCAGCCAGCTCCCCACCATGACCACCAGCCCCCCCCCCCCCCCCACATCTCATCGGGCACACAGAACTCAAAACGGTCAACCAGTTTACCTACCTCTGCTGCACTATTTCATCTGATGCAAGGATCGACAAAGAGATAGACAACAGACTCGCCAAGGCAAATAGTGCCTTTGGAAGACTACACAGAAGAGTCTGGAAAAACAACCACCTGAAGAAACACACAAAGATCAGCGTGTACAGAGCCATTGTCATACCCACGCTCCTGTTCGGCTCCGAATCATGGGTCCCCTACTGGCATCACCTACGGCTCCTAGAATGCTTCCATCAGCGCTGTCTCCGCTCCATCCTCAACATTCATTGGAATGACTTCATCATCAACATCGAAGTACTCGAGCTGGCAGAGTCCACAAGCATCGAATCCATGCTGCTGCAGACCCAACTGCGCTGGGTGGGTCATGTCTCCAGAATGGAGGACCATCACCTTCCCAAGGTCATGTTTTATGGTGAGCTCTCCACTGGCCACCGAGACAGAGGTGCACCAAAGAAGAGGTACAAGGACTGCCTAAAGAAATCTCTTGGTGCCTGCCACATTGACCACCGCCAATGGGCTGATAGCGCCTCCAACTGTGCATCTTGGCGCCTCACATTTCAGCAGGCAGCAACCTCCTTTGAAGAAGACTGCACAGCCCACCTCACTGACAAAAGACAAAGGAGGAAAAATCCAACACCCAACCCCAACCCACCAATTTTCCCTTGCAACCGCTGCAACCATGCCTGCCTGTCCTGCATCGGACTTGTCAGTCACCAACGAGACTGCAGCAGACGTGGACATACCCCTCCATAAATCTTCGTCCGTGAAGCCAAGCCAAAGAATATAGCGATAATTTAATGTGTAGTATTATAGTTGAGGTATCATATGTATCCGTATGGCTGCAAAAAAAGCAAAAAAATTTGGTTCATCTGTACGATGTACGTGTAGGACAATCCATTCTCATTGGTCATTAATTCCAACACTTGCAGCTCTGGAATCAATATGGTGAATTTTTTCTGCCTCCAATGTGAAGGGGGAAACAGTACTTTATGAGTAGGTAAAACACAGTATTCTGTTGACAGCGTGGCTAAGTGAAAAAAAAACAGCACATAGATGCTGGAGAAACTCAGCAGGTCAAACAGTGTCTTGATGTAGCAACATTGGTGATATACCTTTAACTTTGCTACATCAAGGCACTGTTTGACCTATTGAGTTTCTCTAGCATCTGTGTGTTTTTGGACTTCATGAGTAGTATTACTAATTGCCATAACATTGACACAGCTATATGAATATGTTCATCATATCACAACTTTGCAATTTTCTGCTAACCCTGGATAATTAGAACAAACCTTTCTGTACAGAAATATAAATTCCCATTGCACAATTAGACTTAAGTAATGCTTTCCAGCTTCATTACGCATTACTTTTGGGGTACTGAGTCAGCCATGCAGAGTGAAATGTAAGATTTGACCACAGCCCGCTGCTGATGTTGATTTCCAACCTCTGATTTTTGCTTAGTATTTAACCTATTGAACAATACAGCACATTGCTTAAAGGTTGTGCCAACATATATAAATCTACTCAACAACCAATCAGCCATTTCACAACACAAAACATCAATTTCTTACATTAATGAAACTAAGAGTCTCTTAGATGTTCCTGCTGTTGCAGCCTTTATGAACACACCTGGCAGTACGCTCTACGCACCCACCACTCACTGGGTCAAAAACCTACCTCTCTGACATCATCTCTAAACTTTCCTCCATCCTAAAATGGATGCCCTGTGGTATTGGCCACTGCACCCTGAGAAAAATGTGAAATTAAAATTTTCTTCTGACCTCTTTGACCATAATAGCATCAACTATGAAAGCCATTTGTTAACTTTATTACCTTTCAAAGTATTATCCAATTCGTTCCATTGCCATGCTTTTTCCTCAAACCCTGCAAACATTTTCGCTTTAATTAATGTCTTTTTTTTTCATTCATTATTGAACTTCATTAATAATACTTTCAGGATTGGAGCCCTCACTTTTTTTTTAAAGTCCCGACATGGACTTGCATCAATGGACTAAAACACTTTTTTTAAAAACTTCATTGGTTGTGGATTCTATTGCCACTGGAAATAGGTTTCTTTATTAATCTTTCAATAGCTTTATTATTATTTTTTCATTTGTCTATGTAATTCCTCTTAATCTTCCAAGCTTCTTTTACATTCTCACCTGCAGCTTCATAATTATTTTCATTCAACTACTGCAAAACATGTTTGGAAAAATTATTTCCTTTTGTCTTTGATTTACTTTTGTTGTGCTTTAGGTTAGGAAGAAAATCTGTTAAGCTTGGCCATTGACTCAGTCGATTTAATTTTAGACTTTGCTGATTTTGAACACCATCATCATCACTGGAATCTTTCCCAAATGGGATTAGATCACCAGTTTGTTCTGCTAGAAATTGCACTAATTTTCCAAACAATCTGAGCAACATGAAATGTTGCCAACAATAACAAACATTTTCCTGAAAAGAGAAAAATAGGTAGTTCAAAGGTTGCATTTAAATGCATGGACAAAAACATATGAATTTATGTCTTTAAAAAGATTTTTTGATCCAAGGAGGTAGGAACATCAACCATAATTGTTGCAAATTCCTCTGAAGGAGCAGCCTTGGACTTTTAATATCTGCTACGTCAGAGTTTTGAAAAGTGCAGTTTAAAAGAGGCAGTGGCTACATCTGACAGCATTTAAGCACTCATGGTGTGATGCGGCAGTGGGAATGAACAGTAATTTGGATTTAGATAACCTCTTAAATATAAAGAGAGCATTGCAAATAAAGTGAAATGCCAGCTTATACTTTCTCCAAGCTCATGCAATTTCCAGTGACTGATGGTTTTTAGTCTGGCTTCTTGTGTTGCCTTGTCTCCACAACAGAACATGTACTTGTGCTAATGGAAGAGTGTAATAAAAAACATCAGTTTTCCCTTGTCAAGGAAAAAAATCTCTCCCTATAGCCAGAGTTGATAGAAACATTCAGGAATTTTGTTTTCATTAATTGGTAGTGACAGAAATTATTAATAATGCAAGATATTTTTGCCGTCACGGTACATTTAGTTACAAATCTGCAAGCTTTTGGTGCAGCCGGTAGGGACTGACAAGAAACTTTGGTCAATCACCAGCAGGTCAAGGTAGAAGCCAACACAAATCAAGAGGTAGGACCAAGAAGGATAGCCGACAGCTGTGGCAGAGCCTGGCTGACATAATCTGCTAAAAAACCAAATCCAGTGCCATAGGAAACACCAAAGCTTCACTCCCAGATGAGCTCAATGTATTCCATGCATGATTTAGTCATCAGATCAAGGAAGAACCAATGTGTGCCCCTGATGATCCTCATTTGTCAGTATCTGTAGATGACGTACAGGCTGTCTTCGGGAGATTGAATCCAAGAAAAGCACTTAATCCAGATGGAGTACCCGGATAAGTGATGAAAACCTGTGCTGACCAACTGACCAATATATTCATGGATATCCTCAACATCTCACTCTGACAGGCTGTGGCACCCACCTATTTTAAATAGACTTCAATCGCATCGGTACCCAGGAAGAGTGTGGTAAATGACCACTGACCAGTGGCACTGACATCCACAGTGATGAAGTGTTTTAGAGGCTGGTGTTGATCCATGTCAGCTGCTGTCTGGGTGGTGACATGTTTCCATTACAATTGGTACATCACAGCAACAGTTTATGGCAGACACCATTTCGCTGGCTCCGTACAAAACCATGGAACACCTGGATAGCAAAAATGTATCCATTAGGATGCTCTTTATTGACTACAATTTGGCATTCAACATCATCCATTCCTCAAAATTGATCAGCAAACTGCAAGACTGGGCATTAATTCCCCACTGTGTAATTGGATCCTGGATTTCCTCACCTCCAGACACCAATCATCTTCTCCACAATCTCCATCAGCACTGGAGCACCAAAATGCTGTGTACTTAGCCCACTGTTCTACTTGCTTTTCACCTATGAACTGTGTGTGTGGCTCAGCATGACAACACCACCATTTATAAATTTGCTGATAATGCCACAATAGTGGGCTGTTTAAAAAGGGGTGATGAGTCAGCATATAGGAGGGAGATTGAAAACTTGGCTGAATGGTGTACGAACACCAACGTCTCAGTCAATTTCATCATATCCAAAGACCTGTTTATAGACTTTAGGAAGGGAAAAATCGGAGGTGTGCAATCCAATGATTGTTCAGAGATCAGAAGTAGAGAAAGAGAGCAAATTTAAATCCTTGGGAATCATTATCTCAGAGGACCTTTCCTCATCCTGGACCCAACACACTAATAGCATAGTGAAGAAAGCATGTCAGCATCTCTACTTCCTCAGTAATTTGTGGAGGTTTGGTATGACATCGGAAACCTTGGCAGATTTTGAAAGTGTGCTGACTGAGTGCATCACAACATCAATCCTTCTAGATATAATGCTCTGCAAAAGGTTATCAACACAGCCCAGTACATTACAGGCAAAATTCTCCCCACCATTGAGAAAAAAATACATGAAACGTTTCCATCAGAGAGCAGTAGCAATCATCAAGGATCCACACCACCCAGGACGGGCTCTGTTCTCACTGCTGACATCAGGAAAGAGGTATAGGTGCCAAAAGACTTGCACCACCAGGTTCAGGAACAGTTGCAACACCTCTACAATCAGACTTCCAAACATCAAACTCAACCACAGGCTCATTTATGGACTCTAACTAAGGACATCATTTATTTTTTCTCAGGTAAAACAAAGCATTTTGTTCTGTATTTGAACAGTCAGTCCATTTCTTTGCTTATTTACATTTCTCTTTCTGGAAATATCTTTTTATCTTGAGAAAAGGTAAAGATAAAAGTTCCATTATTGTCACGTAATACAACATTTTGAATCTATCATGCATGAAATTCTTTAACTTTTGTCTAGCATAAGGCAGACAGAGAGTTACCACTTTGTCCAGTGCCCCTCACTGAAATCTACAGCACGTGATGTTCCTCGGTGGTCTGTCCTCCAAGTACAGACTAGTCCTGAGCCTGCTTAGCTTCTGAGATCAGACAATCTCAGGTGTATTCAGGCTACAAGGTGCTGTCTAGTTTATAATTACCGTTAAGTAGAAATTCTGCCTGGCCCACAGGGAAAAAAAAATCCCAGGATTGCATGTGATGTCATGTATGTGCTCTGACAATAAATTTGAACTTTGGAGCTGAAACATACTTTTTTTTTACTGTTCTCATTATTTTACACTCTACTACATTCAGGTGCAATACCTACCTCATCTCTTGTAATATGCATCACCTCTTCACCAGTCGAGGCAATTTTTGAGATTCATTATCCAAATCTGCATTCAATTTAATTTTGCCTCTAGACCATGTGTTAAATGTGACACAGATAGGAAAGAAAGATTTAACTTCTCTACTGGCTATGAAATTTTATGCAAACAAAATTTAAACATTGTCAATGAAGAAGTACAAACAGAATTTTCAATGCATAAACCTTACAACAAACTTCATGATCATGAGGTTTATAATCTTACATGGATAATTTACAAAAGTACAGAAGTTCACTGCAGAAAGCACTCATATAAGGAAGATTAACTAATGCTAAGTGTGAAACCCAAAAATCTGCAAATGTTATTGCATTAAACTACACTGAAATATTTCTGTCCATGGTCTCATGCTCTGCCAGACTGAGACCACCCACAAATTGGAGGACCAACCCCATATATTTTGTCTGGGCACCTTCGAAATGGATGGCATTTACATCGACTTCTCTTGCTTCCTTTAGGACCTTTCCCCACCCACATACATCCCTATATCTCCTATCCTCTAGCTTTCTTTCTCTACCTTTCCCCCATCTTCTTTACATTCAAAGAACCAAATTGTCTCCCCAACTGCCAATTCTTGCCATTCCTCTCTCCTATGTACCATTCATATCCAATTAACACCTTTTGACTGTTGGTCTGTGCTCCTCTCCTGGCTCTTCCTTCCCTTCTCCCCAGCCTTTTAATTCAGACACTAGCCTGCTGTTTACTCATACCTTGAAGGGTATGAAACATCACTTATATATCCTTACCCCTGATGGATGCTGTGAGACAGCTGAGTTCATCCAGTATTTCTGTGTTTTAACTAATGCTAAGACTGATTTAGTATGGGCAAGGCCAAACAATTCCTGACTTTGGAAGTTGCCATCTTGTGTCCAGGGAAGCAAAGAAATTATTATGAATAGAATTCTCCTGAAACTTGAAGACACAATATCTATTCTGCATTGAAAATAATGTTGTCTTTAAATTCAATTAAGTGTGTTTCATTTCAAACAGACTCTAGGGATGATAAAGGAATTTGGTTAAATGAATCATGTGCTGTGGAATGTGGATTTGCAGAGAGTCCTTAAAACAGTTCATCCCCACAGCAGTGTAACAGGGTACTCTCTGAATTAGGGGCTGTTCCTGGGGACACTTGCAGATTCATAGACCCAAGGTGCTCAAAGATTGTCACGTTGGTGAAAGGCACACTTCGGTTGCCTGAAACCTGTTGGTCTTTCAGCACACAACGAGGTCGGTAGGGGAATGCTGCTGACTGGCACATTCCAGGCTGCAGAAGTACGAGCTGAGGCTGTGGCTTGGTACAGCCAACATGAGGGCAGTGAAGGGAAGGATCACAGTCGAGACCGCTTCTCTTACCAGCTATTGAAGCCCTGAGACCAAGAGGAAGTCCCTCAAATAATAGAGGGGGGAGTAACGACAAGGTGCCAAAGTGGTAGCAATGGTGCTAAGTCGAGAATGAATATGACAATGTACATTGATGGAGAAGAATGGATAGGACATCAAGGATACAAAAAGATTATGAATGACTTTCATTTTTGTGAATACTTTATCATGAATAAAATTTATTTTTGGAAAAATATTATTTTCTGATTGTTAATATTCCATACAGATTTCTGGCCGACTTGCAATGTCATCATCCCCTTCTATTCATAAAAGATGACAGTACTGATCACAAGCAGCATTAACTAATGCTCTTTCAAGTAGTTTCTTAACTTTTTTCTTCTGACATTTGCAAGAAGTTGTGGCCATGAAAACATACTAGAAATAGATTTTGTGAATGATCTTCTCAATGGTTGCAAGGAAAATCTGCCTTTTTTGTTTGTCACAAGGATGCACAGTAATCTATAAGTAGAAGGAATAATAAATGTACCATGTCATGACTCCAATAAGTGTGAAGCGTGGAAGATAAAACAATAATTTACACTGTCTGAACAACTAAAATCAATGTAACAGTTGATAAAAGAACTTGGCTTCTGAATGGATTAAATTACAGACATGTCAGATATCTGACTCATTAATCAAACAAAGTTCATGTGAATTTCAGGTCATATGTCCAGTAGCTGGAGATTGCAAACTTTTCACTATTTCAACTTCACAATCTGGTCTGTAATCCACAATTCAAACTGCAGGTGGCACATGCAAGCAATAAAAAGAGAATGTGAAAATTATTCCGTCAGAAAGGAGCAAAGATAAAACTCATGAGCAACCGTGTTAGGGAGCTTGAGTTGCAATTGGATGAACTGAGGATCATAAGGGAAGCAGAGGCAGTGATAGAGAGGAGTTACAGGGAGACAGTCACCTCTAGAAGGCAGAAGTCAGGGAATTGGGTGACTGAGGAAAGGAGAGTGCGTGCCAGTGCAGAGTACCCCTGTGGAAGTGCCCCTCAGCAACATGTATTCGGCATTGGATACTGCTGGGGGAAGTCATGGGGGTCAGGTCTCTGGCACAGGGGCTGCCCCCTGAGGCTCAGAAGGGAAGGAGGGATAAGAACAGGGTAATTGTGGTTGGGAACTCACTTGTCAGAGGGACAGATAGGAGGTTTGTTGGATGAGATCGGGGATCCAGGTTGGTCTGTTTCCTCCCTGGTGCTAGGGTCCGGGATGTCTCTGATTGAGTTCACAGAATTCTGCAAGGGGAAGGTGAGCAGCCAGAAGTCGTGGTCCATGTGGGGACCAATGACTTAGTTAGAAGTGGGGATGAGGTCCTGCAACAGGAATACATAGAATTAGGCAGGAAGTTAAAAAACAGGACCTCTAAGGTAGTAATCTCTGGTAAGTAGTAATAGGAGGATGTGGAGGTTGAATGCGTGGCTAAAGAATTGGTGCAGGGGGCAGGGGATAAGATTTTTGAATTATTGGGATCTCTTCTGGGGAAGGTCGGACCTGTACAAAAGGGACGGACTCCACTTGAACTGGAGGGGGACCAATATCCTGGCAAGCAGATTTGCTAGAGCTGTGGGGGAGGGTTTAAACTAGTTTGGCGGGGGGGGGTGGGTGGGAAGCAAAGTTTGCGAGCAGTGTCTAGGGTGCATGGCCTCCTAGTTAAGAATGATAAAGATAACAAATGAAGTATGGAGGTTAACGTAAAAGGTAGAAAAGGGAATATATGTGAGGGTCATTCTCTGAAATGCATGAACTTTAATGCAAAAAGCATAGTGAACAAGGTAGATGAACTTAGAGCATGGATTGGCACTTGGAATCATAATGTTGTGGCAATTAGTGAGACCTGGTTACAGGAGGGACAGGACTGGCAATATTCCAGAATATAAATGTTTTAGATGTGATAGAACAGGGGGTGAAAAAAAAGGGGGAGGAGTTGCTCTGCTTGTGAAGGAGGACATTACTGCCATGAAGTGGCAGGATGGTTTGGAGGGATCGTCCAGTGAGGCTGTTTGGGTGGAATTGAGGGGTGGAGGAGGCATGAGGGTACTAATAGGAGTGTATTATAGACCACCAAATGGGCCAAGAAATTTGGAGGAACAAATTTGTAAGAAGATAGCATATATGTGTAATAAACATAAAGTAGTGATCATGGGAGATTTTAACTTCCCTCACATTGATTGGGATACCCATACAGTAAGAGGGCTGGATGGGCTAGAGTTCGTGCAATGTGTACAAGATACACATTGCATAATCAATACGTAGAGGAATCGACTCGGGACGGTGTAATACTGGATCTCCTGTTATGGAACGAAATAGGTCAGGTGTCTGAGGTTAATGTTGGAGAACAAATTGGGTCTAGTGATCACAATATTAGTTTTAGGGTAGTTTTAAGGAAAAGCAAAGAAGGGCCTTAAGTTGAGGTTCTGGATTGGAGAAAAGCAAATTTCTAAGGAATAAGAATGGATTTGGGGAGTATTGAGTGGGACATGATTTTTTTCAGGAAAGGATGTAAGTGAAAAATTGAGAATATTCAAAGAAGAAATTTTGAGAGTACAGAGTAGATATGTCCCAGTGAGGATCAAAGGAAAGGCTGGAAGTCATAGGGAGCCTTGGTTTTTGAGGAATATTAGAAATTTAGTTAGGAGAAAGAGGGAGGTGTATAAGAGGTATAAATAGCAGGGTAATGAGAAATTGAAAGAGGACTACAAGGAGTGTAGAAAATATCTTAAGAAAGAAATTGGAAAGGCCAAAAAGAGGAACGAAGAGGCTTTGGCAGGCAGAATAAGAATAAATCCAAAGGGTTTCTATAGGTACATTAAAAGTAAAAGATTAGTGAGGGATAGAATTGGACCCCTTGTAGATAGGGAGGGTAGGCTGAGTGAGAAGTCTGAGGAGATGAGGGAAATTTTAAATGATTTCTTTTCCTTGGTATTCATTAGGGAAAAAAAAATTGTACCAGTTGAAGTAAAGAAAAATAGTGGGGAGGTCATGAATCATTTTAGGATAACCGAGGAGGTAGTGATGGCAGTTTTAAAAAAGATAAAGGTGGACAAATCTCCGGTTCCGGACAAAGTGTTCCCAAGGACACTCAGGGAGGCTAGTGAACAGATAGTGGGGTCATTAACAAAGATATTTAGGATGTCACTGGTCACGGGGGTAGTGCCAGAGGATTGGAGGGTGGCTCATGTTGTTCCGCTGTTTAAGAAAGGGTCCAAATGTAAGCCTGGAAATTATAAACCTCTGTGTCTGACGTCTGTGGTTGGTAAGTTGATGGAAAGTTTTCTGAGGGATGGCATTTACAAATATTTGGATGAACAAGGATTGATAGGTTTTGTCAGCGGTAGATCATGCTTAACAAACCTTATAGAGTTTTTCAAGGGGGTTACAAAAAAGATTGATGAAGGGAAGGCTGTGGATGTTGTCTATTTAGACTTCAGTAAAGCTTTTGACAAAGTTCCCCACAGGAGGTTAGGTAAAAAAGTGGAGGCATTAGGTATAAATAAGGAAGTAGTGAAATGGATTCAGCAATGGTTGGATGGGAGTTGTCAGAGATTAGTGGTAGAAAATTGTTTGTCAAATTGGAGGCCGGTGACTAGTGGAGTCCCTCAGGGATCGGTCCTGCGTCCACTATTGTTTGTTGTATATATTAACGATCTGGAAGAAGGGGTGGTGAATTGGATAAGTAAGTTTGCAGATGATACAAAGATTGGTGGTATTGTGGACAGTGAGGAAGATTACCGTAGCTTAAAAGGGGATATAGAAAAGCTAGAGGAGTGGGCTGAGAAAGTGTTGCATTTTGGAAAGGCAAATCTAAATAGGTCATTTACATTGAATGGTAGATAATTGAGGAGTGCAGAGCAACAAAGAGATTTAGGAGTTATGGTAAATAGTACCCTCAAGGCTGATACTCAGGTAGATGGTGTGGTGAAGAAGGCATTTGGAATGTTGACCTTCATAAATCGGAGTATTGAATTCAAGAGTTGGGATGTTATGATGAAATTGTACAAAGCATTGGTGAGGCCAAATGTGGAATACTGTGTGCAGGTTTGGTCACCAAATTATAGGAAGGATATAAATAAAATAGAGGGAGTGCAGAGAAAGTTCACGAGAATGTTGGCAGGATGTCAGGGTTTGAGTTACAGAGAAAGGTTGAGCAGCCTGGGGCTTTTTTCTCTGGAGCTTAGAGGATTGAGGGGGGATTTGATGGAGGTGTTCAAGATTTTCAAAGGGACAGAGAGAGTCAACGTGGATAGGCTTTTTCAATTAAGAGTGGGGGATATTCAAACCAGAGGCCATGGTTTGAGATCGAAAGGGGAAAATTATAAGGGAAACATGAGGGGAAATTTCTTCACGCAAAGGGTGGTGGGGATGTGGAATAAGCTTCCGGCGGAGATGGTTGAAGCAGGAACGTTATTTAAATTTAAGGAAAGATTGGATAATTACATGGAGGGGAGAGGAATGGATCAGGTGCAGGTCAGTGGGACTAGGAGGGTGGGGATTTGTTCCGGCATGGACTAGTAGGGCCAAACTGACCTGTTCTGTGCTGTATATGGTTATATGGGAGAAAATGCCACTGTGTATATTTAAGAGGGAAATGTTTGTATGTATTTTGGTTGATAAGGTTCACAGTGTGAAAAATTAAAAAAAAATATTAAAAATAAGGAGCCAAGATGAATATTTAGTCTTCTTCATGATAATGAAATTGAGTTTATTGTCAAAGTACATATGCATGGAAATTCTTACTTGCCATTCGGCCTACAAGCCTGTGATGTCCATTTACACCTAATTGATGTATAAGCCCGGTACATTTTGAAGGATGGGAGGAGACTAGAGTACCTGGAGGAAACCCATGGAGAAACAGCAAAAATGAGGTGTTATGTGATGTGGTGAGAGATAGAACGTGAAACCGCAGCCCTCCCGGAGTGGTTTTAAAAAAAAATAAGGATAATCAATTGCTGGAAATGGGATCTAAAAGAAATATAACTCGACAGGTAGCCTTTGGACCACACCAGAAGAAAGAAACTAAACAATGACAAGACCTACTATATTTCAAGAAACCTCCAATCACTGGCATTGTAAAGCATTACACTAACTACAAGTCTAACCATGCCACTCTCTATGTCATAAAGGAATAGAGCTAAATTAATATGCATTAAATTAAACAGAGATCATACATATGAAAGATAGAAAAATAAATATTCACAGTTACCACAGTGCAAGACAAAACATGGTGTTACCCAAGTGCAGTCAGTCTCTTTGTGATGTTGGAGCACATCAATAAACTGAAGTTCAATAACCTGACAACTGTTAGAAATAAACTGTTCTTGAACAGAGAAGCGCTGGTCATCAAGCTTCCGTATCCCTACCTACAGGTATCAGGGAGAAGAGGTAGTGACCAGGGTGATGGGGCTGCCTTCTGTATTCAATAGATACGAGGTTGAAGCCTATGATGGACCTGGCTATGCATGCTACTTTCTGCATTTCTGGGAACTTAAATCATCTCTTTCTTTGGCTTGGCTTCGCGGACGAAGATTTATGGAGGGGGTAAAAGTCCACGTCAGCTGCAGGCTCGTTTGTGGCTGACAAGTCCGATGCAGGACAGGCAGACACGGTTGCAGCGGCTGCAGGGGAAAATTGGTTGGTTGGGGTTGGGTGTTGGGTTTTTCCTCCTTTGCCTTTTGTCAGTGAGGTGGGCTCTGCGGTCTTCTTCAAAGGAGGTTGCTGCCCGCCAAACTGTGAGGCGCCAAGATGCACGGTTTGAGGCGATATCAGCCCACTGGCGGTGGTCAATGTGGCAGGCACCAAGAGATTTCTTTAGGCAGTCCTTGTACCTTTTCTTTGGTGCACCTCTGTCACGGTGGCCAGTGGAGAGCTCGCCATATAACACGATCTTGGGAAGGCGATGGTCCTCCATTCTGGAGAGGTGACCCACCCTGCGCAGCTGAATCTTCAGCAGCGTGGACTTGATGCTGTCGACCTCTGCCATCTCGAGTACTTCGACGTTAGGGATGAAAGCGCTCCAATGGATGTTGAGGATGGAGCGGAGACAACGCTGGTGGAAGCATTCTAGGAGCCATAGGTGATGCCGGTAGAGGACCCTCTTTTCAATCTTCTTCAGCATAATGCTGAACCAAGCCATGAAAGACCTCAACAATGAAGATGCTGTTTACATCCGGTACCGCACGGATGGCAGTCTCTTCAATCTGAGGCGCCTGCAAGCTCACACCAAGGCACAAGAGAAACTTGTCCGTGAACTACTCTTTGCAGACGATGCCGCTTTAGTTGCCCATTCAGAGCCAGCTCTTCAGTGCTTGACATCCTGTTTTGCGGAAACTGCCAAAATGTTTGGCCTGGAAGTCAGCCTGAAGAAAACTGAGGTCCTCCATCAGCCAGCTCCCCACCATGACTACCAGCCCCCCCACATCTCCATCGGGCACACAAAACTCAAAACGGTCAACCAGTTTATCTATCTCGGCTGCACCATTTCATCAGATGCAAGGATCGACAATGAGATAGACAACAGACGCGCCAAGGCAAATAGCGCCTTTGGAAGACGACACAAAAGAGTCTGGAAAAACAACCAACTGAAAAACCTCACAAAGATAAGCGTATACAGAGCCATTGTCATACCCACACTCCTGTTCGGCTCCGAATCATGGGTCCTCTACCGGCATCACCTACGGCTTAAATCATCTAACCAGGCTGTGATGCAACCATTCAGTATACTTTCCATAGTGCATGTGCAGAAGTTTGATAGAGTTTTCAATGTCATGTTAAATCTCCTCAAACTTCTCTGAAAGTAATGGTCTTAGTGTGCCTTCTTCATATTGCCTCAATGTGCTGGCAGCAAGATCCCATACAAATTCACAGAAAGCCACACAATCTACTATTCAAACTTGGCATCAATTCTTATTGCTATCCAGAAGGGGCTGAGTTAACACCATTAATACAATATTCTTGTGTGGTCAGTGAGGATAGATGAAATTCAAAATGAATAATCAGTATTGAGGAATGTGTAGCTCAGGGGTATCCAAACTACAGCCCCTGGGACAACTGTGGCACATTGCCCATATTTAAGTGGGCTGGGGTGAATTAAAAAAATTAAATGGAGTATGGCCCATTAGTCTCCAACAATGAATTGAATGGTGTGTACATTGTACTTCTTAGTTTTAACACTAGATGTCGCTGCCATTTTGAACACGACAAGACCAACTGTGGCAATGTTTCTCATTGATGAAAAAGTTTACCTCAGTTAAAAAAAGTTCACCTCAGCTAAAAAAAATGCTTACCTCCATTAAAATAATGTTTAACTGAGTTGATTAAACATGGTGGGACAGAAAATGGCAGGGAATGTTTCAGCCACTAAGTGTGTGTGTTTGATTTGCAAGGAATTTGTTAACTTTAATTGCCTGTCTACAGATTTACCCATTGCATCATAATCATTAAGGTGGACACCTGGGCCATGAACTGTATTCACTGAGTTGGGAAGGAATGCTGGTGACTGCCTTGTCCCTTTCTTTGTCTTTTCTCCTGTTCTTATTTTGCACCCAGCTTTTTAGTATGCACTGTTTTTTTGAATGAGAGTTTTAAAGAGTTTTATTGTATTCATTTAAATTAAATCTAAGAGTAACAGATACAGAAATGCATCCTGTAATGTGAGCACATCAATAAACTACTGTAATGACAACAGTTAAACTGTTCAGTAGTGTGTACAGTTGTTTGATGGAAAATGAATTTGAGGGCACATGGAGTTTTCTAGTCTAAAAACACAATTTTTCTTGCAGTTTAACTGGTTAAAAACTGCTGGGCTTAATATTGCCTGGCCCAAATCTCCTTATTCTGCACGTAGCCCACAACCAAAAATGTTTGGCCACCCCTCATGTAGCCAATATAACAGCAAAATTTAAACACATAGTTTCACTGAAAAGGATCAGAGTGGAAAGTGGAGGTGAATGAAATCAAGTTTCATCCAAAAAGTGGATAAATATAAATATAAAGGTAGACATTCCAAAGTACTGGAAAAGATCAGGGAAGTCAAATCAATTGGATGTCAGTTGTGTGGACTGTGGAGGGTCATGTGACCTCTCCATGTGGAGCCTGGAAAGAATTGAAACAAGGACACAATGGGTTCAGGAAGACATGGAGTCTTTGAGCATGGACACAAGACATTCAGCCCAACTCATCCATGCTGATCATGGTGTCAACCTAATTAAGTTCCATTTTTCTGCATTTGTCCCATATCCTTCTGAATTTTTACTCTCCAGATTCACCCAGTGACGTTATGAGGATATCCTTCTTCTCTCCTGAAGGTTACCTGGGAAATTATTTTCCAGGAATTGATGCTTTAAATAATGGCACACTGAAATATGAGATAATGAGTTTGATTAAACCAGTCAAACCAGATTAAATGGGCAGAGAATCCATCATGGACTGCTCTTAAATGGTTCTGTGATTGTCTCTTTTAATTTCATTCACTTTGTTCACTAATGATAGTTTTATCATCACAAGTACCTGTTTGGGTACAGCAACTAAGAATTTTGTTAGATATGTATATTCAACAAAGCATATGACAAAATATTCATCATCATTCCAGGTTGGTAGCAGAATGTTGAGCACGGTCATGCTGATCACTACCCGCTCAGCCCACTCCTGTTCATGCTAATGACCCACGAATGCATCGCCCGATCCAGCTTCATCAAGTTTGCAGATGACACAGTAGTAGTTGGACTCATCAGCAACAATGATGAGTTACACTAGAGGGAAGAGGTGAAAAATCTCAATGATATGGTGCAATTCTCAACATGGACAAGACAAAGGAGATGACCATGGATTTCGGGAGGACCAGGAATGGCCACAATCCACTACACATCAACAACTCTGTAATGTGAGAGTGGAGAGCACCAAGTTCTTAGAGTTAACCATAGAACATTACAGCAGAGAAACTGGCCTCTTTGGCCCTTCTAGTCTGTGCTAAACCATATTTTGCCTAGTTCCTCTGACCTGCATCCAGTCCATAGCCCTTTAAACCTCTCCCATCCATTTACCTATCCAAATTCTTCTCAAAATTAAAAAGGAGCCCACATTCACCATTTCAGCTGGCAAATTGTTCCACACTTCCACCACTCTGTGTGAAGAAGTTCCCCATAAAATTTTCCCCTTTCACTCTTAACCCATGTACTCTGGTTGTATTTCAATGGAAAAAGCCTATCTACATTTACTCTGTCTATCTCCCTCATAATTTTAAATGCCTCTATCAAATCTCCCCTCATTCTTCTACATTCCAGGGAATAAAGTCATAATCTGTTTGTCCTTTCTCTGGCACTCAGTTCCTGAAGTCTGGATAACATCCAAGCAAATGTTCTCTGCATTTTCTATCTTTTTAGTATCTTTCCAGTAGTTTGGTGACCAAAACTGCACACAATATTCCAAAGTTAGCCCCACCAATGACTGATCCCCAGTCCTATAATCAATACTTTAATCTATGAAGGCCAATATGGCAAAAGCTCTCTTTACAACCCTATCCACCTGTGATGCCACTTGCGGTGATCTGTTTTCCCAGTTCCATCTGTTCTACTGCACTCCTCCCTGCTCTACCATTTATCATGTATGTCCTTTCTCAGTCTGAACTTCCAAAATGCAACACCTCACACTTGTCTGCATTAAATTCCATCTGCCATTTTTTAGCCCATTTTTTCAGCTGGTCCAGATCCCTCTGCCAGCTTTGAAAATCTTTTTCTCCACAAGGCCTTCATTCTTAGTATCATTTGCAAACTTGTTGATTCAATTTACCACATTATCATCCAGATCATTGATATAGATGAAAAACAACAATGGTCCTAGCACGATCCGAGGCTCATTACTAGTCACAGACCTCCTGTCTGAGAAACAATTATCTACCACTATTCTCTGGCTTCTCGTGTCCAGCTATTATCTAATCCAATTTACTACTTCACCATAAATACCTGCATCTGAACCTTCCCGATTAGCTTCCCATGTGGGACCTTGTCAAAGGCCTCACTAAAGCCCATATTGTCAACACCCATAGCTTTTCCTTCAACAATTTTCCCGGTTACCTCCTTGAAAAACTTTATAAGATTGGTTTAAGACAACCTATTATGCACAAAGCCATGTTGACCATCCCTAATCAGTTTCTGGCCATCCAAATAATTGTATAACCAATCTCTTAGAATACCTTCCAATAATTTACCTACAACTGATATCAGGCTCACTGACCTACAAATTCACTTGACTAGTGACCTATCGTGGACACACATCTCCTCACTTGTCAGGAAGGCACAACAGTGACTGCATTTGCTGAGAAAACTCAACTCAGTAAGGCTACCAGCCCCCATTTTGTCAACCTTCTACAGGAGCTCTACTGAGTGTCCTGGCTGGCTGCATCACAATGTGGTATGATTGCTGCAGAGAGGTGGATCGGAGGTCAATCCACATGACCATAAGAGTGGCAGAGTGGATCACTGGAGTCTCCCTCTCCACCCCAATCAATGTGATCTAATGGGATCATTGTCCAAAGAGGGTGTGAAAAATGATAGAGGACCCCTTCCACCCTGCCCACTGCATCTTCCAGCTGCTCCCACTGGGAAAGTGATATAGGAGTATCAGAGCCAGCACCATCAGGTTGAGGAACAGCTTCTTCCCACAGCCAGTGAGCATGCTGAACGATCAAAGGAACTGCTCACACAAACCAACCAAGACTCTCATATTAGTAAAAAAAAACTTTATTATTTATTTGTGTAGATGAATACTTGCCCTGCATAGGTTTTGATTGTCTGTATGTGTGTTAAGCCTGGTTGTGTGTCTTGAACTGAGGACTGTAGTTTGCCGTTTCGTTCATTCAGATGACAATAAACTTGAGTTGATTTTAATATCTCATGAAAAATCAGACTCAACCTCAGATGTATTAAACACAGCATTATTTTGAATAAATGAGATTGTGATTTTTGATGGTAAAAGGGTTATTGCATTGAGCAAGTAACTTTTCATTTGCAGTATGGAATGGACGATTGTTTTTGATCTAATCTGATGCCCACCCCTATTGCCTGCAACTTCATTTAACATTGGCTCAATTTTGACAAAGGTGCTTTAACTCTTTTAAATGCCTTTTACAATAGGAGACAAACAGATTCATGTAAGATTTAAGTAATTAAAATATAAAAATCAAAATAAGAACATAATAAAATACATTAATCCATGAAAAATTAATGAAATATTATAGCAATTACTTACCATCACTCACAACCTGATAACAAATTCTTGAAGTGTCATGTGAATTCTCTTATCCTGTCCATTGATGCTACCTAATTTACTGATTATCTCCATTATTTTCTCTTCTAATTTCCAATTTCAGCACTGGCAATTTAAAAAAAATATATTCTCATTGAGATTTTACAGAAATACCATTCAAATGAATTGAGTTATGTTACTTATGATAGCCATGGATGATATAAAGTTAAGAGCAGTTCAGCAGAGTGTGGGATTCTGGGTGAGGAATACAGCTATTGCTCCCACACTCCCACCTTGAGCTGTTGCTGAGAGCTAGAGCAGCAACAGCATGTCACAGCACCCCATCCCACCTCCTCTTCCGATTACAGCAGCAACAAACTCTCTTCCCCCTGATTGCGGCAACAAACTCTCTTCCCCCTGATTGCGGCAACAAACTCTCTTCCCCCTGATTGCGGCAACAAACTCTCTTCCCCCTGATTGCAGCAACAAACTCTCTTCCCCCTGATTGCGGCAACAAACTCTCTTCCCCCTGATTGCGGCAACAAACTCTCTTCCCCCTGATTGCGGCAACAAACTCTCTTCCCCCTGATTGCGGCAACAAATTCTCTTCCCTCTGATTGCGGCAACAAACTCTCTTCCCCCTGATTGCGGCAACAGCACTTCAGCCAGTGGTTTCCATGTGATGCATGCACACAGGTGCTGCCATCACCAGGGTAACAAGGTCAACCATTTCCCCTTTCAAACCACCAAGATGTCTGGTTAAGTTTTTTGGGTTCCCTGACCACTTCTGACATAGATCAGGGACCAGGGACCGGGTTGACCCGGTTGGACCCTTTCAAATCGTCATGTACCTGGGTCGCTAACCATGCAAATTTCCCAGTTAACCCCATTTTACATGGCAGCTTGAGAGGGCCTACTGCTTGGCTCAGCTGTGTAGCAGGAGGTCAAATGCTTGATTACCTGATCTCCAATTTGACTGTGCAGACAGTGAAGTCAGGGACAAGTTAAATGTGGACATAAACAACAGTTCTCCACAAAGCAGCTGAAGGCAAGAGAAAATAATTGAACTTAAAAATACATTTTACTTCAGTTCCCAATTACAAGTTAACTTTCAAGGCATCACACTTTCTTTGAACTCACTTTGCTGATTAAAAATTAATTTTAAAATTATGAATAAAAAAGAGAATTGTTTTTAATTATCTTTCTTTTTTAAAATCTTGTATTGAGTTTAACATACAATCCTATACACATAGTCTTTAATAAAACAAATAACGGCTCACATCATATGCATATGGATAGAAAATAAGTAAAACTACATTAGACAATCTGATGCCATAACAAAAATGTGAACTTATAGTTGGCATCTGCTCCCCCTTCCAAACCCAGAAGGGCTTTACAATCTTGCCTGGTGCTCTTCCCTAAACCAGAGATCCAATTTCCAGACATGTCAAGGAGCAGTAAAGGTGAAAATGATCTCTGAATGATTTAAATGATCTCTGAATGATTTAAATGCTGTTGCAGGCATTTCGAAAGGATGACATTAGCTCAGATCATTGAAACCCTGATCATGCACAAGAATCTCCTGTCAGACCAGTTATCTAGTTACCTCAACTAAAGCATATTGCAGAATCAAAAATTTAACATCATTGTCTGTTATTATAAGAACATACATATTGAAAAGATTAGTGCTTAGAAGGAACATGAAATATCTATGACAAAGATTTCACTGAATTTTAATGGTGTTTTTTTAATAAATAGTGTGTGTGTGTGTGTGTGTGTGTGTGTGTGTGTGTGTGTGTGCATGTGCATGCGCATGTTTTATATATATATAAAATTGTAATGGATGTTCACTGCTAAAATGAAAATTTCCTCATTCCCTTCGAAATATAAAGGCAAACAAACTTCAATTTGAATAAAATTTATTGAGAAAGCAGAAACATATATATGTTAATTCTCAGCAAAATCCAATATGCAATATTTTCTTAATTTCACAATACAACTGTGCACTGATAAGAGAATGCATTTATTTGCATACTATCAGTTTCATCCTTGATCTCTACCAATTCTTAAGTGCCTAGCATGTTCTGAATGTACATGGTGTGGTTCAATGAGGATTTTAAAAACATTTGGATAAGATGTTTTTCCATGAATCCTCAAGATGCTTTTGATCCAAATGTAAAAGAGGGTCCACAGCAGGATTAGATATTGCAAATTGCCCCAATGTACCAGATGCTCTGATGGTGAGTGGATCTTGAACGAATTGTATCTGACTGTCAAAAAAAATTTTGTTGTTTTCATATTAGTTATTTGTTATGTCTCCCTCTGCTAAATATTATCTCAATTGTTCAGTCACCCAAAGGAATGAGATCAAAGAAGCATAAACTCACAAGGATAAAAGAAATGAGAGTCTTAATGTTTTAGAGGAGGGAATAAAATGCAAAACAAAGACATGTGGGAAATATTAATAAATTAATGCAATAAAACTCCCAATAAAACACTGTGTGTTTGAAATACACATTAAACACCAGGCAAGACTACATATCTGGTTTCAAGCCAAATTATTGTCTTCATTCTTTATCCCTGCAAACAATAAATGTAATTAATTTCTTGTCTTCAGTCACACTAGGTTATGTGAAATCTTTTTCACTCCAGGGAAAACATGTCTTTAGTGCCATTGTTATGACCCCAAGGCCTGTATGCCATGAATTTTAGATGAGAGGTTTTGGATAAAGAATGTGGAGAACAAGTACAAAGTATGATGTAAATCAGAAATCGCATGCTTTGAGAATTTCTACAGAATAATTTTAATTTGAAACAATTTGGGGAATTTCCTCTTTTTACTAAAGGTCCAAACAAGGCCAACAAGCATTTAAAAAAATATTATTTACCAATTTTATATTCTTGTTAGCTGATGAAATACAAAGTTAATTTGTTGGTTAAGCAACAAAATGATGGCTTTTCTTCTCAATTAGCTTTATAATTTCATTTGCTATCTCCATTCCCCACAGTTTCCGAAAGTTATCAATCATAACTAATGTTCAGCAATTGGAGCTTTC
This sequence comes from Narcine bancroftii, assembly GCF_036971445.1. Classification (NCBI taxonomy): domain Eukaryota; kingdom Metazoa; phylum Chordata; class Chondrichthyes; order Torpediniformes; family Narcinidae; genus Narcine; species Narcine bancroftii. The sequence continues at coordinate 27,521,113 of NC_091473.1, read as the reverse complement.
AGCTGTGGAGAATGATGGCACATGCATAATCTTCAACAAAAACAATAATTTCTGATTAATGAAGCAATTGTCATTTGTTGGTGTCATTTTCCCTTATATTTTTCTCATTCTCATTTGCTCTGTTGTCTGTTATGCTCAGAAATGAGAAATACTGTAAGTGCAAATATTTTTTTGAAAATTTTGCTTCAATCAGTTTCAAAGAAATATGAATAGCACTTCATAAAAATTAGCACATTAAATGCTTTATACATACAGCAAGATATTTAACTATAAAAAACCTTGCCTGCAAGAGAAAAATCTGATTGTATTGTCTGTACTCTGGTGAGGATCATGAAAACCAAGGAATTGAAGTGAAATATTTCAAAGTATATGATTCAAATTCAAATTTGTTATCAGAGTACATACATGGCATTACATATAAACTTGAGATTTCTTTCTCTGTAAGTGTTATGTCACAGAACAACAATAGAAATTCACCAAGAGACTGTTATTGTTGTGTGTGTGCACGCATGTGCGTGTGCACGTGTGTGTGTACATGTGTGTGTGCGTGCGTGTGCATGTGTGTGTGTACATGTGTGTGTACGTGTGTGTGTGTACATGTGTGTGTGTACATGTGTGTGTGTGTGTACATGTGTGTGTGTACATGTGTGTGTGTACATGTGTGTGTACGTGTGTGTGTGTGTATGTGTGTGTGTGTACGTGTGTGTGTGTGTACGTGTGTGTGTGTACATGTGTGTGTGTGTGTGTACGTGTGTGTGTGTGTGTGTGTGTGTGTGTGTGTGTGTGTGTGTGTGTGTGTGTGTGTGTGTGTGTGTGTGTGTGTGTGTGTGTGTGTGCATGTCCCAAACCATTACATCTTAGGCACAATTCTGAGAAGTCATTCCAAAGTTCATTCTTACAAATCCTGTGTTGAAACTCAAACTTTTAAACCGATACCCAGAAGTAATCACGAAGGATGTGGGAGAGACTGAGTGACCCAACTGCTGAAAACTCAGATCCTTGTCGCATTTCTTGCTGAGAAATATCCTTTTGGATGAGCAGTTGTCACAACTCCTCTTTTCCTTGCATAGGGGAAAGAAACAAGTGACTTTGACAATGCTTCCAAAATGCAGGCACGGGCCAGTCGAAATGACCACCACCTTGGTCATGATTCGATGCAGCAATTCTCTTGCTTCCTTTATCCAGATACAGGTCAAGCAAAGTGCCCTTTCCTTTGGTAACAGTGGTTCAATCATTCCCCTGACAGGAAGAATCAGCCAAATTGTCCATTTCACATAGAGTCACTCCACATCTATATTCATCAGATTGCTGGAGGTCAATAATAAAAATTCTGTTTCTTTAAGTGTCCCACTCACATGACTCCCTCACCACCTGTTTTCATGAATAAACGACCATTGTTCGGCCTCTTCCTCCAGAGTATCGATTTTGGGTATAATCTGTTCTTGATGGTGCCATCCAGTCTCTCTATAACTGTTAATGGTTGCAGTCTCTATTAACCCCTTAAAGTGACAGTCACACTAAATGAAAAGGAAGCTCAAAATATTGGCCAGGCAGCAGTTATTGTTATTGGTCTTGCAAACCATACTGAAGAAAAAAGATACATAGACAAAAGAGAAATGTCAATAAATAAGTGTAAACATGCTTACTGTGCAACTGCAGAAAAAATAAATAGTGTGAAAATAAGAGTCCTTCAATGAGTTTCTGACAGTGTTATTTAGGAGTCTGATGCTGGATGGATAGCAACTGTTCCTGAACTTGGTGGTACAAGGCTTGTGGCACCTGAACCTCTTTCTGGCTGGTACCAGCTAAAACAGAGCATGTCCTGCATAGTGTGGATTCTTGATGCTTGCTGCTGCTCTCTGATGGCAACATCCATGTAGATTTTCTTGATGGTGGGGAGAGTATTTCCTGTACTATACTAGGCTGTGCCCACTATCTTTGGCAGGGCTTTCCACTCAGAGGTTTTGGTGCTGCAGACCAAGCCGTGATTCAGCCGATCAGATCACTTAACACTAAAAACACCAAAATGTTGGAGGAACTCAGTTGGTCTTTTCATTATCTATAGGAGACAAAGATATATTGCCAATATTTCAGGCCTTAGCCCATCTTCAAGAAAAAAAAAATCAGAAAAGGCAGAGCAGGGTACAGGCAGTCCTCAGGTTAAAAACACCTGATTTATAAACAACTCATACTTGCGTACCGAGAAGCCAACCAGAAGTAGAATGCTGTGAACTTCTGGCTTATGCTGTAGGATACTCTCATGCGTAATACTGCCATTGAAGAAGGAAGACAATGCGGATGATCTGGCATGAAGTCCTCATCCTGGGTGCAGATGCGATGGAGACTGAGAGATCAAAGAAAGGGAGAATGTTGCTAGAGATGGACCAAGTGAATTTGATGTCGGGGTGGAAGTTGGCAGCAAAGAGGATGGTCAACGAGCTCCTTGTGGGTACATTAGGCATTGCTAAAGTAGTAGAAGAGGAAGAGTCCTGGGCCTTGCCTGTGTGGGTTTGTAGCATGGATTGCTCCATGTAGCCAACAAAAAGGCAGGCAGAACTGAGGTCCATGTGGGTTCTCATGGCTACCCCTTTAACCTGGAGAAAGTGGGGTAAGTCAAAAGGTAAATTATTGAGGGTGAGGACAAGTTCTGCCAGCCAGAGGAGGGTGGTGGTGGAGGGGGACTGGTTGTTTCTAGTGTCCAGATCTTTGAGGCTTTCAGTATGGGGAGGGGAGGTGTATAGGGATTGGATATCCATGGTAAACATAAGGTGATCAAGTTCAGGGACTGAAATTTGTTGAAGTGATGGAGGGTGTGTAAAATGTCCTGGATGTAAGGTGGGGAGGGACTGGACTGGGGAGACAAAACAGAGTCAAGGAAAGTAGAGGGCAATTTGGTGGGAAGGAGCAAGCAGACATGATGGGTATATCGATGCAATCGGTTTTGTGGATCTTCGGTAGGGCGGCACAGAGTTGGGAAACACACTTTACACTACACGTCTGTGGAAGTTTGCTAAGGTTTCTTGTGTGATACTGAACCTCTGCAAACTCCTGAGGAAGTAGAGGGGCTGACGTGCTTCCTTCACAATGACTTAAGCATGTTGAATCCAGTAAAGGACCTCTGAGATCATGATTCCCAATAATTTAAATTTGCTCACCCTCTGTACCTCTGATATGCAAATTATCACTGGATTATACACCTCTGGTTTTCCCTTCCCAAAGTCTACAATCAGCTCCATGGTTTCGGTAGCATAGTGTGAGTGTTTGCTGATAGTACAAAATTCAGTCAGGTTTTCAATCTTCTCCCTTTATATTGACTCATCATCCCCTTTTTTCCAGCCCGCTACAGTGGTAACATCAGCAAATGTGTAAATGGTGTTATCGCACCGAGCCACACATTCAAAAGTGAAAATCCAGTAGAGCAGGGGGCTGAGTATGCAGCACTATGGCGCTCTGCTACTGAAGAAGATTATGCAGATGTTCTTACCAATCTACACTGATTGGGTCTGGAAGTGAGAAAATCCAGGATCCAATTACATGGTAGGATATTAAAGTCCAGTCTTGGAGTTTGCTGATCAGTTTTGAGGGGATAATATAAAAACTATGCTGGAGAAACTCAGCAGGTCAAGCAGTGTTCTTTATATCAAGGTAAAAATATGTAACTGAATTTCAGCCTTGAGGTGTGGAAAAATGTCAGCAGGCATCTCAACAAAAGAGTGGGGGGAGGTGGAGGTGTGGTCCCAAAGGCAGAAGGGTGAAGGGAGCAGTGATCAAGGGGAGGAGGGAAGGCTAGGTGAATAGAGAGGAAAGGGGGAAGAACTGCAAATGGGAAGGGAAGGGGAGGGGGAAGAGGACAGCAGGTTAGCAGAAAACAGAAAAGTTGTTGTTAATACCATCTGGCTAGAGAGAGCTCAGATGGAAAATTAGGTGTTGTTCCTCCAATTTGTAGTGGTCTTGATGGGAGAGGCTATGGACTGACAATTGAGTATGGGAGTGTGACACAGAACTGAAATGGTTGGCTAATGGGAGATCTCTATCACTGGTGAGGATGGAGAGAAAGTGCTCAGTGATCTCCCAGTCTCTCTGATGTAGAGAAGGCCATAAAGGGAGTACCAAATGCACTAAATAAGTCCTGTGGATGCATAAATGAAGAGCTGCTTCAATTGAAAGGCTTGTTTGGGGTCCCAGACTCTGCTGAGGGAGGAGGTATGGGTGCATGTGGTTCCTCTATGCAGGGGAAGGTGCTGGGGAGGTGATTGGTCAGGAGGGATGAGTGCAAAAGAAAGTCATGGAGAGAGCAGTTCCCATGGAAGGTAGAGAGGGTAGGAGTGGGGAAAATGTGCCTGGTAATGGGATCCTGTTGCAAGTGCCAGAAATTCTAGAGGATAATATGTTGGATGCAGAGGCTGGTTGGGTGGTAGGTGAAGATAAGGGGGATTCTACATTTGTTGCATCTGGGGAGGAGAGGGAGCCAGGTCAGATGAGCAGAAAATGGAAGAGATGTGGGAGAGGGCTGAGTTGATGGTGGTGGAGGGAATCGCACATTTGTGGAAGAAGGCAGACATCTCAGAAGATCTGGCCTGGAAGACGTCATCTTGGGAACAAATGCAACAGAGACAGATAAAGTGAGAAGGAGATAGAATCCTTGCAGGGGACAGGGTGTGAGGAAGTGTAGTCAAGGTAGTTGTGGGAGTTAGTGGGTTTGTAGTATATGTCAGTGGATAGCTTGTTTTCTGTGTTGGAAACTGAGAGATCAGGAAAGGGAGAAATGTTAGAGGGGGACCAGATGAGTTTGAGATCAGGGTGTAAGTTGGCAGTGAAGTGAAAGAAGTTGACAAGGTCATCGCAGGCACATGATGTACCTCTGATATAGTCATTGATATACCAGAGGAAGAGTTAAGGGGTCTTGTCTGTGTAGTCTTGGAGCATGAATTGCTCCAAAAAACCCACAAACAGGCAGGCATATCATTCAGTGGCTGAGCTAATGATAGGCTATTCTCCACCTACCTGCCGTTTCTCTATATCCCATAATTGCCTTACAATGTATAAAATCTAATCAACCTTGTCTTAAATATATTTACTGAAGGAGATGTTTGTCATCCTTGACTTCACTGGGTGAGGCGTAGAGTACAAAATTTGGGACCTCATGATACAGCTTTAAAGAAAACGAGGAACGGAGCAATCAAAGGAAATGAAAGGCTGAAAATTAAGAGAACACAAAATAGACTGAAGATACTGAAATTCAGAACATAGGGCACTAGAATTCTTTATTTTTGTTGGAGATCATAGAAGTCTGAATGAATCATTTGGAGGAAATTATGATCGAAAGAGGACAATAAAACAGCAAAAGCTATGGGGTTAAGCTGTTATCTTAAATGGATAGAATATGAGGTTCACTGTTAATTTAGCATACATGGCAAAAATTATCAACTAAACTGCAGCTGATCATTGATGCCATTCTATTTACATTGTATGGTGGCTTCAGTGTAAGTTGTGCATACAGGACTAGGATACAAACTCTCAGCTAAATACAGTGCATGATACTCATTCCTTTTGTTAAAGGTTAGAAGTGATAAAATGGAACATGCTAAAAGTTCAAATAAGCTGAAATAAGCCCTTCTTTACCACTTAATGATCCAGTCAATTTGAATTTGCAACCCACTACATCAACTAACCATGTTATAAATCACTTAAAAAACAGTCTTTGCCATGCCAAAATGTCGCATTTTATCTTGAACAAAATGACAAATTATTACTGTTATTCATTTATAACATACAGCTTTTGAATTCCCTAAATCTATAGCAAAAATGTAATGTAATTATATCCTTTCATGGATCATATGACGGGATGATTTTGAAGCAGTGCTGACAGAGTAATTATATTCTGTTGACATTGTCAATCAACATTTATTCAAATGTCAGGAATAAATTTCAACAATTGGAAACTCAATCTCTCCAAAGCAATTTGAATAATAAATAAAAATTATTACCACATATTGTACAACTGACGATGAGGGAAGTGTTAAGACCAACCAAAATCAGTGAATTTCTTTCTCATCAAACCAAGATCAACTTGTGACTCTTTTTAAGACAATTCAACAAATTTAAAGTAGTAAAAGAATTAATGAATATTGAAGATGTACACAAGCAACAGGATTGAAAATAGGCAGAAGTTTAATTCTGATTCTATGTGTATTACAGTCAGAAAAAGCACCCATTTCATGATTACGAAGGCAGAATAATTTTTGTCAGATTAAGTTATGGGTTTCTGGCCTAAGTCAAATAAGTGACAAAAGATTGTCCACAATCATCGGATATCTCATTAAAGCAGTCCGGTAGAATGTCGGTTGGCTGATTGAAATTATTTAATAACAAGTTCTTGATGGCAGGAGCAACAACAATTAAGATATACCATGTTCAATAACCTCAAAGTAAAAACAGAAAATGTTGCAAATACTTGCAGCATAGGTAGCATCTATGGAGAGTCAAAACTTTAACTTGACTAATTCCCATTGAGAGACATGGGGTTTTGATTGACTCACAAGCCAGCCATTTAACCATCTACCATTCCCTGAAGCTAACTCAGTATGCGGTCTACCATTAAAAAAAAAATGGAGATTGAGAGTTGTCAAACTTTTTCCTTTTTATTTCTATTTATTTATTTATTATATATATTTTTTAAAAACACACTCCTTCCACAATCCCTTCTATAATTTGGAAGCAAAGAGTGGATGACAACTTGAATATGAAAACCTATTAAGTCAGAAGGGCACTGAGATTTTCCCAGAGAATGACAATCTGGTACAGACCCGACATTTGCTCAATCAATTAATTTAAGACTTTACTGCATGAAGACACAGAAGTTTGTTTCAGGGATAACCTGTAAATTTTCCTACTCTTTTTTAAAGTGCCATGTAATAATGCAGGGAGCAGTTACACCTTGTATTATACAGAATAATAACATTTTGCAATGACCTAGTAAAAACTGCAGGGATAAATGGACATAAAGTATCATAACTGCAAGGAAATGTTGGACAGGTTTTCAGCCTAATCATCAGAGCATTATCATTCTTCAACTTTCAACTGAATTCTGTGGTGATCTTATTGAAATATACAAGATCCATAAGCGCATGACAGAGAAGAATGCAAAGATGGTGGAAAAGTCTTGAACAATTTGTGTGGTGGTGAAGGCACAGGTAACAGATTTGAAGGATTTAAGGAATTACAACCCTAGACATGTATTTGTTGTAAAACTGTGGAATTTATTTACAAACAGTAAATGAGTATGAACCAGGAGACAGTACATCCATATCCAAACCAATCTCACTTGCGTGCAAGTTACCTGAGCTAATATTACCTATGGAAGGTACTGGAACTACTGAACATTAATTAAAACAAATAGTACCTGTCACTCTTCCTCCATTGTACAGGCTCATCACACAGATTTTAAAAAAATCTAGCTCTCCTATAAGTGTCCAAGTTAAAGCAGGTGAACCACAATGATTCAACCAGGTGTGTGCTGAGATTTAGCCCCACACATTATGGCACACACCTCTCAATTGGTGGTCCAGTGCTACTTCCGGATCACAGCAAGGAGTGCGCTTGGGGGTAACAAAAAGAAACCATCATGCACATGAGGGCACTGGACAAAGTGGTGACACTCTGCCTGCCTTACGGCAGACAAAAGTTAAAGAATTCTATGTATGTTATATTTTAAATGTAGCATTACGTGACAATAATGGAACTTTTATATGTGCTGCTTTATATTAATTATATAGCTTTTTATAATGCAACACAGAATATGAGTCATATATCAATTATACATCGTAAAAAAGTGAAAGATTACCTCATATTCTAATATTGAGATGTACATTGTGATTATTGAAATAGACCAAACTCTTCTAGTTATTAAAAAAAACAAAAATAAGAACAAATGAAATAAAGAAAAAAAAACATAATAATCTAACTCCTCCCACTAAACGCGGTCACCACCAAATAAATTGTAACAAATTGATTATTGGCTCTATGACTTTGAATAGAAATCTCCCAGAGAACCCTGCCTAAGTAATCAAATTATTATAATTGTCCATGAATGGGTTCCATATCTGCTAAATTCAACCTTGATATCGTTAACATTATATCTAATTTTCTCCAAACTCAAGCAAAACATAACATCTTATAACCAATGCATACGAGTTGGTGCTATGTTGTCTTTCCATCTCATCAAAATTGCTCGTCTGGCCATCAATGGAGTAAAAACTAGTATTTAAAAAATAAAATTGAATTCAAGGAAATCCTCTCTTCTAGTTAATAACCAAATAAAGTCTGAAAAGGACACGGTTCTTAAGATTAATTTAGAACCTTGACTGTTATTTGCTCTGCTGGTTGTTCTTGTGATTCAGATAAACCAGTATTGGCATCTCAGAGAAAATATTTTAGCTTTTACCATGTTGATAGCCGGATGAGCAATTTTATTGAAATACTCATACACAGCAGTTATATAACATAATGTCCTATTTAAGTTTAGAGATAGAAAGTTTCAATTTATAAAATTGTGGGACCCATTTTTAGAATTATTTTTATAATAGGAAGAATTAACAAGTACTTTATGTTCCAATGATTTATTGCCTGTTCTCTGGGGGTTGCCAGTAGTTCCAAATTTTTTATTAATTATATAAGGTAAGCTTGATTGGGGGGGATAGTTTATATTTAGTTTTAAAGTTATGTTTTTCTTTTCTTATTTTATACAAGTAATTTCAACAAATGGGTATACATAGTTGCATAGATCATTTCAATTAAATGTTTTTGAGGTAGTTTAAGCAATTATTGGTGCAGTTTTATCTACTTTGACTTTTTATTTTTTGTGCAGAATACTCAAACACAAATGAATTGTTATACAATTGTCAATGCTGTATTATGCTTTATGCTAAACTCCATAAAAATATTTTAAAAAGAAATAAAATTAGATGTTTATAAATTCATTCTCACTGAGAGGTAAAACAGAGAATTCTTTAACCCAAGGAAAGTGGATGCTACACACAGGAGATATTTAAAAATGATGCTGATATATTTTTGAAAACTTATGGGAAGGCCATGGGGAACAGGCAAGAAAAAGTGATTACACAAAAATGCAGGTCAAAGTCAGTGAGTCACAGGACATTCTTTATGTGGCAAAGGTAAAGATTCATAACCAATTTTTCGAGCCTGAGCCTGTTTAACTAGCAAGAAAAGGAGTTGAGACCTGAGGCAAATCAGCCATGATCCTACTGATGATCAAGGCTTGAGGAGCCTTTTTCCTTTTGTGACAGAGTATATAGAGGTGTTTGGGAGATAAATCAGGAAAGGTTTGTTAGAGCAGGTCACACACAAACACTTTAAAACACAGAATTTTTGCAGCAGCTTTTGTAAGAGACTCATGGTGGAATGCTATTTGCAAGAGGTAACAATGCAGCAACATACAGCAGCAGCTTTGTCTGAGAAACAGTTTGCTGTCTGGAGGAATGTGATCTTTGCAGGAAGAGGCAGAACAGCTTTGCTCTCAGAGTGGGAGGGAGTGAGAGAGAGGAGAGACAGAGACTTTGGTTCCAGAGGGACAAGCTGGCAAGGTTTGGAAGACGGCCTGGTCAAAGGAGAGGACTGACTGTCTGGTGTTTCCCTTGGAATAGGAGAAACAGAAAGTAACTTTGTTGTGACCTGAAAGAAAGAGTTTATCATCTGGAGAACCCTGAAAGGGAGCAATTTTCATCAGCAAGAGAAGATGATTAAAAAGGAATCAGTTGTGGATGTCTTGGAACAAGAAAACTCTCTCTCTGAAAACCAACAAGAACCCTCCTGAGTGGTAAACCTTCACCTGTTAAGCACCAAAGCCTGGTGAACTTCATTAATGCTAACTTTTGTGCACAAAACAAGAATTACCTGCAACCAGTGAACTTTTCTAAACTTATATATACATTACACATACGTGCGCTTAGAATTAGAAAGGAGTTAAGTAGGTTAAGTAAGTCAATTGAGATAAATTAAATTTTGATTCTGTTTTCATGTTCAAAGATAATTAAAAGCAACTTTTGTTAAAGTAACCCTTTGTCATGATGCATATCTATTGCTGCTGGGTTTTGGGGTCCTCTGGACTCGTAACACTATTTTCTTGTGTGTGTTTTTTGTGAAGCATGTAATATTGCAAACAAAATATAGTATGGTTGGATACTTGGGTGAGAATTACCTGACTGACCATTCACAAGTTGTAAACTTCATCCTGAATGCAGAACATGGAACAGCCCAACACAGAAACAGTTCATTCAGCCCACCATATCTGTACCAACCTTGACATGAATTTAAACAAATTCCATTTGCAGGCACATGGTTCGTATCCCTCTATTCCCTGCCAGTTCATATGTTTGTCTAAATGCCTTTTGAAACATATTTATCACATCTGCTTCTCTTACTTCCCCTGGTAGTGCATCTCAGACACCAACTTGTGTAAAAAAAAATTGCCTTACACATCTCAATCGCACCTTAAGCCCAAGCCTTCTAGTATTTAACATATCCATCTTAGGAAAAAATATTTATCATCTTTGCCTCATAATTTTATGAGCTTCAATCAAGCCACTCCTCCAATGCACCAAGGAAACAATCTAACTTGTCCAAACTCTCCTTTAGCAAATGCATTCATGTGCAGGCAACACCTTGATGAACCACTTCTGCACCACGATTCCAAATGATCATCTGTTGCACCATTTGTTAACTGTCCTCTCTGATCACAACTGCACAAATCTTCTGGTCATTTGCAAATTCACTGCCAGATCATCTGTATTTTCTTCCAAAAATTAATATGTAACAATCAACAGCGCTTTCAGTTTTGATCATTGCAGAATACTGAAGGTCACAATCTTCCAGTCAGAAAACACTCTTCTACCATTATCACCTGTCTTTGATGATCAAGCCAGTTCTGGATGTAATTTCTTAGATCTTGAGGATTCAATTCATCTGACAGGCAGATAAAAAGCTGTGCTGTCTGTTCAAAGATCATACCTGTATGTGAACAAAGCAATGGAGTGCTGGCACTTGAATGAACAATAAAATCTACAGTAGAATGAAACATGTTTGTGTCACTTGTTTTAAAAAATACAGTTCTGATATATGGCAGCAAATATGCAGAGAACAAATGCTGACTGATTAGTCACTTATCTGTGGAATTTCAGGGTCCTTTCCCTTAATTTCTTCTCACTTTTAATCATCAAAGATTCCCAAACTTTTTCTGTATTGCCCTAATTCAGAAATGTGATTTTTTTGCACACCTTCATTTTGCCATTCAACTCTTTCCAACTGGAAATATATCCCCAGTCAGTTGTTTAAACATTCTACATAACTGTGTCATCATTGAAATCAATTAATGAAATGGGCATGCAGAGTGCAATGCTCTCATACCACCACATAGTATGTTGAGTGCTACATCACTGCACGATTTGTCAGGTATTATTTTTTTTATATATATACGTGCCTCCTTTGTTCTTTCCCAAAGCCCTCTGCACCCCAGGACATAGAGGAATATTTGTCTAGTTGTATATCCAGCACCTCTGTTCCTTGACTTGGAATAGTTGCTGATATACTGTTTTTCATAACTGGATTTTAATTTTCTTCATATGTTACTTCATTGTTTCGCCCCTTGTGATTGCATCCCTCTTTCATTATTTCCATCCTTTGCCATGATGGATTGAATTTAGGAGCAGGGAGATTACGCTGCAACTGTTCAAAGTACTGGTGAAGGTATATCTGGAGTACTGGTCCCCTTACTCAAAGCTGGCTATACTGGCTTCCGAGACAGTGCACAGGTGGTTCACCAGGTTGATCTCTGAGGAGAGATTGAGTTGTCTAAGACCTTATTTGCTGGAATTTAGAAGAATGAGAGAGGATCCAATAGAAGCATATAACATTATGAAAGATAGAGGTAGTTAAGTTGTTCCCATTGATTTGGAAGTCCAGAACTAGGGAACATAACATAAGATTCAGGGTAGTCGATTTATAGAGGAGGAGGAGCTGCTTTTCCCAGAGGGTGGTGAATCTGTGGAATTCGCTGCCCACTGAAACAGTGGAGGTTACTTCAGCAAATATGTTGAAGACAAGGTTGGATAGATTCTTTACAAAGTATAAGAATTAAGGAATATGGGGAAATGGCAGCTAGGTGGAGATGAGACTATCACAATCTCATTGAATGGCAGAGCCAGCTTGACAGGCTGGATGGCCTACTCCTGCTCCTATTTCTTAGGTTCTTCTGTTCTTTCAATCTTGGTTTACAAAGTTTTTTTTTAAAATTTGCAACTGTGCATTGAATAATTATGTACACAAGCCAAGACAAGACTATTGAGTATTATTTGAATTTGGCTTTTGGTCTTCCACCCATTTTGTCTAAATCTTTTCCAAATGATTCAGAAATGAAAATGAGATATCAGTCCTCCACAATTGGAAGAATCAACAGGGAGAAAACAAAGAAATAAAAAGAACAATTGTTTCTCCAGTTCACATATAAATGTGTTGCTTAGAATTCTGGAGTAAACTGTTACATCATAGACCAGAAACAATAGAAATTCACTAAGACAATGGTACTTTTAAAACTATACTTTTACTAATAATTACAAATAATATAAACTCTTACTTAAATCTAAACTTAACCCCAATTATGCACAAATATGTAGGAGTATGTATGTGGATTATCCAAAACATTACAGCTTAGGCACAGTTCTGAAAAGTCAATTCTAAGTTCAGTCTTAGAAACTCAGAATCTTTAAATTGATGTTCAGAAGTAATTATAAAGTAGGTTAGACACCAAGTTATCAGACTTCTCAAAACTCACAAATCCTAATTGATTTGGTTCCAGAGAAATGTTCTTTCATACAAACAATTGCCACAATTCCCCTCTTTCTTGGGTTGGGGTTATGAAACGTGACTTCCACGATGTTTCCATGAACCCAGGCAAGGGTTCAACAAAATTACCAGTACAGTGATCATGATCCGAATACAGGAATGATCCTGTTTCCTTGATCAGATCATTGATTCCCCCTGACAAGGAGAAAACAAGTGTCCATCTCGCACAAAGTTACTTCATTCCTGCTTTTTTTTCCTGATGACTGGCTGATAATACTGAGTGCTATTTCTTCAAGTGTCTCAATCACATGACTTGCTTGATCAATATTGGTTTCAGTTTCAATATTCCAAAAGCATGAGTTATAAACATACAAGTTTTCTTCTCATCAGATGGTTTTTTTTCCCCTTAGGTAAACAATTCATTGTTATAGTCTTTAGTTGAGAGCAGTAACTCTGTTTACAGGTTGAACTTAGGTGCCTTTGCATCTGTTCAAAAGGTTATTATGGAATCTGTAAGGGTTTGTACCCCAAAACTAACGCACTAAAAAAAGCCTGCAACAAAACAAACAACTGGAAGAGTAGAAAATAACTCTCTGGGGGCTGCACAGCTTCCAATGAAAGCACAGCAGAAATCAAACACCAAAGACAGAGTCAGCAAGATAATCATGAGAAGCAGACATCACAGATGGAAAGCTACCAAATCAGGAGGGAAATAAAACAGAATGGATGATAAATCTCCAGACAGCCAGGGAAATCAGATGGTATGAATAGACAGGCACACTATTGCAGTAGAATAACATATTGAGTTTGGATAACGACAGTTCCAACAGGGAAATAAGACCTTATGGATGGATAACCATGAGACTGTCACAGAAATTGCATCCTGTCAACTACCAAGAGGATGCTTAACAGCAAATGAAACAGAGCATTATATTGGGGCAGTAATAGACAATCAAGGAAATAAGTTCACAAACCAATAACCACCAGGCATCTGAAGTAGTAGGAAAGAGAACAAAACAAAATTAAACAAAATAAAATCAGACAATTACTTATTTTCAGCTGCTGGCACAAAAATAAATTGTTGTGATGTGCAGGCAGTAAAGAATTGCTCTGCTGTAGATGTATGGTGCAACAAATCAAAATGGTCCAAACGCAAGATGAATAATGCAGCCAAGCTCCACGCTGATCATTTAAAACAGTGGTTTTCATACTGCCCCCCGCCATCTCACATTTCACCTTAAGCCACCCCTGTGCTGTAACCAAAGAAAACCCAAGAAAAGCGGCTGGTCCAGACGGCGTACTGGGGAAGGTACTTAGGGCTTGTGCAAATCAGCTGTCCCAGGTCTTCACCACAATCTTCAACCTTTCCTTGTCAAAAGCCATTATACCAGCTTGTCTGAAGGTCTCCACCATCATATCCATACCAAAGAAACCACAAATAACCGGCCTAAATGACTACCGTCCAGTAGCACTCACACCTGTCATCACCAAGTGTCTGGAACGACTGGTCCTAGGCCACATCCAAGACTGTCTCCCTCCCTCCTTCGACCCACACCAGTTCGCTTATAAAGCGAACAGATCGACGGAAGACACCATATCCATCATCCTCCACACTGTGCTGACCCATCTGGAACACAGGAACACCTATGCAAGGGTACTTTTCGTGGACTTCAGCTCAGCCTTTAACACCATCATCCCCGATATTCTAGTCAGCAAACTGTCTGCTCTGGGCCTTCATCCTCTCACCTGTTCATGGATCAAAGATTTCCTTACAGATAGACCACAGACAGTCAAACTTGGAACCCACCTGTCCTCCACCCGCACATTGAGCACGGGCTCCCCACAAGGCTGTGTGCTGAGCCCTTTGCTCTTCACTCTTTACACCGCCGACTGCAGACCTGTCCATGCCAGTAACACCGTGGCGAAGTTTGCAGATGACACCACGGTGGTGGGGTTGATCACCGGGGGAGATGAGTCTGCCTACAGGAATGAAATCCTGAATCTGACCGAGTGGTGTCAGGCTCATAATCTGATCCTAAACACCACAAAAACAAAGGAAATCATTCTGGACTTCATGAAGCACAGGACTGACCCGCTCCCTCTCTACATAGATGGTGACTGTGTGACGAGGGTCCACAGCTTCACCCTCCTAGGCATCAATACCTCAGATGACCTCTCCTGGACTGTAAACACTTCAGCAGTCATCAAAAAGTCCCTGTACTTCCTGAGAATGCTCAAAAAGAGCAAGGTGGGTCAGAAGCTGCTGATTACCTTCTACAGTTCCACCATACAGAGCATCCTGCTGTACTGCAGCACAGTATGGTTCTCCCATTGCGCTGAAGAAGAGCGGCAAAGACTTCAACGGGTGGTGAGGGCAGCAGAAAAGATAATTGGATGTCCCCTACCCTCTCTGAAGGATCTCAACACCTCTCATTGCCTCAGTAGAGCACAAGCAATAATAAAGGATCCCACTCACCCTGCCCTGCATCTGTTTGACCTACTACCCTCTGGCAGACACTACAGGTCAATCAAGACAAGAACAAACAGATTCAGAAACAGCTTTTTCCCCTAGGCTGTCACTACACTGAACACACATATCCACAAATTCCTCTCTCAGTCCTCCACATCTATTATACATACAGCTGACACCCCCCCCTCCATTCACATAAAGGACATATATGGCACTGTAAATTAAATTTTTTATTTAACTTCTGTGGTGCTGCCTGTGGTTGCGTTGCTGCATTGGTAACCTTGTACTGCTGTCATAAATCTCGGTGTATAACTTGTACAATGACAATAAAAAGCTATTTGATTTGATGTGCTCTGTGATAGTAAGGGATTGCTTAAGGTGGAATGGGAAGAAAAAGTTTGAAAACCACTGTTTTAATCATACCTCATTGACTTGTTATGTGCACAGTTTCATGACTCTAAAGGAAATGGGCCAATGACAATTTTTCTCAAGCAAAATATTTATGTAACAATTGGGTCTCGAGCAGTGGTTCTTAAGATTTCCTTCCCACTCACATGCCACCAGCCCCCCACATCTCCATCGGGCACACAAAACTCAAAACGGTCAACCAGTTTACCTATCTCGGCTGCACCATTTCATCAGATGCAAGGATCGACAATGAGATAGAGAACAGACTCGCCAAGGCAAATAGCGCCTTTGGAAGACTACACAAAAGAGTCTGGAAAAACAACCAACTGAAAAACCTCACAAAGATAAGCGTATACAGAGCCGTTGTCATACCCACACTCCTGTTCGGCTCCGAATCATGGGTCCTCTACTGGCATCACCTACGGCTCCTAGAACGCTTCCACCAGCGTTGTCTCCGCTCCATCCTCAACATCCATTGGAGTGCTTTCATCCCTAACGTCGAAGTACTCGAGATGGCAGAGGTCGTCAGCATCGAGTCCACGCTGCTGAAGATCCAGCTGCGCTGGGTGGGTCACGTCTCCAGAATGGAGGACCATCGCCTTCCCAAGATCGTGTTATATGGCGAGCTCTCCACTGGCCACCGTGACAGAGGTGCACCAAAGAAAAGGTACAAGGACTGCCTAAAGAAATCTCTTGGTGCCTGCCACATTGACCACCGCCAGTGGGCTGATATCGCCTCAAACCGTGCATCTTGGCGCCTCACAGTTTGGCGGGCAGCAACCTCCTATGAAGAAGACCGCAGAGCCCACCTCACTGACAAAAGGCAAAGGAGGAAAAACCCAACACCCAACCCCAACCAACCAATTTTCCCCTGCAGCCGCTGCAACCGTGTCTGCCTGTCCCGCATCGGACTTGTCAGCCACAAATGAGCCTGCAGCTGACGTGGACTTTTACCCCCTCCATAAATCTTCGTCCGCGAAGCCAAGTCAAAGAAGAAGACTATCACAGAGCACATATGGCATGGGAATTGCTTAATGTGGAATGAGAGTTTGGGGGCAGTTTGAAACTTCTGGTTTAAACTATAAACAAGAATATTAACAGATTTCACATAAATTAAGAAATCAGTGATAAGAAAAATTGAGCAAAGAATGTTAAGGTGCTGAAAATCAAATCATTCCAATATTATTTTATGAAGAAATGTCAATTATTTATACATTTTGCAAACCTTTTAATTGATAGCAATCATTTTATAGAACAAAAGACAGAAACATTTAAAAAAAAAATTAACAGGTAATTTTCTATTTCAGATTGAGAAAGAATCTACCTTAATTTGTAAACTTCTATGTTAATCCATGATTTGATAACTTTTAATATGAACTCACCGTGCATTGTTTTAATACTGACATCAATGCTGCTTGTTAATACTTCTTTGCAAATTTAGAATAACATCAAAGAAAAATAGGATAGATAGTCCAACTGTATGAACATGCTCCTGTCCAAATGTACATTCATTATCTGGAGGTGCACTGTGGATCAAACTGACTCCACATCTCATCTCTGAAATGCCCAGACATGCCATGGGACAGAGAAGGCTCCAATGGGTGAATAGTCCGCAAAGAGTCCAACAATCCTTTGTCAGGTAGTGAGATATGGAGTCTTCAGTATGATAACTTAGAGTTGAGATGGAATTTTATATCATGGGCTAGAAATGGCACACAATGAAAACAGTTGTCCTGGCAGCACTCCATGCTGCCATTTTATTTGAATCAAACAGAAACAAAGTACTGACCAATTCAAAACAGCTGTTTTATGCAATTTAAACAGTAATGGATTGCAAGATTACTATTGGCTATAACCAATGGCAAAATAAAGACACAAAATAACACTTGTTCATCTCAGAGAAATAAACTTTTCACATAAACCACAGATATGAATAATTACTTACACCATTTAATAGCATTTATCATGTAATTATCATAATTAGCATTTGAATTATAGTTAGTCAAATGAAGTTTAAATAATAACATTTAAATTAATGTGAAGTTAATGTTTTAGAATGCATTTAAATTATTGGGCCTTAATCTTCCTGAATGGGCTATTCTGTTTGCTGTGATAGGATTCATTTCCTCACTGTCTGATTTAAGTCAGAAGCAGGTTTATTATTCTTCCATGTATGTTGGGAAATGATAAGATTTACATCATCATATGGCAGCCTCATGTTTTCCAGCTATTTTTGGAATCCAGACATCAAATAATAATCGAATTAAAAATAGACATGTTGAGATGTATGCAGGATAACTTAAAAGCAGCTGAAACAGCTCATTTAGTTCATATAAATAAATTTTAAAAATTGAAGATCTGGCAAGTTCCAACCCATAGGACATAAGGTCAGGATCAAGATCAAGTCCTGGATCTGTTAGACAACTGCACAAACTGCTGTACAACTAGGAGGTCCATGCTACTGCTTTTCTTTTAAAATTCTCACAGGGGAGAACTATGTTCTGAATAAATCATCTAATTCATGATAAATTGATTAAATCTTTGTCACTTGAAGTAATCAAAATTTCTATCTCTCTACATATTCTTGTTTCACCCAAAACAGCTTGTAAACATCTAATTCATTTTAGCCTGAATATAATTATCTGGTAGTCCTTTGATACAAGTAATATATCATGATGCATTCTATAATTAAATGGTAATTGTTAATCTGATGATATGCCATTCTATTCATACCATACTTATTGTATAGGAATCTTGATGCCTTTGTAGAAATTACTTTGTTGTTTCAAACACAAAACTCTAATTGTTAAAGCATTGGTCCCTTTACTTACATTAAACAAATGTATCCACCACAAAATAAACTAAAATAAAACAAAATGAAAATATTCAATGAATTTATTTATGCTTAACAATGTGCTCAATAACATGGTTTTATTTTTTTTCCCCCGATGGATATTTCTTATAGATTCCCTGCTGCTTCCTTAAGGAGATGCTACATATAGCACATGGACTATATAGATTTTACATAGCAAACCCTCAAGTTGAAGAACAGGACCCTGATGTTATATCTTGCTCATGCACATCATGGGAAGACATCTCACACCTGTGTGATGTTCAATAACAAAACACGCCCAGTGGGGCAAGTCTAAACCAACTGCTTCTAACTACCTTGATGTGCCAGAGACAATACTTATTTGGATTTGTACTTGAAGCACCCAACAAGCAATTTATCAACAAATAACTCAGTAAGTAGGAAAAGTAATTAAATTTCAGCTTATGAATTTAAAAGATGGAAAAATGCAAAGGGTAAACTCAGAATTCATCCTCAAAGCCTGAAGTCCCAAACAATAATTTTTGTAGGAAAGGCTTATTATCACATTGTGAAGAGAGGTTGATGAAAAAGATACTTCATGTTTCAAAAACCATATTTTGCATTCTGTTCAAATGAATCTTTATATAAGGGACTTATTGTGATATATACAAAGGAAAATGACAAATAGAGAATTCACTTAATACCTTCCAAGAAGCATTGTACATACAATTATAGCTTCATATTCAGGCAATTAAATATTTAGCAATTCATGTTGAAACTGCATTGAAAATATTTTCGATCCCAAAGAAAGGTTCAATAATCTGAATCAATTTCCGTGAGGAAACACATTCATGACATTGGATTAGAAAAAAAAAATCATTTATTACATGTAAATCTTGCATGAAAAGTGGTTTATGTCTGTTTTGTGCCTCTTTCCTGTTAATATTCTACGCATCAAGAAATTGGATCAGCCTTTCTGAGAATGAACCTTTGGAAAGAGACTGGCCCAGAAAGAGTCCTTGGATGTGTCTGGTGAACATGAGACGAGCTGGCGGGAGTTTTCATGGATATCTTTAATCTCTCCCTGAAATAAGCTGAAGTTCTTACTTTAAGAAGGTTACTATCATCCTGGTCTTGAAGTAAAACAAAACAATGGGCCTTAATTATTGCTGTCCAGAGGCTCTGACATCCATTATCCTGAAGTGTTTTGAGAAGCTAGTCATGGTTCACATAAACTCCAGCCTCCTAGACAGTCATAACCAACTTTAATTCATTCACCGAGGCAATAGGTCAGGGAAGATTCCATCTCTTTGTCCTTCACTTAGCACTGGAACATTTGGACAAAGATATCTGTGTCTATTCATTGACCACAGCTCTGGCTTCAACTCCATAATCCCACAGAAACTCACCTCTGGGTCCTTTGTCTCAGGATGGTTTAGTAGCTTAGTGTCAGGAAAACAATTTTTTCCTCAACATCAGTGAAACTAAAGAGCTAGTCATTGAGTTCAGGAAGAGACGTAGAGCTCACTCCCCTGCCACTTCAAAGGTAATGAGGAGGAGAGAATAGACAGCTTTAAGTTTCTTGGAGTAAATATCTCCAATGATCTGTCTTTGACCAACTTATCAATGCGATGACCAAGAAGGGACATCAATACCTCTACTTCCTCAGGAGCCTGAGGAAATTTGACACGTCCCTGGTGTTCCTCAACAACTTCAACAGGCGCACCAT
The DNA here is from genome assembly GCF_036971445.1 of Narcine bancroftii. Taxonomy (NCBI): domain Eukaryota; kingdom Metazoa; phylum Chordata; class Chondrichthyes; order Torpediniformes; family Narcinidae; genus Narcine; species Narcine bancroftii. The sequence goes on along the minus strand of NC_091473.1, from coordinate 27,500,839 downwards.
TAATAGTATCCTGTCATGGTACATCAGTATGATATTGGAGCTGCTCTACCCAAAACTACAAGAAACAGCAGAGAATTGTGAATGTAGTTCATGGCATCATGTAAACCTCACTTCCCTCCATCTACCCTTCCCAATTACTCAGGAAAGCCACCAAAATCCCACCCCAATCATACTCTTTTCGCTCCTCCTGTCAGGAAGAAGATTCAAACTATGAAATTACATAGAACAGGATTCAAAGATAGTTTCCTTCCTGCTACTATGAAGCTACTGAACGAGCCTCACATAAATTAAATAACATTACCTTACTTGATTTGAACTGATTTCTCATTGTCACTCTACTCTGTACTGTGGTTTATCCACTGCACTTTTGTGTGGAGAGACTTGCTGGATCGCAAGCAAAATAAACCTTTTTACTGTAGATTGGTGCATGACATTAAACATAAGTTTGAAGTTCGTATATTACATTGTTAGCTTTTCTCTATTTAACATAAGAATACTCATCCAATTTTACCCATGATTTGCAATTACCTGCGGGGAAAAAAAACAGTTGTTGGGACCAAACCAAACTATTTAACTGCAATTTCTTAAAAACTACAGTGAATAGATTTATTTTTCTGCACAGGAGTAACAGGATGAATCATTTCTTTCCAATGAAGAGTAATGAATGATATTACATTTAAATGCTCACATTAGATATGCTTCTTCAAATTTGGTGACATTTTACATTGAAGATAATACAGAAGCAATGAGGCCTGTAATTAAACAGCCAAAAAAGCTCCGATGGGAGAGAAAACAAATGTAACCTGCAAATTGACTCTATTAAAGCAAGCTGTTAGTTATTATCATGTTGCGTTTTCTTGTTTTGTATACCAAATCAAATACTATCTATTATTAGCAGAAAAAAAAACAATTTTTAAGCATTCTACTTCAATTCACTGTTGAATGCAGAGTTAATTTCTGTGTCTAACTCTGGTCATCACAGAGCATTAAAAGTGAATGAGGCTAAGACAATTAGCCTCAGTTCCCCACGTTTGTAAGAAGAAAATCAGTGTGAATTGCTGCTTCTGGCTGCTATTCAGCTGGTACTGATGGATGAGGATGTGGTCGAAATTGGTCCTCACAAGTTAAATTACTGGCATGAGTACAAAGACGTGCAAATTAACACTTCCCATCAACGGTTTATTGATAAATGGTGACCATGTTCATTTCTGTGGAGTTGGTATAGGAGGCCATTGATTTATGATTACCACTCAATAAATCCAGATCAATCCTTTTATTGCATTACTCTGCCAGCACAAATAACATTCAAATTAGGTGCTGCTGTTTCAAGCATGCACAAAACCTCGTGGTCAGCAGAAATGGGTCATCAAACTGAAAACGAACATCAAAGCCTTCATCATGTGAATCAGCAAATAGTTTTAATCTTATTTTCCATTTTCATTAGGCATCTAGAAAATACTATGACTTTGTCTTCACACTCTAAACTATCACCTGAAACCCTGGATGGGATTATTGTCTTGTAAACACTTCTAAATTTCTATTATTCTCAACTCGATTATCTGACTCCTGAATTAGGTTATTACCTCATAATTACTCCCTTTTATCTGCAATTGAATCTATAATATAAAAACCTTTGGTTAGATTATTCTTCCAATTATTCTCAAATATTATTCTCTCTGCAATTTAAACACATTTCACTCTTCTATTCTCCAGTTTCCAATTTCTCTTTTCAGTGTAATGTCCCGGGTTTAGTGAAGCTTGTCAGATAACTATTGTGCAATGACATTTGCTAACTCTTTTGAAGCTTCACGTGGTGTTTTTCATCTCCTTACATTTCACAACATTTAAGGCAAGTCCATTGAATGTTCTTCTATTCAAATTCAAGGGCCCTGCAGAATTTGTTAACAGTTCCACTTTTATCTCCATAACTTCATGAAATTTCAGAACTCCCATAGAGTTCACTTCTGGTCACTCCACTACTGGAAGGACGTGGCTGTTCAAGAGAGGGTGCTGCCTGGTTTGGAGAGTATGCCATGTGAGAATAGGTTGTGTAATGTTATAGAATGCTACTGATCCTCCTGACCACTAGATGGAGTGGAGACTAGTCTGTGGCAGCTCAGGGGATTCAATTTGGATGCCTCCACACAGTCTTGTGTGTACTTTAGCCAATAAAATATAGTTGCTTTAAAAGAACCCAAATTTTTTTATTACAATAAAAGAAATATCACATGGTACCAAGAGTGTGCATGGAACCAGAAGTGAAAGAAACACCAGGAGTGTACAGAGTGTGCATCAGTTGTTATCAGCAGAGATATAAAGAGTGTAAAGGTTCCTGACACTGTAAATTAGGCTGGGAAATGTCAACCATGAGTGGAGGTTGTTCGAAGGTTCATGCTGTACCTGCAAGCCATTAGTCATGAGAGCAAACCTAATGCACAGAAGATTGCACTGCTACTTCAAGCACTAAAAATTTTCAATACATTTGCTTTTACTGAGGCAGAAGACCAGGCCAAGTTCAAAATTATATAAAAATGTTTGATGAACACTGTTCACCAAAAACAAATTGAGAGGTATGTGTTTCGCACATTCACGCAACTGCAGGGAGAGAGCTTTGATACTTTTTTAATGGACATGAATTTAAAAGCAAAAACATTCAATTTTTGATTGCTGCAAAATTCAATGATCTGTGATCAAATTGTGTTTGGGATTAATGATAAGAAAGTGAGAGAGAAGTTGCTGCGAGAGTCAGTGCTTACCTTAGCTGGAGATGTGAAGATATGCCACGCCAGTGAAATAGCTCTGCAGCACACACAAAGGTTCAGTGAGAGTGCAAAAGCCGGTGAAAGTGAAAGTATAGCTGTAGCCACAGTGTGTGTCCACACATATAAACAAAAAAGATATACAGGAACCACAAAAAGATGGAGAGACATTCAAGAGCAAAAAATATGGCACTCAACATGCCCCAAAACACTCCTTGGTGACAAAGTATGTGAAAACCTCAGTCTAGTCAAGAAGGTGTACCACATTAACAGCAGTAATTCACGGAACAACATAGAGGAAATACTTGATTAATTTCCAGGCATTTTCAAGGGGTTTGGAGTTCCACCATTCACCTATAAGATACAGTTAAAGAGGACACAGAGCCAGTAGTGCATGCCTCGAGGCAAGTTCCAGTGCCACTAAAAGAAAAGCTCAAGCAGGAATTCGACCAAATGGCATTGGAGTTATAAAGAAAGTGGAAGAGCCCACAGAATGAGTGAATTCAATGGTATGTGTCAAAAAGAAGAGCAGTGAGCTATGCATGTACATGGACCCAAAAGATTTGAATGCCATTATAAAGAGAGTACATTATCAGATTTCAGTCAGGGATGAAATCACAAGTGAGATGGCCGGTGCAAAGTTTTTCACTAAATTGGATACATTTCTGGGCTTCTGGCAAATAAAACTGTATGAAGATAACACAAAATACTGTACATTTAATATATCGTTTGGCCAATACTCCTGTCTGGTGATGCCTTTTGGAATTTCATCAGCTCTGGAAGTGTTCTACAGGACAAGGCAGCATAAATGAGGTACATGTATACATGGATTACATGATACTATGGGGATCTACATAAGGACAACACAACAAGAGGCTCATCAAAGTGCTTCTACGCATCCAGAATTATGCATTAAACAGAGAAAAATGTCAATTTGGTGTGAAGAAAATCATCTTTATGTGAGATAAACTGTCAGAGGCAGGTGTGAAGCTAGGCAAGAGCAAGATGAAAGCAATTTTAGAGATGCCCAAACCCAATGACAAAAAAGGCATATTGAGAGTGGTGGTAATTATCAATTTCATTGGTAAATTCACAACAAACCTATCTTCCAAACAATGTACCTAAGGAACTTATTACAGGACAAATGTGAATTCAAGTGGACAGACAAATACGAGGAAGAATGGGTTCCATGTGGAGAATCCTCCCTCACCATGGTCTGGGGCCCCAAGCAGCACTTTACTTGTATATGTACAGGACTGATTTACTGCATCCGGTGATCCTTTTGTGTCCTTATCTTCATTGGAGAGACCAGTCGCAGATTGGGAGAACACTTCGCTCAGAATCTCTGCTCTGTCTGCCACAACAGAGACCTCCTAGTAGCCAACCATTTCAATTCTGAGTCACACTCCCATACTCATATGTCTGTCCATGACCTTGTGTACTATCCTACCCTGACCACCCGCAGATTGGAGGAACAACACCTTATTTTCCATCTGGACACACGCCAGCCAGATTGCAATAACATAGATTTCTCTGCTTTCTGCTAAACTTGCTCACCTTTTTTTCCCTCTCCCTCTTTCGAATTCTCCCCTCCCTTCCCTCTCAACCCACCCAGCTATCCCTCCTCCCTCTGATCTCTGCTGTCCCAACTCTCCTTTCTCCACCTATTATCTCCTTCCTTTACCACCTTCCTCCCCACCCCCAATCTTTTTTGTTCGGAAGCCTGTTGAAATTCTTTCTACTTTAATGAAGGGGTCAAGCCCAAAACATTGTTTGTGTATTTTTTACCTTTGCTACATAAAGAACACTGTTTGACCAGATGAGTTTCTCCAGCTTTTTTTTTGTTTTTTTGTTTCAACCATGGTGTCTACAGATTTTCATGATTTACGAAGAAGAAAGGGGATGACTGAATACCATTCTAACTATAGAACCAGTACTTTTGATGTTCTTTGACTGATCCAGAATTACATAAATATCTAAGGATGCTTCAAAAGATGAAATAGGTGCTGTACTACTTCAGGCTGTAGGAAATGATTGGAACCCAATAGCATATGCATCAAGGAAAATGATATCTGAATATTGATATGAATGAATAGAGAAAGAAAATCTAGGTCTTGTCTGTGGACTTGAGAAATTCCACAGTTTTGTTTATCATCTACCAACCTTCGTGGCAGAGACAGACCACAAGCCATTAATAGTCATAATTAAGAAAAATATTAGTGAAATGTTGCCAAGAATTCAAAGACTGATGATGAAGCTACAATGTATGACTTTGAATTGATGTACACACCAGGGAAACTTATAGTGTTAGCTGATGTGCTATCCAGGGCAACAACGCAGAGTGAAGCACCTAATGAGAGTTCCACAGAGATAGATGTGAATCTCCATGCAAATCTGATCACTGAATCTCTTCCTTTATATGACATAAAATCCAAGAAGATCGCAGCTGAAACCGAAAAGGATGCAGTTCCACACAAGGTCGGAACAGAGGATGGTCAAATACTAAGGAGGAATCGAAAGAGCCTGCCAAAAATGAAGGGTGACATTGCAAGAACAGACAAATCTAGAAGATCCAGCCTGCACAGCAACAGAGGAAACACCACCAGTGCTAGACAGTAGTGGAGCAGCAGAGCTGAGACAAGCACCTGTGTTAAGAAGATCTAAGTATGATGTCAAAGCACCTGACAGGCTGGATCTCTAAAAGAAAAAAAAGTTTGTGCTGCTAATTTGTTTACATTTGTGTTGAACATTAAACTGAAATGTATACTGTATTAGTGTGTCATGTTGTTAGATTAAACATATCAAGGAAAGAGGTTGCAATGATAGAGAGCTAGTCATCCTCCTGACCACTAGAGGGAGCCAGAGACTAATTTGTGACAGCTCAGGTGATTCAAGATGGATGCCTCCATGTGGTCTCTTATATACTTTACCCAATAAAGTATAGTTGTTTTAAAAGAACTCAAGTTTCTTTATTACAATAAAAGAAACATCATAGGTCTAGTGTCCTTGAAAGAAACATCAGAGATTGAGTGTATTTAGTCTTTTTTCCTTGGAGCCATGGAGAATTAGGGGTGACCTGATAGAGCTGTAAAAGATGATCAGATACATTCATCTTGTGGATGGACAGAGGTTTTTTCCCAGGTCTGAAATGACTAACATGCAGGGGCAGGATTTTAAGGTGCTTAGGAGGAAGTATGCGGAGGGGGGTGCGAGAGGTAAGTTTATCAGACAGAGTAGTGGGTGCATGGAATGCACTGCCAGCAACTGTGCTGGAGGCCAGTACAACAGCATTTTTTTTAAGAGATAAGAGTTCAAATTCATATTCAAATTTACTGACAACATGACAGTAACCTCCTAAAGCACGTCAAATTGGAGGAGTTCAAAGTCACCGGTGAATGGACAGTTCAGCCTGCTTTTATGTTCTTTTTCACTACTGGTTTGATGGTGGCCTTTTTGAAGCAAGCAGGGACTTTGATCTGTTGGAAGGAGAGATCAAAGATTTCTGACATATGTCCATGAGTTGATCTGCGCAGGCTCTCTGAACACATCCCGGAATTCCATCTGAGCCAGTCACTTTCCAGTTTTACTCACTGGAAAACCACCCTGACATAAGCAGTACTGACCATTGGTGTGATATTGCTTGTAGTAGTTGATGTACATGTCACCTCTCTGGTGGCTCCCTGTTAAAAGCAAGTACAGAATGCATACAACTCATTGGAGAGTGTTATACTGTTGTATTCGATGCTGTTCGGCTTGATTTGTATTCAGTGAGAGCATGCAATGTCCTGCTGAAGTTGCCATGTATGCAAGAATTTCAATTGTTTAAAATAGAAAGAAAATACCAAGTTCCTCCATGGAGTTCTGTCTTTTATCACCACTAAATAAATATTTTCCCTGTGTAATGAAAAAATTCTGCAGCTCATTTACCAATTGAGACAGTTAATGAAGTAAGCAACATAAAAATTATTTGAACAAATAATGGTCGCCAAAAATAATTTGCGCCTAAAATAGGGTCAATTTTCTGCAGGTGAGTACAATTTAACATTATTATTTTTAACCTAAAACATTAAATACAGTACAACCCTAATATCCAAAATTCAAGCAACTGTCAAAAAAAGGAAATTAAATTTAAAAAAAATGAAATAAAAGGCAAAATATGTAAGTTTAGAACTGTAAAAGTAAATGTTCTCTGAAGTAACACAAACCTTTGGTGAAGATGGGAACAAATATTCATCCAATGGAGTGCCTTGGTTAAACTTTGCTCATAGCAGCTGTTTGAATAGTTGACCTTGAATAAAATGGCATCATGAAGGATGAAGAACTGATTGATGGTGCATTTCATTGGCGTGACTCTCAAAGTTTCTCCTTATCCCTGCTTAAGAAAGGGTCACTCCAGTCAACGGTTTTATCTGTACTCTATGGGGGTGGGGGGGAGTGGATGGTTTAATTATGTACAATATTATTGATCATCTTTCAGGCAGCTCCGGGGAGAGGGAGGAACCTGCAGATGCAGCAGACTTATATGCTTTCAAATAATGTGACTGAAAATAGAGCAAAATACTTTAATGTTTATATATTCATGCAAGTGAAGTTTGTTCAGTGTAAGTACAAAAATGTATTTTTGTCTTGTCTTTTAAACAGCTTATTTTTAATGCAGTTGTAAGAATAAGGCATTGTAAGAATAAGTGTTAAGCAATCAGAAAATACACTTTCTGATATCTACCAATCTGCCTAGGTGGAGTATACCAGGGGTTTTCCCATATTTCAAATTGCAGTTCTAAATGGGATTTGGTCTTTTTTTCAGATAACCTTAAATCCTGATTAGTCATGTAAATATGAACATTTTGGTAAGATTAGTAGTCTCCTCTGAGATATTTGAATATGCAGTTCATTGGATTATTTAGAGATATGTAAATGTGATTGGTTTTAACAAAGCTTACTGTATTTGTGTAAAAACATTGCTGGAGAAACTCAGCAGGTCAAGCATTGTCCTTTGTATAGTAAAGGTAAAATTTCATAACCAACATTTTGGGCTTGAGCCCTTCATCAAGGTATGGAAGGTTTTTGGATGAGCTCTCCATACCTTAATAAAAGGCCTGAAACATCAGGTTTTTTTTTTACCTTGTGCCATATTAAGGACACTGCTTAACCTGTTGAGTTTCTCCAGCATTTTTTTACTGTATTTTTGGTCAGTTTTACACAACATTCAACATATGTAATTTAAATATTAAAACTAAAATATCACCATTAAGTACTCATGCTCTCAGCTAAATGATCTTTGAAATGAATCTTTGGATGAAACTGGGGCTCTGAATCTGCTCAATTCCAATAATTACACTGGACAACAAAGAACACTTTTGGGCATATTTTATGGATTTTGGGCTGCTGATCATGAAAATCTCTGTTAAATTTTCTTAACACATTTTTTAAAGATATAATCTATTTTGTGATTTCCTGTCATATTTTAAGTCCACTTGTATATTGCCCACAAAGCAAGCAGTTTTTGTCATTTCAAGCATAAATGGGCATGTACTCAGTGCAGGTGCTATGCAAATGTAGCCTTAGGCCTGGGTATGCTTAGACAGGAGAGGCTATAAAAGCAGTTCACATACAGTATACAGATGCTGTGCATTGCATTAATATAGATTAAATGCATCACTGATGTGATGTGATGACTACATGGGGAAAGTGACCAGCAACAGACCAGCTAGACCATGGGGGGGAAAAGCAGACGTCATAATTTCCTTCTAACTCATTCAACAAGGGGATGCAGTGCAAGTGTTATGGAGAAAAACATTGGGCTGACACGTGCCGATTCAAATATGCTACATGCCATGGATGGTGTGTTTCTCCTCAAAGCATGGCCACGAGAGACAAAATTTGTTTAAATTGATTCTGACAATAACTCTAAGACTGAGCATGTAGAAACAGATAACGCATTTGGTTTGTTTCAGCTTGAGACTGAGTGCTACCATACATTTTTACTGTATATGGTTAACGTAAATGTAGGAAATGCTTGTATTGAGATGAAGGTAGATACAGGAGCTTCCCAGTTGACCAAGTCTGACTCTGTGTACTATGCAAACTTATCTGATTTTCCATTAGAGGAAACAAACATCATCCTTAGGAGCTACTGTAGAGAGAAGGTACCACTCCTCACTAAGATAACTGTTCCAGTGTGATATGAAAAGAATGAAGCATTCATGCTGGAATTGTTGATTGTGAAAGGAAATTGTCCAGTTCTCTTTGCAAGGCACTTGCTTACCAAAATCAGATTGAATTGGGAGAACCTTTTGGTGCTTAGGGATTAGGGTAATAAGACCATATCTCAGCCCAAGCCAACCACTAAATCACACCATATAAGGATTGCCACATTTTCTGGCCAGTTGGAGTTAGACTCAGTTCTGAGAAGGCATGACAATTTGTTCGGGAATGAAGGAAGGATCGGGCACAAAAGGGTTTATGGCTTCAATTAAATGCAAGCCATGTGCAAAACCGACGTTTCAGAAAATGTAACCCTTGCCCTATGCATTGGTGGAAATCTTAAATAAAGCATATGAGTGGTTCATAAATTATGACACACTGACCCTGTTGCACATAGTGAGTGGGCCTCACCCACAATTCATGCTCCCAAGTCCTAAGGGAATATTTGCATGTACAGCAACTAGAAGCACATGAATGAGATCATCGAGGATGATGGCTAGAAGCAGCCCGATGAGCAAGATTTGTTTGCGAAACTCACACAAGATGATACTACGCTGAAAGTGTATTTGGTTATTGACTTACCTGGTGCGTTTAACCAGCTCTTTCTCAATGAAGAGTTGGCTAAACCCCTGTGCTCAACACTCACAAATGCTTACTTGCACCCAAATGCTTGTTCTTTGGAGTAAAAGCCGTGCCAGTCTTGTTCCAAGTGACTATGGACAAGATTTTATCAGACATGGAGCATGTTTTTTGCTACATCAATGACATTTTGATCATGACTGATACCTACGACCAGCACATGAAGGTGCTAGCAGAGCTGTTTGTCTGGCTGGACAAACACAATGTGCAACTCAATCGTGAGAAGTGCCAATTTCTGAAGCAGACTATCAGTTACCTTGTACACATTCTCACTGCTGGCGGCATTAAGCCATTGCAGGACAAAGTAGAGGTGATCAAAACTGCGTGAAGACAAGAGAATGTCTCAGAACTGAAATCTTTCCTTGGAATGATAAATTACTATGGGAAATTCATTCCACATCGGAGCTCAAAACTACACCTGCTCTTTGCACTGCTGCCACACTCACCAGAGTAGAAATGGAGCACAAAATGTGAAGAAGCTTTTGAGTATGCAAAAACATGCTAGTGCATGACCAAATGCTAGATCCTCATGATCCATTGAAACCACTAGATTTGAGTGTGGATGCAAGTCCCTATGGACGAGGGGTTGCCCAAAGTCACAAATTGGATGATGACTCAGATAAGCCAATTGCACATGGCGAGAACGCTGAGCGCTGCTGAACAAAAAACTGTGCAAATAGACAAGGGAGGCTCGGTAATTGTGTTTGGCATAAGGAAATTTCACCTCTACCTTCATGGTAGAAATTTCACTCTCATTACAGACCATCAGCCTCATACAAGCACTTTCGGTCCAAAATCAGGGATTCCCATTCTGGCTGCTGCTCACATGCAGAGATGGGCTTTGCTCCTCTCTGGCTATCAATATCAGATTGAATATCGATCTTCATCTCGCAACAAAAATGCAGATCTCTTCTTTCTTTGGCTTGGCTTCGCGGACAAAGATTTATGGAGAGGTAATGTCCACGTCAGCTGCAGGCTCATTTGTGGCTGACAAGTCCGATGCGGGACAGGCAGACACGGTTGCAGCGGTTGCAGGGGAAAATTGGTTGGTTGGGGTTGGGTGTTGGGTTTTTTCTCCTTTGTCTTTTGTCAGTGAGGTGGGCTCTGCAGTCTTCTTCAAAGGAGGTTGCTGCCCACCGAACTGTGAGGCGCCAAGATGCATGGTTTGAGGCGATATCAGCCCACTGGCGGTGGTCAATGTGGCAGGCACCAAGAGATTTCTTTAAGCAGTCCTTGTACCTCTTCTTTGGTGCACCTCTGTCACGGTGGTCAGTGGAGAGCTCGCCATATAACACGATCTTGGGAAGGCGATGGTCCTCCATTCTGGAGACGTGACCTACCCAGCGCAGTTGGATCTTCAGCAGCGTGGATTCGATGCTGTCGGCCTCTGCCATCTCGAGTACTTCGATGTTAGGGATGAAGTCGCTCCAATGAATGTTGAGGATGGAGCGGAGACAACGCTGGTGGAAGCGTTCAAGGAGCCGTAGGTGATGCCGGTAGAGGACCCATGATTCGGAGACGAACAGGAGTGTGGGTATGACAACGGCTCTGTATACGCTAATCTTTGTGAGGTTTTTCAATTGGCTATTTTTCCAGACTCTTTTGTGCAGTCTTCCAAAGGCGCTATTTGCCTTGGCGAGCCTGTTGTCTATCTCGTTGTCGATCCTTGCATCCGATGAAATTGTGCAGCCGAGATAGGTAAACTGGTTGACCGTTTTGAGTTTTGTGTGCCCGATGGAGATGTGGGGGGGCTGGTAGTCATGGTGGGGAGCTGGCTGTTGGAGGACCTCAGTTTTCTTCAGGCTGACTTCCACGCCAAACATTTTGGCAGTTTCCGCAAAACAGGACGTCAAGCGCTGAAGAGCTGGCCCTGAATGGGCAACTAAAGCTGCATCGTCTGCAAAGAGTAGTTCACGGACAAGTTGCTCTTGTGTCTTGGTGTGAGCTTGTAGGCGCCTCAGATTGAAGAGACTGCCATCCGTGCGGTACCGGATGTAAACAGCGTCTTCATTGTTGAGGTCTTTCATGACTTGTTTCAGCATCATGCTAAAGAAGATTAAAATGAGGGTTGGTGCGAGAATGCAGCCTTGCTTCACGCCATTGTTAATGGGGAAGGGTTCAGAGAGCTCATTGCTGTATCTGACCCGACCTTGTTGGTTTTCGTGCAGTTGGATAATCATGTTGAGGAACTTTGGGGGGATCCGAGGTTACCCCTGACTACTGCTACTTCTCATCCAGATGAGGTGTACATTCACTAAACTACAGTAGATCAGGTTCCAGTAAATGCGCAGCCATTGCAGATTGAACAAGAAAAGATCAGGTGCTTGCAAAAGTGTCTGAATACACTTTGTTGGGATGGGCAAATCACAGCGAGGGTGCAACACTGCAACCATATTTTACGTGTTGACATGAGCTATCCTCAGAAGATGGATGCATGCTAAGGTGGAGTTTTCATCCCAGATGTGAAACATCAGCAAATACTCAATGATTTACATGAATGAGCCAAATGAAGGCTCTCACACGATCATATGGTGGTCTGGTTTCGACCAGGATGTCAAAGACAGTGTGCACTTGTTCTATGTGTGTTGAAGCTCATAACACACCTAAACCAGTTCCATTGCTACTCTGGCCTTGGGCTACAGATCCATGGCAGAGAATTCACATTGACTTTACCTAAGTCAAAGGTCAGCAATTTCTACTTCTACTTCAAAGTGGCTGGAAGCATTTCCGATTAGCTGCTATCATCAGTGTGCTGTGATCCCTATGTACCAGTTTCAGATTTCCCTTAGGTTATAATGGCCCACAATTTACATCTGAGGAGTTTGCATCATTCCCCAAGGGTAATGGCACCCAGCCATTAACAATGGTTAACCAAAAGGCGTGTTCAGACGTTAAAGTGGCTACTTGAAAAATCTGACAAGAAGCTACCCATCCAACACAAGGTTGCAAACACTTTGTTTAATTACAGAAATGCACCTCTCACAATCACCGGAAAACAGCAGAGTAATTCCTCAAGTGTGCTCAGTGAATGAAAATTTCTTTAGTGAAGCCTGACTGAAGCAGAAAGTAGAGGAGAAACAAATTGCAACCAAAGATCAAAGAGATTGGGTGCACCCCAAAATATGATCATTCGATCTTTATCAAATCAGTTAGAGTCAGAAACATGAGGGGAGGGATGAAAAGATGGCTACTGGAGACTATAGTATCGATAAAGGGGCCACTTACATATTTGATTAGAGTACCAGCAAACAACAGAAGAGTTGTTCATGCAGATCAACTGATCCCAGATGACTCTAGGAGAAAAGAATCTGTAGATGACCTGCCTGAACTGCACACCCTTGCTAATTTAGAGGATGATGCAGTCCTGACAAAGTTCACACTCAACTCTTAATTCTGAAATTCGTGACCAATCACTCCCAGCACAAATCAACAAAGAAATCCCACTCATAATTACACTGTCAAGATAGAGTCGTTCAACTTCCAAAATGTTATGAACCTTAAGCTTATGGTATTGCATAAGTCTGTGTAATGATTAGCCTATGTATGTTCTGTTATATCATAATTCCAGATTTAAAGTAAGGTCTGAAATGACCCCATAAACTCCCTCATAATATAAAAAATGTACAGTAATAAGCAATAATACTCAGTTGTTGAGTATTTGATTTGGAATTGAAACAGCAGAAACCAAACCTTATAGCGACTACTCTGGTAGAGCTGTAGAGCTACTAAATCAACACGATGGTCAACCAAAGACTGTTTATTTGAGTTTGCCATGCTTCTTTTATATCCCTCCCATCCTGGGCTCCACGGGATGGGGATGGTGAAGACACTGTATTTGTCGTCGATGCATGGAGCAGGCGGGTTTAAAGTAAACACAGTAGGATCCCCATGCCCTCTAGAAAGAGGCATAGCAATCCAACGTGTGATACATGGCACACAGTACCGTGCATACATGGCCCATTGCCCAGCTGAGTGCGTAACGGCCCGGCCCGTGGCTCCATATGTTCGCTGGTGTGCTGCACAGGTGATGGTTTGCGATACCGTGCTATGTGTCCACTCAGCCTACTACACAGCCGTTGCACTACCACCCCCCAGATTTGCTGCCCAAAAGAAATGAACTGACTGCATGCACCTTTAGCGGATGCCCTCGTCACCTGGGCTGGGGGCAAAAAATGGGGGAAGTGGAATCCACATTTGCAGACTTGAGTCTGTCCACACTAAACAGTTATGAATGCCCCCCAATGTCCAAAGTATACACAACCCCATCCTTTTTAACCATGCAGAAAGGCCCCTCATACAGCTGCTGCAACGGTGCTCCTGGGGCCTGTCAATGCACAAACACCAAGTCAGCATCAAGGGAGAGGTGAAGGTATGTACTATTTAGGGGTCCCATGCCAGTTGTTTGGAATAGGTTTGCTAACTGCGATGCCATGTCAAAGTTGCTGAAGCACGTCCAGTTCAGAGTTTGACAAGAAGTGAAAAAAATGTCACCTGGAACCAAGAGAACTGAACCATAAACCATCTCCGTGGATGATGCTGGCATGTCTTCCTTGGGAGTGGTGCATACTCCCAGTAGAACCCATGGTAACTCATTGATCCAATTGTGCCCGGTGAGTCAGGCTTTGAGTGTGAACTTGAGTTGTCAGTGGAAACGTTTCACAATTGTAGGAGGAACGCTGTAATGTGATGCAGTTATGTGCCACAAAAGCGCACAAGGGTAGTCCATAACAGAGGTGAATTGTACTCCATGGTATGAAGTGATGACAATGGGATGGCCTCTGGCCAGTGTGTGAATTGGTTTATGATCGTCAGGATGTATCTCATGTTCTGAGATACTAGCAATGGTCCAATCAGGTCTACATCCACATGTTCAAAATGCTGGTGTACTGCCAGGAAATGTTGGAGAGGCACCTTGGTGTGCTGCAGAATTTTTGAAGTCTGACATGAGATACACATCCGAGCCCACTGCGCAGCATCTTTCTATAGTCCATCCCATACATACTTTGTCATCATGAGCTTGGCTGTGGCTCTGATGGAGGGATGAGACAAGTTGTGAACTTGTCCAAGATGCTAGAATTACTGGTCTAGGGGAGCCCAAAAACATGTCACAAAGTAGAATTGTGCCACCTAGTTGTGATGTCAACTGCTGTATGCCCAGGTTTGTAATGGCAGTACTGTATGCCTGAACATTGGGGTCCATGGCCTATGCACTGGCCAATTCAGGAATATCAATGCCACCCTGGATGTGATACACTGTTGGTCTAGATAATACGTCAGTGATGAAATTGTTTATTCCCCCCCCCACCCCCGAGACAGAATGCACATCCGTTGTGAATTCAGAAATGTATGACAAGTGACATCGCTGCCTGGTCGACCATGGGTGCGATATTTTGACGAAGGCAAAAGTGAGTGGCTTATGATCCGTAAAAGCAGTGAAATGGAGACCTTCCAAAACATATCAGAAGTGTTGTGTGGCTAGATACAATGCCAACAGCTCTTAATAAAATAGTTGTATTTCATTTCTGATGGCCATAGGTGTTGGCTAAAGAAAGCTAGGGTTTGGCAATGGTCATTGATGGACTGTTCAAGAACTTTGCCCACCGCTGTATCTAAGGCATCAGTGGTAGTGCCAGGGCAGTGCAGGGATTAGGATGCACTGGGATTAGGATGCGGGAGCATTGCTGCATTGGCCAGAGTATCTTTGGCAGTTTTGAATCCAAGCTCTGCCTCTGTGGTCCAATCAACTTCCTTGCACATCATGGCAAGGAGCTGAAACAGTGCTCGAAGAATGTCAGCAGCTGCTGGAAAGAACCGGTGATCAAAATTTATCATACCCAAAAAATTCTGCAGACCCTGAACCACAGTAAACTTTGGAAAGGCACGGGCTGTATCCACTTGGCCGGATAATGGAAAGACACCTTTGGCCGTGATCTTGTGCCCCAGGGAATCAATTGTTGATTTGCCAAATTGACATTTGCTAGGGTTGATAGTAAGTCTGAATTCATTCAGCTGTTGGAACAGGCAACGCAAGTGCAGGTGGTGATCCTGCTCATTCTTACTGGTGATGAGGATGTGCATCCATAAGCTGCTGGAACTTTGCAATGACATTCTTCAAACCAAATTGCATCCTTAGGAATTCAAACAGTCCAAAAGGTGTCATAATTCCAGTTTTGGGAACGTCAACCTCATGGACCGGGATATGATGGTATCCTTTGACAAGTTCAACTTTGGAGAAAACACGCCAATTGTGCAGATGGGCAGAAAAACCTTGTATACAAGGAATGGGGTATCTATCATATGTAGTTATATTATTGAGCCTGTGGTAATTGCCGCAGGGTCTCAATCCCCCGTTCTTCTTGCATACTGTGTGTAATGGTGATGCTCAACGACTGTTGGAACGCTGAATGGCAGTAAATTTTGCCTTCGCCTGCTGCAGCTTATCTGGTGGAAGACAATGAGCCCTAGCGTAAATCAACGGGCCTGAGGTGTCAATATAATGGGACGCACCATGGGCCATTTTGGGGGCATTGAAATTAAGAGAGAGCACACTAGGAAATTCACTGAGCAGGGCAGCATAGGTTGTGCATCCCAAGCTGGGAAACTCTCCCTTTGCTGCATACCAACTGGTACGTTTGGAAAGTGGTGGCATTCACTAATTTCCTCCACTTCACATCGACCAGCAAGTCACGGGATCATAAGAAATCTGCACCCAAAATGGGTTGCACGATGAAAGCCAAAACACAATCCCAATAGAATGTTGCTCCTCCTCTCCTAATCGTGATGCGTTGTGTGCCAAAGCTGAGAAAAGAAGTCCCATTTGCAGCGTGAAGAGCAAGGTGTTGTTGCTTATGTGTCCTCTCAAAATAGGTTGGCAGGAGCCACAGCATCTGTGGCTGGTGAGCTGGTAAACTTGTGTTTACCAGTGGCATCTTGAAGATATAGGAGGCCAGTACTCGTGCCAGTTGCCAAGGTCACTACTGGCAGCTGAGTCTGTCATTACCCACATTTTTGTTGTGGTCGCTACATGGGGATATGCATCTACTGGCATTTTTTTCCCCCACCAACAACAGTGGGAAAAAAAAAAACATTCTCGTTGAGCATCAGTACTTTCCTCCTTTGTTTGAACTGTGGACACAAGTGGCATGCAGGACATGGGAGATGTATTCACTGTGAACACAGGATGTATGTGAGCAGACTCCTGCATTGGCATACAGAGAGCCTGTCACCCTCCTGCATTGGCATACAGAGAGTCTGTCAGTCTCCTGCATTGGCATACAGAGAGTCTGTCAGCCTCCTGCATTGGCATACAGAGAGTCTGTCAGCCTCCTGCATTGGCATACAGAGAGTCTGTCAGTCTCCTGCATTGGCATACAGAGAGTCTGTCAGCCTCCCAGGCCACATCATGGGGATGGCGAAAATCCACGTTAGCTATTAGTATTGAGACATGACAGGAAAAGAATCTCAAAAAGCAAACAATGAGAATGATCGTCCGCTAACGTGAGCATCGCATTCATCAGATCGGATAGATTCCTGTTGCCTAACCCCTCCATATTCAAAAGCCACATGCCACGCTCGTGCCTGGTCAATTCCAGTGTGTCCAGGAGGAAGTGACGGAACCTGTTATATTGGTTGCCTGCTGGAGGGGTGCACAATGAATTCACTCACTTTAGCTGCTGTAGCAGCATCTGACACCCCAACAATGTGCCAAAATTTCATGTCCTCAGCCTGATTAAGCCATACCTGAAATTGATGGGTCCAAAAGGGAGGTAAGTGAAGTCCCACCACATTAACTGCAGCTGTGGCGGCAGTTGTGTCCATGATAACTGTAGATTCAAGCTTCGGCTGAATCTTGCAGTCGGGGTCGCCATTAGTCAACCAAAGACTGTTTATTTGAGTTTACCATGCTTCTATTATATCCCTCCCATCCCGGGCTCCATGGGACTGGGGTGGTGATGTCACTATGCATTTGCCGTCAATCTGCGGGGCTGGGGCAGGTTTAAAGTAAACACAGTGGGAGCCCTGCATCCTCTAGAAAGAGGCATAGCAACCCAGCATGCCATTACTCGGCATACACAGTCCATTGCCCAGGTGAGTGCATAGCGGTCCAGTCCACGGCTCCATGTATTCGCTGGTGAGCTGCACTTGTGACGATTTGCGATACCACACTACGTGCCCGCTCGGCCTGCCTCAACCTTTGAGGCACTTGTTGAAAAATCTGATCACTCATTTTCTTGAAGACACATGACTTAAGAGTTACTGAAGTCATGATCTCAAAGGGAGGAAAGTAGTATCCTATGTCAGCGTCCATGCTGATATTATAAGTATTTTATGACTATACAATTATGCTAAGTCATTAATCTCATTGTTTTATGTAAATGATCTGTTGCCTAATTAGTACCCAAGGATTGTCCGCTATAACCATATTTGGTAAAATGTAAGCTCCAAACATCTGTGATTGAACCACCTTGGAATGGGACTTGACCACCACTTGGCCCATTTGCTATGTGAATAAAGCACTTGAGTTTTTGATCTCAGTCTATCAAGTCACAGGTGCCTTGTCTCTGTTCTTTTGACTGGGTTCTTTAACTACTGGAACTTCAAACTATACTCAGTTTCTCCAGTGCACAAATTTGAAATCATCTTTGTGTTCAGCTTGAAGCTGTCTATCATAACCCACATTGTTTTTCCCCAGAAACAAACCTTTTGCAAAAATGGTTGTCCAGAGTTGTTAATCTTTAAGCAATATTCTAAAGATATTCTGATGATTTTTTATTTTAATTGCATTTTATTATAGTTGGTGTCTCATCCTTTTCAAGTGTGAAAAATTATTCACAAAGAAGCAATTCGTCACAGCACAAAAAAAGTCCATTTTAAAACACAATATTGCTCAGATAATCTGACTTCTGAACACTGATAATATTGCTTCCCACATGTTCAATGGTTTCTAATTATTGCAAAGAAAAATCTAAAATGCAAGATGATTGTTCCATCAGCTTATTTTAAAGGATATAGATGAAGACACAGTTCATTAAAAGGCACTTAAACATTCATAGAATACATAAGATAAATTACAGCACATTAAATGCCCTTTGGCCCTTGAAATTGTGCCAACCTACATAGTTCTACCAAGAAAAATATTAAACTCTTCCTACTTCATAACTCTCTATTTATCTTTCATCCATGTACCTAATTTTCCAACTTCCACCACAATCCTGGGAAGTCATTCCAAGTACATACAACTCTCTGGGTAAAAAAAATACTACCTCTGATGTCTACCCAAAACTTTCCTTCCCTAACTTTCCACAGATGACCTCTGGTGTTTGCTATTCTTGCCCTAGGAAAAAGGTACTGGCTGTTCACCTTATCAATGTCAATCAGAATCTTGTAGACCTCTATGAAGTCACCTCTTATCATTCTTTGCTCCAAAGAGAATTATCCTAGTTTTATATCCTGGTAAATCTCCTCTTCACCACACCTCCCCCCCACCCCCACCATAGTTTCCACATCTTTCTGACAAGGAGGTGACCAAAATGAACACTATAGTGTAAGTGTGGTCTCACCAGAGATTTGTAGAATTGCAACATGACCTCTCAACTCTTGAACTCAATCCGCCAACTGATCTAGCCCAGCATCCCATAGGTCTTCTTAAATATCCTATCAACCTGCACAGCAACCTTGAGAGATGTATGAATTTGGTCTCCAAGTGACATCTGTTCTGAACACTGTTAAGTATCTGATCATTAACCCTTTATTCAGTCATCAGGTTTGACATTTCAAACCTTATCCAGAATGATTTATCCAGAATGAACTCCATCTGCCACTTTACTACTCAACTCTGCATCCTGTCTATATCCTTTTGTAACCTCTGACAACTTTCAACAGTATCCACAACTCCTCTAAACTTTGTATCATCCATATACTTATTGACCCATCCTTCCTCTTCTTCATTGAGGTCATTTATATTTTAAAAAATCACAAAGTGTTGGGATCCCAGAATAGATACCTGTGGAACTCTCCTAGTCAATGACATCCAGGCAGAATATTTACCACCTACAGTATTCTCTGCTTTCCACATGGAAGCCAAGTCTTAATCACCATAGCCAAGGTTCCATCCATCCTATCCCACATGTCCTTCTGAAAAGTCTCTCATGGGGACCTTGTCAAATGCCTTACTAAAATCCATAGAGATCACATTTACGACCCTACCCTCATCAGTTTCCTTTATTACCTCCTCAAAAAACTCAATTGGGCTCACAAACCCATACTGACTATCTGAGTAAACTGAACTTCTCCAAATGCTCACAAATCCTGTGCTTAAGAATCTTCTCCAATAGTTTGCACACCACTGACATAAGACACAATGGTTATAATTCCCAGGATTCTCCCTATTACATTATTTTTTTTTAAGTTTGCCTCTAAAGCAACAATAATGAGTCGCACTACAGAGAAGAGGGAAAATATTATGAAATGGTTGTGCAGTTTTGTTAATCTTCAAGAAATATTATAAAAGATATTCTGAAGATATATTTTTATTGTATTTAAATAGAGTTGGTGTCTGGTCCTCTGCAGGTGCTTTTCAAGTGAGTGTAAAAAAATTATTCACAATATGAGAAGCAATCTGTCAAGAACAAGAAAAAGTCCATTTAAAACACAGTATTGTTAACACAATTAAGACAATAAAGAAAAACAACCTGAGTCTCAACAAGGACCTTCAGGAGGAACAGGAATGACCACCCTTCACTACACATCAACAACTATAGTAGAAAGAGTTGAGAGCACCAAGTTTCTTAGAGCTCTCTTAACTTTCAACCTATCATGGGCTCAAAACATCTCATCACTTGTCAGGAAGGTACAACAGCAAATGCACTTCCTTAGAAGACTGAAGCGGCAAGGCTACCGGCCACCATGATGTCAACCTTTTCTTGGACCTCTATAGAGAGAGCATTCTGCCCAGCTGCAACAGCGTCATACAATCATACAACTACAACTGTTGCAGAGAAATTAATCAGAGGTCAATCCACAGGCCTAAAAGAGTGGCAGAGAGGATCACTGAAATCTTCATCCCTCTTATCAAGGGATCATTGTCTGAAGAGGGCACACAAATTCATTACGGACCCCTTCCGCCCTGCCTACAGCATCTTTTAGCTGCTTCCATCAGGGAAGAGATATAGGAGTATCAGAGCCAGTAACGCTAGGCTGAGGAACAGCTTCTTCCCACAGACAGTGAGAATGCTGAACAACCAAAGGAACTGCTCACACTGACCCTCTGAGACTCTCATATGTATAAAGCAATATTTATTTATTTCTGAAGATTAAACACTTGTCCTACCTATGTATTGTTTTTCTGCATGTGTGTTATGTCTGGTTGTAAGCTTACATATTTGAACTGAAGAACGCTCTTTCTTTCGGTTGTCCTTGTACAATCAGATGACAATAAAGTTGACTTGTCTTGATTACTTTTAAACAACGGGACCACATTTGCTATTCTCCAATCCTTCGGCATCTCCTGTGGCCAAGGAGGATGCAAAATCATAGCCAATGCCCCAGCTATCTCTTCTCTCCCTTCCCACAGCACCCTGGGGTATATAGTGTTCAGCCATGGGAA
Organism: Narcine bancroftii; assembly: GCF_036971445.1. NCBI lineage: Eukaryota > Metazoa > Chordata > Chondrichthyes > Torpediniformes > Narcinidae > Narcine > Narcine bancroftii. The sequence goes on along the minus strand of NC_091473.1, from coordinate 27,479,632 downwards.
CTTATTAATCAAAGTTTTTAAGATGATTCAACACTTACTCTTCCCTAATCTCAACGTCGTCCAGCACCGAAGGTTGTTCTATTCCAAACTCATCATGATCAAGGTCTTTTTCTTTGGTGAATACTGAACCAAAGTAATCAGTAATAACCTCCCCAACATCCTCTGTTTCCAGGCACGATGCCTCCTTTAACATTAAGTGGCCTCACTTTCATTCTCATCATCCTTCTGTTCTTTACATAAAATGTCTTGGGGTTCTCCTAAATCCAACTTGCCAAGGCCTTCTCATGCCCCCTTTGAGCTATCCTTAGTCCTTTCTTAAGTTCCTTTCTGGCAACCATATAATTCTCATGAGCTCTTCCTTTTTCCAGCCTCCTAAATCTAATGTATCCTTCCTTCTTCCTGTTCATTAACTTCGTCACCAGTTTTGTCAACCACGGTTCCCTTTTCCTAGCATATTTTCGCTGTTTCAGTGGGGGCAAACCTATCCTGAACCTTGCACAAGTACAGAGAAACCCAAATTTTATGCAGCCAGATTTAACACAAATTTGGATATAACGCTGAGTCACTAGACTCGGGTGTCAGGCTCCCAGCAGGAGCATAAGGTTTCTGGGCAGGAGTGGTGGTGTCGGGTTCCTGGACAGGAGCAGGGACCTTGGGAAAGACATGGGATTATACACAGATGCACCTTCGGGTGAGAGGGAAGAGGCGAAGAAGCAGTGAGGGGGAACAAGAAGCGAGTGGCAGGGCCATTAAGCAAAAGGGTGTGCTTGCCGGTCTTGGGTCTAGTTTGGGTGTGAGGGGATAGATGGAGGAGTGAGAAGCGAATGACAGTGCAACAGGAGCCTAGAGAAGGAGTGGAGCACTGAGGCTTTGGCATAGAAAGACGAAGACACAGGTAAAAGGGATGATTTAAAAAAAAATTAATATAATCACAGGGGTTCATTTCAGGCATGGAAGGTGAGCTCCGACCCATATCATGCTCCTCCTGTGCCATGTGTTAACTCAGGGAGATTGATGGTGTCCCTGAGGACTCTGTGTGCTGGAAGTGTGCCCAGTGCAGCTCCTGAGAGACCATATGATGGAACTGGAGCTGCGCATGGACTCACTTTGGAGCATTTGGGATGTGGAGAATGTGGTGGATATCACATTTAGTGAATTGGTCACATCGCAGGTTAAGAGAGTAGAGAAAGACAGAGACTGTGTGACCAACAGCAAGAGCAGTAGCAGGAAGGTAGTTCAGGGGTCTCCTGTGGTCATCACCCTTCAAAACAGATATATCACTTGGGATATTGTTGGGGGGAGAGGGCCCATCAGGGGAAGGCAGCAGTAGCCAGGATCATGGCACCGTGAGTGGTTCTGCTGTGCAAGAGGGAGGGAAAAAGAGTGGTAAAGCAATAGTTATAGGGGATTCTATAGTAAGGGGAACAGACAGGAGCTTCTTTGGCCACAAATGGAACTCCTGGATGGTGTGTTTCCTCCTGGGTGCAAGGATCAGAATGGAAGAAGGTGGCTAGAGTCAACATAGGTCACTTGGAAGATGAGAAAGGGAAATTGATACTGAGTGATGAGGATATGGCCAAGGAATTGAACAGATATATTGTGTCAGTCTTCATGCTGGAAGGCACATCCAGCATGCCAAAGAGTGGAGGTGAGGGCCTTGATAAAATAGCTGTTACAGAAGAGATAGTAATGAGCAAACTAATTGGACTGAAGGAGGACAAATCCCCTGGTCCTGATGGGATGCATTCCAGGGTACTGAAGGAAATGGTGGGAGATATAGTCTATGTGTTGGTAGTCATTTACCAAAATTCTCTGGATTCTGGGCAGATCCCAGCAGATTGGAAGACAGCAAAGGTCACACCACTGTGGTGGAACATGGTACTGCGGGCATGTCCAAGCATGTTCTCATTGGGCTCAACAGGCTGGCCCGCCTTTTGTACCCATAGCCCCTCCTCATAAGATCCCCCAATAAAGGCTGAGAGCCCAAGTCTCCTTCCTCATACCTGCCTTGGACATGAGCCAGCAGCATGTAGAGGCATGCCTGGGTTTTCTGATTAATAAAGCCTTTGACTGCTTGCTTCGTGTCTGTGGGTGGTCATTGGTTGCGCTACAGCCACTTGTTAAAAAGGAATACAGGCAGAAGGTGGGTAACTATTGGCCAGTTAGCTTAACTTCTGTTGTTGGGAAAATGCTTGAAGCTGTCATTAAGGATGAACTAGCAAGACATTTAGAACAAAGGGGTTCCATCAAGCAGGTGCAGCATAGATTCAGAAAGGGCAGGTCTTGTTTGGCAAATGTGCTGAAGTTCTTTGAGGATATAATGAGTGCAATAGATAGAGGGGAACAGGTTGATGTTGTATATTTGGATTTCCAGTAGGTGTTTGATAAGGTGCCACACAAGAGACTTAACAATAAGATACAGATGAATGGAGTTGGGGCAAGTATATTGGCATAGATTGAGGATTAATTAACTGACTGAAGGCAGAGAGTTGGAATAAATGGGTGTTTTTCTGATTGGCTGACAGTGGTAAGTTGGGTGCTGCAGGGGTCAGTGCTGGACCCACAGCAGTTCACCATTTACTTTGATGACTTGGAAGAGGGGACAGACTGTAGTTTAGCCAAGTTTGTGGATGATATTGTACAGAGGTTGTGGAGAGGCCACAGAAGGATATAGTTAAGTTAGGTGAATGGGCAAAGGTCTGGCGGATGGAGTAATTGTGTTAGTAAATGCGAGGCCATCCACTTTGGTTGGAAAAATAGAAGAGCAGATCATTATTTAAATGGTGAAAGACTGTGGCATGCTGTAGTGCAGAAGGACTTGGGAGTGCTTGTGCATGTATCACAATAGCAGGTTGCAGGTAAAACAGGCTATTAAGAAGGCAAATGGAATGTTGGCCATCGCTAGAGGAATTGAATTCAAGAGCAGGGAGGTCATGCTGCAACTGTACAAGATGCATTTCTGGTCTTCATACTTGAGGAAGGATATACTGGCCATGGAGGCAGTCTAGCTGTGGTTTACTAGGTTGATCCCAGAGATGAGAGGTTTGACCTATGAGGAGAGACTAAATGGTCTGGGATTATACTCACTCGAATTCAGAAGAATGAGGGAAGATCTTATAGAAACATAAAATTATGAAAGGGATAGATTAAGATAGATAGAGGCAGGAAAATTGTTTTCACTGGTAGGAGAGACCAGAATTAGGGGACACAAGATTCAGGGAGTAGATTTCGGGGAGATGAGGAAAAACTGATTTTCTCAGAGACCAGTGAATCTGTGGAATTCTCTACCCAGGGAAGTAGTTGAGACTACTCATTAAATATATTTAAGATTCAGTAAGATAGATTTTTACATTAAAAAAGGAATTAAGGGCTTATGAGGAAAAGGCAGGTAGGTGGAGTTGAGTCAATGATCAGATCAGCCATTATCTTATTGAATGGCGGAGCAGGTTCGACGGGTGGATGGCCTACTCCTGCTCCTATTCCTTATGTTATGTTTTTATACTCAGACATTCTGATACTTCAAAGACATGTTCTGATACTTCAAAAATCATTGGGTTAGGTAAGTGCATCCTTGCATTGCAGAGAGATTTGAAACACTGTGACACAAATGTCTCAACCCAGTGAGGTTTAATTTCAACTGTAACAACAACAATTTATTGAAACCCTAATTTAGTGCAATCCTTTTTTTTGTGATGAGATTTTATGAAACCCAATAATACATCATTACACGGCCCACTGAAGTCCCGAATCATCCTCCATATTAATTCTGTGTTTTGTCCCATAAACATCAGTTCCTAATTTATTCTCTTTTGTTCCTGCCTCATCCCATCATAATTAGCCCTTCCCCAATTAAACATTTCCCCATTTTGTCTGCTTTTATCCTTGTTCATAGCTATACTAAAGCTTTGGGAATTGTGGTCACAATCATAGAAATACTATCCCACCCAGAAGTCTGTCACCTGACCAGGTTCATTACCCTGTACTAGATTGCACCCTTCCTACTTCTGACTTCCACCCACACTGACTCAATAGGCACTCCTTCAACAGCATCCTCCTTTTTTACTGCTGTGAAGCCATCCCTGACTAGTAATGCTACTCACCCCACCTCAACCCCCCTCCCCCAAATTACATGCCATCCTATTCCTTCTAAAATACCTGTATCAGCCAACCTTGTCCTTCTACCAGCCAACTCCCTGTAGTGTGCACAACATCATAATTACATGCACTGATCCATGCTAATAATACACATTGATTAACTATTTGTTTAATTGACAGATGAGTTAACAGAAACAGCTGAGAGATTATTTTCAATAAGTATAACTATTATTACTGCATTATTTTAGGTTACATGAATTTCCTTTGTATGCTGGATGCAAATCGCTTGCGCGCATATGTGCACAGTTAGAAGAGGAATTAAGGGAGTTTGGATAGAAGCTGAAAAGTAGAACCACAAGTTTTGTTTTGATGTACAGCATGGTAACAGGCCATTTCAGCCTATGAGTCCTTGTTGTCCAATTTACACCCAATCAACCTACACCCCCAGTATATATTGAATGGTGGGAGAAAACCAGATCCTCTCTAGTTCTTACAAGAGACGTAAGGCACCTGATGAAATACTTCAATTTTCTTTAATGGCTGAAACTGCAACATATCTCCAGAAGCTCAAGCAACCCATATATCTGGTATACTAACCTGAAGAAAAAAAATATCCATGACCTAAAAAAATCTCCATATTATAGCTGTGGCGAATGCCTTTGAAAAGATGTGCTGCAAGGGCATCTCCAAAATTGCACAATATACAGCAAAACGAAGCTAATTCATAGGAATCATTTTATCTCAGTACAATTGAATGAAATTAAGAACTGATACATCTTATGAATTTCTCATTGAGTTTATCAAATACAAAGTGATTGAGGACTGAGGTCCTGCAGCTGAAAGGGGATGGAAGTAAACGATCTGTTTGATTAAAATATCAGGTTAATATTTTGATTGGTTCTAATAGTTGAACTAATTTTGAGATGATGCAACATCAATAAAAACATTATTCTGCATATCGGAAGCAATCTATTTGAGATGATATTTATAATTATAGCTAATTGGTTGGCACAATGTAGTGTTGCATTTGTATCTAGAATGATTTATTTTATTACACTTTTGGGAACCAGCTCCCTTCAACATAAAGAGAATAAAGAATTGCAATAAATAAATGTTATTTTGGATACTGAAACTTTTCAATTGCAAGAATCAAATTATTCAATGTGACTTTTGAAAATGGTAAATACTGACTAAATATTGTAAAGTCGGTTTCTTCCTAGTTTACAATGAAGAAAAAAAAGGCAGTTGTCGAACACATGACGTGTCTGTCCATACAAGTTCCACCTTCCAGCACTCTGTCTGGTCTTCTATACAGTAGTGATTCAGGTACTTAATATTGTGAGGATCTGTGCCTCCTCCACCTTCTTTAAGAAAAAAAAATCAGCTCCTCTCTAAACTTCATACCCATTTCCTTAAAATATATGCCATCTGGTTTGTGACTCATCTATTCCTGAGGAAAAATAAATAAATCTCAATAACTACCCTGTCTAAGTCCCTCATAGATTCATACTTCCCTCTTTGGTGTCCTCTGCTCCAGGGAACACAAACTCAGCTTATCCAGACTCCCTGCAAAACTGAAATGTTCTATCCCACATAATATCCCAATGAATAAAACCAAATCTGGTGCAATAGGAGATGGCAAGGCTTCACTCCCAGATGAACTCAATGCTTCCATGCCTGATTTGACCACCAGAACAAAGAGGAACCACTGCACACCCCCTCCTGCCCATATCCAAGGATAATATGCAGGCTGCCTTCAGGAGAGGGATTCTGAGAAAAGCATCTGGTCGTGGCTGAATATTAAAAATCTGTGCTGACCAACTTACCAATGTATTCACAGATATCTAATTCCAGCAGGGAAGTTATACCCACCTGTTTCAAATAGAGATCTATCGTGCTGCTGCCCAAGAACCATGTGGAAACCTGCCTAAATGACTATCTACCAGTGACACTCACATCAACAATGATGAAAGGCTGGTGTTGAAACATATCAGCTTCTGTATGCGCGGTGACATGGATCTGTTCCAATTTAACTATCATAGCAACAGATCTACGGCTGATGACATCTCACTAGCTCTACACAAATTCCTGGAATAGCTGGACAGCAAAGATGCATTTGTCAGGATGCTCCTCATTGACTGCAGCTCAGCATTTAACACAATCATCCCCTCAAAATTGATCAGATCTGGGATTTAAAATCTCACTGTGTAGTTGGATTCTTGATTTCCTCACCTTCAGACCACAATCAGTGAGGATTGGTAAGGGTATCTCTTCTCCAATCTTCATCAGTACCAGAATACTGATGGAGGCTGTGTTCTTAGCTCCCTGGTCTACTCACTTTATAACTAATACTGCATAATATTGTTATGACAACGACACCATCTACAAATATGCTGATGATACCATGGTAGTAGGTTGTATAAAAACAGGCAATGAGTTGGCATCAACAATAATATCACACTCATTGTTACCAAGACAAGGAGTTGATTGTTGACTTCAGGAAGAGCAAACCAGAGATGGAGATGGTGAGAAAATTTAAGTCCCTGGGAGTCACTATTTCAGAGGATCTTTCCTGGACTCAACACACTAATGGCGTCATGAAGAAAGCACATCAGCATCCCTACTTCTTCAGGAGTTAAGCAGAATTTTGGTATGACATCGGACACCTTGGCAAACTTTTGCAGATGTATAGTGGAAAATGTGATGACCGGCTGCATCACAGCCTGGTGTTGAGCACTAATACCTCGGTATGAAAAGCCCCGCAAATGGTAGTGGCCACAGCACAGGAAATCACAGGCCAAAGCATCCCCACCATCTACAGAGAATGCTGTCATCAGAGAACAGCAGTAATCAGCACACACTCAGTTCTCACTGCTACCATCAGGAAAGAGGTAAAGATGTCACAAGACTTACACCACCAGGTTTAGGAACAGCAACTACCCCTCCAATATCAGAGTCTTCAATAACAAACTCAATCAGGGTCCCATTAAAGGACTCTTAGTTTTGCATTTTATTGATTTTTTTTCTCTCTCTGTATTGCACAGTTTGTTTACGTTTCTTTATTTGTTTGCCCGTGTATGCTGTGTGCAGTTTTTTTTTGCACTACCATTAAGTGGTAATTCTGGCTTGCCGCAGAAAAAAATCTCAGAGTATGTGATGCCTTGTATATATTCTGATAATAAATAAGAATCTCATCTGTATTCTCTCTGGTGCAAGATTATAGTGTGGAACAGGAACTGCTAAAAATACTGTTGTGGCCTCACCAAAGTTTTAAATAGTTGAATCACAATCTCCCCATTCTAAAATTCTGTGCTCTGGATAATAAAGGCTTTTTTTGTTATGTTGCAATCTTCAGGGATCCATGGATATCAAGATATCATCCTGAAAGATTTATCATTCACTGTTGATACCTTTAGCCTAAATATTGACAGGACCTTAGAAGAAAAAATATATTTGCTGCCTTATGATGAAAAAAAATAAATTTCTCATCTTCCTTTTTCAAAGAGCTACATTATCTGGTTAGGATCCCCTCATACACCTTAGATCTGTTTGTTTCTCATATCTATATTTGTAACTTCAAACTAATGTCACAATATCCAATGTATAGAAATAGATGTGACTTGTTACTGACCTCATTAGCCTCATGTTTTTGTTCGCCCATCTTATCTATGGTGACCAAAGTACCAACATGAGCTCGGCCCATTTGCCTGCATTTGGTCTATAGAGGGATCCTTTCCTATTCATGCACATTCCATATGTTTTTTGAACATTATAACTGCGCCTCCCCCCCTGACCTTAGCAGCAGCAATACCAAGCTATGGTGCGGCTCTACTGTGCTCCATTATTTATCATCCAATGCTTAAAGGAGACATATAATTCAAATCCTTCTGTTTGTGCACTGATAATTTCTTCCTCCCCCCCCCCCCCAATGAATACACTGATTATTAACAGAGACAGTGAGCTTGTGTGGCATCTTACCTCAGAGAAGTGACTGATTTAATTATGCAGGAATAATTATCAACAATCAAAAGAAAACTAATCATATTTAATTTTTAGCACTGCAAGTATTGGCATGGAGAGGCTCTCTGGAATACTGAAAATCCCACATGACTTGGTGAGGACAAATGAACCAAAAATTGTCTTAATCATTTCTGAGAGAAGAACAGAAGTCCTAACATTAAACCATTAACACTACCCTATGTCTTCAGAAACATGACATGCTACTTAAAATATTAAAAAATTGCAAAATAGCTTCCATTTGAAAAATAAAAGCAAGAGTATTATAAATAAGTCAATAAAATAATTTCAATGAAATTTTAGAATTGATAATATGATGTAAATTTAACTGAAACCTGTATGAAAATATTTTTAAAGGAAGGATGGATATAATGGCAGATATCTCCAGACATTTGTCATTTTTAATGGCAGTTTTGTTGGAATATTACCAAAATAAAAAAATACATTTGAGCAGTTCAGTTGTTAAATTACTAATGCTTGCTTCAGCAAAATTGCACATAAATACATATTTAAACAAATTATATAAATGATCCCAAAAATAAACCTTTAAATGCACACCAGTTAATGGAATGAAGTAAACCTCTATCCAATTTCAAAAAAAATAAATAAATACTTTTCATCTCAGGAAAGGAGTGAGAAATATTTTTAAATTCACTTCTTTAATTATTCAATGTACATTTTATTTAAATAATTTGTTCTCATTATCATAGGTCCAAGTTGTTCAATGTTATTTTCCATTTTCTAATATATTAAATTCCCCCTTGTAATCTACACAGCAATGTTTGAACATTGCATATTCACAAATAATTCAGCTATTTGTGAGCAGTTGAACTATATCAAACTCGGACATTTAAATGCTGTTTTTACATGTATGATGAACCTGTAAATATCCAAACCAAGTTGTAAATACTGACCCACAATTTCTCAATTTTACAAAGTTCTAAAGCATTGGGACCAAAGCCACTTAATACTAAGTGTGACAATGAATCTCCATATTTTAAAGCCCAATACAATTGAAATCTTCAAAAATATGATTCAATTAATGACTATGTGTAAAATTTAAAATTCTTGCCAGCATTTCAATGGTTGAATACATGTCATATCTTATGTCCATGGATCATATCAATCCCCACATGCTGAAATGTTATACTGTCTTTTTCACAAAAAAAAAATTAGACTGGAACTTTTCATGGAATGAGTTTTTAACAGTCTGTGTAATATCTGTGGCAGATTTTTCTTTCTTCAGTATTCTGCCATTGGTACTAAAGAGATGGTTCTACTCTAAATGATCAGGAGTAGTGGGATAATGTTAAAGAACAAAATATATACCTCTGTCCTAATAACATGGGAGGAACTACACTCACATCCTTTAGCTATTCTAATACCTTTTTCTCTCTGCAGAGTCCAAATGTTTCCAACACTATGGTGATGGCAATGTACCCATGCCACATTCTGTTCAAACTGAAGAGGTGAAGGTGGCTCTCTGCTGAATTTCTGAACCTCTATATTATTCCAAACAGCATCAGCTGTCCTGGGGATTAATAGACTGCTTTGATCTAACACTCTAAGATTCTCTGACAAATCTCAAAATCCATTTGAATCACAAAAGTCACTTTCTTGTGCAACTTTTCTGTAACAAAATAATATGAAAATCTTTGGTAAATGGCATAGTTTCAGACTGATATCAATCCTTTATTTCTGGTCATTCTGGAAATATCTGCCATATTTCAGCCACATTACTGTACTGAGAGTTGCCTTTTTAGAGACAACATAAAATCTTCTCTTTGTTAATTGCTCATTCTTTTCTGGCAAGGCCTGTTTGTGGTGGTACACCACCGGCCTACTACAGGGGGCAACCTCTATACCTGTAGGAGTGTAAGGGGACAGGACAACACCTGGCCGGCTGTCAATCAGTCGGCCTGAAGGGATCAAGCCCCACCCGGTTGGGTGTCAATCACCCTCCGGGATATAAGCCTGCGCCGGCCTCCCGAGGCCTCACTCAGAGTTGCTGCAGCCACAGCCAGCCAGGTTCCATGGAAGTCTTTGTGCATTAAAGCCTGTTGTACAGTCTTTATCTTTGTGTGTGTCTGATTCTGGCTAACAGTGCACCACAGTGCTATAAAATGGAATCATACCCACAGCATTCCAAGACCTTAAAATGAGAGGATGCCACCCTGTAGCACATGCTGTTAAACATTGGCTGATCCTTAATCTGGTCCAAATTGTGTACTTTCCTCACCTGATTTCCTACAGCTTTGTTGATAGTGGAAGTGCTGAGTTGTGTGAATGGGGTGGTTGAGGAGAGGATGAAGATGGGGATTTTGTGGAGATGGGGATGGAGGTTAATGCATATTAACAATTCTTTAGCATCTTATTCTCCAAACCCAAGTGAAAAATGGTGCATTAAAAGAGATAGTTGCCTTTGTGGATGACTGTGGGTACTTTTGTATTTGGGTCAAATATTGGATGTGAACATTGCAATGCAAGTATAATCTGATAATATTTGTGGTTTACAGCAACACGTTTGACCAAATAATTGGAGGGACAGAAGATCATCCACATTGGGGCATGATCCATTGTGCCGACTTTGCAATGGCACAACATTACTCATGATAGGGCTCTCCTGGAACTAATAAAATGTAAAGCACCTTCATACCCATCATTTTTTTTGACAGAGATATTATGGTCAACTTAATTGAATATGACACCACCTTCTCTGCAGCTAAGATACACTGCAACCACTTATCAATAAAGTTGCAGAAATACTTATGTCTGTGATGGAATGCGTATTGCAAATCCTCATTATGCCTGAATCTTGCCATTAATTAGCATGAGATCAATTTCACAGGCATCACAAGGAGCCCCACTGAGACCTACATTTCTCAGTGGAGCATTGTATATCCAACTGAAATGAAGATCACTCTTTCTCGGAACTACTTGACCTCAAGATTAATCTAGCCCATAGCTTTGCCATGTACCACAGTTTTCTGCTCACCATTACAGAAGGGAGTTCATTGATGCTCTATCATCTGGAAAAGCACATGTTGTCGATCTCTCCATCGCCCCAGAAGAGCAGTGAGATTAGCTGAAGGCATTTGCTGCTTTGTAGGGTTCTCTGAAGTTCAGGAATTCATTGATTGTACTCATGTTCTTGCAGAAAACTTCCTGGCAACATGGTGAGTAGTACTTGGCAATAGTCTTGGAAAACAAATAACACCGAAATGCTGGAGGAACTCAGTTTACCTTGAAGGAGGGCTCAGGCCCGAAATGCCAGTAATGCATCTTTACATGCTTTGGACACTAATGAGACCTGCTGAATTCCTCCAGATTTATGAGTTTTTAACTACAATCACAGTGTCTGCAGACTTTTGTGCTTCACTCCATAGTCTGGGAAGGTATCTGTGACCTAATTAATTTTCTTCTTATATTTTGGAGATCCAGAATGCTAACAGACTCTTCCAGCCCATGAGCCAGTGTGGTCCAAATACACCATTTAACCGGCTGACCCTGGGCAGGAGGAAATAGATGCATCCGCAGGAAAACCACATGATCTTGGGAAGAACATACACATTCCTTATAAACAGTACTGGATTCAAACCCGGGTTGCCGATGCTGTAATATTGTCACACTAACTGCTATAATTGTGCTCCCCTTTACCTTTGGATAAAGGGTATTCACCTTCCTATTGAGGTTCCTCTAAGTAAACCAGAAACCACACTCCCAGACTTCAGGAATCAATGGTGCTGCCTCCTGCAAAAGAATAGCATTCCCTAGTAATTGAAGAGTTTTCTTTATACTTTTCCTTTTGAGAACTAAGTCCCATCAGTTGAAAGAAATGCAACTCAAGCCTTTCCAGTAACTTCTGCTGCTTCAGATGTAACACAAGGGAGACAGAAAATATTCATTTCTAAAAATATGTGGACACATTTCTTCGCCATCCTACCTGTGTGTTAGAAAATTACTGCATAGAGCTGAACTGGCATGTTCTCTGAAGCTGTGTCAGTAACTGATTGCCTCACATAGTCGTGTTTCATTTCCCAAGGCAGTCAGTACCAAAGCAAGTTGTCAGCAGAAAATATAAAATTAAGCATGTGATTTTCAGACATTGTTTCACAATTGCTGGGCACAAAGATTTAATGATATGAAGTTTGCAATAAAATAGCAAATAAGGGTTAATTGGACTAACTTTGAAACATAATATTTTTTTAAAATACAAAATATAATAAATAAATACAAGTTTAGCAACCTTACATGAACCAATTAATCACTTTATTCATGTAATCACATTTTCCATCTGAAGAGATGCTGATCATCCTCATCTTTCTTCAGTCCACAAAAAGATCCTGCTGCTAAATTTCAAGTAATTACCCAATAGGTGTTGGCTTCATTTATCCCAGTTGCTTGATTTCATTAAGGGTTTGAGGAGATTTGGTTTGTCAAGAAAGACTCTTGCAAATTTCACCAGGAGAACCGTGCAGAGCCTTCTGACTGGTTGCATAACTATCGGGTATGGAGGCTCCAATGCACAGGACAGGAAAAGGCTACAGAGGGTGGTGAACTCAATGAGCTCCATCATAGGCATTAGCCTACTCCTTCTGTAAGAGGCAATGTCTCAAGAAAATAGCCACCATCAACAAGGACCCCAGGCCATGCCCTCTTTTTACTTCTACCATCAGGAAGGAGGTACAGGAGCCTCAAGCCGAACACCCAACATTACAAAAAAAGCTTCTTCCCCATCACCATCTGCATTAATTTATTTATTTTTAAATAGTGTATTTACAGAAATATAATTGATAGTAATTCTTGCACCTGAAGAGCACAATACTGCTGCCACAAAACAACAAGTTTCAAGACAATAAACCTGATTCTGAAACTCTCGAGCAGTGGCTTTCAAACTGTCCGCCAGACTCACATTGCACCTGAAGCAATCCCGAAGCCATCGGTGCTCTGTGATTGGTAAGGTAGGTGAGGTGCGGCAGGACTGGCAGCTGAATGACCAGGATACTATTGTATGGGCTCGTCAGGGAAAATATCACAGCAGTGCTAAGACAGGACAGACTAAGCCCATGTTTTAAGGTATATGGGTAGAACTGAGGAATGCTTAAGGTGGTATGTGAGAGGGAAGGGAAGGTTGAGAATCACTGCTCAAGACCCAATTGTTACTGAAATATTTTGCTTGACAAAAATTCTCATTGGCCCCTTTCCTTTGGAGTTATGAAACCGTGCACATAACGAATCAATTAGGTACGATTAAAACAGTGATTTTTCAAACATTTTTCTTTCCACTCACATTCCACCTTGGGGGCAGGGGCAATTTGAAAACCATTACTCTAGAGCTTGTCATCATAGACACCAAATGAGGCTTGAACAAACTGCAAAGGTTACAATTGCCATTAACATCCTTGTGACTGAAAAATCAACATTTGCATGGATTACTGAAAACTCAACAAGGGCTTTATTTCTAAAGTTGCAACCACTCAACTTTCTCATGTTGTCAATTTCTTGTGATTATTCTTGAATGATGAAAGAACGAACATTTTTTTTTTGCATATTTTGTGGCCTCAAGGATTCTTAAAGCACTTTATAGCCGGTGGTTTGTTTTAGAAAAATATTCACTGCTTTTGTCTGCAATCCTTGCAATTTGTTCACAGCAAGATCCCAAAACGCAAACAACTGATTAATCTCTGAAACTACCCTTATAAACTGAATATATCTGTATAAACTCTTGATTTATGTGAGCCCACTCGCATTTCTGCAGTTCTTGGCCTTTCTACTCATGAAGTTAATTTGCTATTCATTTATAGCAGCTTTTACTTTCCTCTAACCTACTAAGCATATATACTATGGCATGTTTTGAGACATCAACACATTTTGATATTAATTTGCTCAAATGAAAATGAGCTTCACATCATAGTACACAAAACTAAAACAAGCACTCATCCCAAAAGTAATCCTTCTAATCTTTTCTCAATTCAACCAATATCCATTAATCTTCACACTTTCTTTTTGAAAACCAACCAATCTTGCATCTGATATATTTCCTTCCATGTTATTTGATGTTGCAGAGAAATCAAGCTATTAATTCCCTATAGCTTCTCCTCTTTTTTTTTCTTGAGTGTTCTGCCCATTTTCAGTTTATCTTGTTAGTTTATATTATTCACTGAATGTTAAGACAAAATTGGATTTCACTTCCCTGCTTACCAAGGTGAATTGGGAATAGCAAAGGCAGCAACATTTTAAATGTGATCATGCACCTCACGGAAGAATGGATTACTGAGGGCAGATTGCCAAATATATAGCCAGTGTCAGTTCAATGCACAGAGCTATCAACTGAAACAATTCTCCTCAATGGTGAACATTGCCAAATAAACAACATTTTACAGTATTTTTAGTGGTCTATAATCATTTAAAAACTTAACAGCTGGGTACACATGAGTAAAGTATTTCATTAAATCAGTACCTTTCACCATCAATGTTCCTGTGCTGTTGGCTGACCCAAAATGATTTCGAGCCACGCAAGTGTAGTGTCCGCCATCCTTCTTTGTCACATTAACTATTCTCAGACTACCATCTTCCAGGATAGTTCTTCTATAAAAGAATAATATTTAGTCAATAATATTCCAAATGCACAAAATTAATGATTACATAATGAATTTGTTTATCCTCTACTCAGAGCACAATATATAGAATATTTCTGAACCACATCAATTACCCCAAATCAACACCCTTTCAGTTTGCATATTAGCCACTTTTATTTATATTAAAGGCTCATTATTTCCATAGTTCCTTGCATCAAAGTAAGTACACGTGGATTTGACATGATGAGGTATTCAACAAGCTCTAAAAAGCCAAAATTTGAATTCAGCATTTTGCTGGGTACACAGTAAGTACCTGGATTTGGAGGCTAATTGAGGCTACACAGTTGAGAAAGTCTGGACAATTAATTTGCTCCTGATAATTTCTCCCCACTCATCCACCCTGAACAAAACTGTGGCAAACCATTTCCTGAGACAGAAGTAACCAATGGTAGAAATATCTTTGAAAATGGTCATGTCACATTTCTTTCCAAACATCAAAGTCCATCAACGACAATCACCTTATTTGCATTCAATAAAAAATGTTGACATCAGAAAACATCACATGAATTTTTTATTAAAAAAAAAATTCCTTCTCTTCAATCCAGCTGTTAACATGTTAGGTTTAGAGGTTTAAAGGATTTTGCTGCTTGTTTGTTCCATGTGTCCATCTCAGTGAGCGAAAGCAATGACCTGGATTTTCCAATCAGCACAAAGAACCAGTGCTTGTTGGTAAATACAAAAAAAATCCATTCAGACAGCTTCAACAGGTTCAATGAAACGGTTTACCTTTTTCTGATATAAATTGCTGTGAGGCATTTTCTGCAGACAAGACACAAGAGCTGGTGCACAAATGTCCCTTTGTAAAGAAGTAATGTTCAGCGTTGTCTCCGCTCCATCCTCAACATCCATTGGAGCGCTTTCATCCCTAACGTCGAAGTACTCGAGATGGCAGAGGTCGACAGCATCGAGTCCACGCTGCTGAAGATCCAGCTGCGCTGGGTGGGTCACGTCTCCAGAATGGAGGACCATCGCCTTCCCAAGATCGTGTTATATGGCGAGCTCTCCACTGGCCACCGTGACAGAGGTGCACCAAAGAAAAGGTACAAGGACTGCCTAAAGAAATCTCTTGGTGCCTGCCACATTGACCACCGCCAGTGGGCTGATATCGCCTCAAACCGTGCATCTTGGCGCCTCACAGTTTGGCGGGCAGCAACCTCCTTTGAAGAAGACCGCAGAGCCCACCTCACTGACAAAAGGCAAAGGAGGAAAAACCCAACACCCAACCCCAACCAACCAATTTTCCCCTGCAGCCGCTGCAACCGTGTCTGCCTGTCCCACATCAGACTTGTCAGCCACAAACGAGCCTGCAGCTGACGTGGACTTTTACCCCCTCCATAAATCTTCGTCTGCGAAGCCAAGCCAAAGAAAGAAAGAAGAAAATGTTCAGCAGAGGTCGAGTACCTGATGGTGACAAGATAACATACCTGATCGGGTACTGAAGGACTGTGCAGAGCAACCGAAGGAGGTCCACATGAACATCTTCAACATATTACTGCAGCAGTCCACGTGCCATGCAGCTTTCAACACAGCCACCATCATCCCGGTACCAAAGAGGAAGAAAGTATTAAGACCCAATGACTTCTGCTCCATGGCACTGACCTTCACCATGATGAAATGCTTTGAGTGTCTGGTGATTGAACACATCAAAGAACAACTTCCAGAGATGCTGGACCTATTTCAATTCACCTACGGACTGAACTGTTCCACTGATGATGATATAGACTTATCCCTCCACTCCTTGACTCACCTGGAAAATGTTCCCTCATATGCTTGGCCTTTAACATGGTAATTTCACAGAGGTTGCTTGCTGGGACTCCACACCTCTCTCAGTAAATGGATTCTGGACTTCCAAATGGAAAGACCACATTCTATCTGGTCGACAGAACATTGAGCGCCATATTGCTGAGCATAAGTGCACCTCAGAACCGTGTGGTCAGCCCACTCTTGTTCAACTGCTGGCCCACAACTGCAATGCCAGATCCAGCTCCAAAAGAGTGCAGATGACACAACAGTAGTTGGCCTCATCAGCTACAACAATGGGAGAATAGCAACCCGAGTCTCAACATGAATCAGACAAAGGAGATGATTGTGGACTTCAGGAGGATCCGAGAAGACCACCCTCCAATAAACATGAGTAACTCTTCAATGGAGAGAGTAGAGGGCACCAAGTTCTTTGGAGTCCACTTAAGTATTGAGCTATCCTGGACACACATGTCCTCATTTGCTAAGAAGGTACAACAGTGACTGCACTTCCTGAGAAGACTCAGGCCACCATGCTGTCATCATTCTACAGAAACTCTATTAAGAGCATCTTGGCCAGCTGCATCACAATCTGGTACTAATATGCAGTGGTTTTTAAACTGCCCCCCTAAACTTACACTCCACCTGAAGCAATCCCTATGCCATAAGGGCTATGTGATTAGCAAGAGATTTATTGAGGTGGTAGGTGAGTGGAAAGAAAGTTTGAAAACTCCTGTTTTAATCATATCTAATTGACTTGTTATGCACGCAGTTTCATGACTCCAACGGAAAATGGGCCAATGACAATTTTAATCAAGCAAAATATTTCAGTAACAATTGGGTCTAGAGCAGAGGTTCTCAGCCTTGTTTTCCCACTCACTTACCACTTTAAGCAATCCCTTACTAATAACAGTGCACCTATGGCATAGCGATTGCTTAAGGTGGAATGTGAGTTCAGGGGGACAGTTTGAAAACCACAGCTGTTGAGCATTATACTGGAGATAAATCCACTGGACCATAAGAGAGGGAGAGAGAATCACTGGGGTCTCTACCTACTTCCCTCCAAAATGGAATTCATCACGATCTTTGTTTGAAGAGGGATTGTTGAGGATCCTACCACCTCACACACAGCATCTTTTAGCCACTAGCTAAAGAGTACAGGACTATCAGAGCCAGCACCATCAGTCTGAGAAACACCTTCCCACAGGCAGTGAATATGCTGAAAGACAAATGAACTGCTTGGACAAACCCTCCTAGTCTCTATATATGAAATAATATTTATCTTCCTGCATGCCTATATGTACAGCATATGTATCACTTGACTGTTATATCTCTTTGTGCATTTGACATTTTTGCATCAATCACCTATTTTGTTGGGTTGTACTTGTCACAAGATCAAACCAGCAACCACAAAGAAGGCATATCACACAGGGGTAGAGATGAACAATGACTTTATTAACAAAATTTCACCTTCAAACTTTAATTCAAAATCCCCCCTTTTAAAACAATGCCCATTGGTTAATATACAAATTTCTATAACAGAGTAAAACTAATGAATTTCCCAGCCTAAATATATACCATATGTAATCAAAGTCTAAGTTATATTTCCAACCAGCCCACAGAAAAATACTTAGACACAAAACACACAAGACTCACAAAACTTCAATCACAATCGAAGTAAAAATCATAAACAAAATTCAGTTTGTTTGGTAAACTGAAGCCAAAAGATCTTAGAGACAGAGAGACAGAGAGACAGAGAGACAGAGAGACAGAGAGACAGAGAGACAGAGAGACAGAGAGACAGAGAGACAGAGAGACAGAAAGACAGAGAGACAGAGAGACAGAGAGACAGACAGACAGAGAGACAGACAGACAGAGAGACACAGAGAGAGAGAGAGAGAACACAAAATTTGAAGTGGTCTTCTTGTGTTGCTTGCAGAGAGGAACAATGGCTTGGTCCAGATCCTTCTGGCTGCCTTCGGAATGTTCTTCCCTTTTAAAATGCCCAACATTCTAAACTCCCTCCCAGACAATGACTCTTGCTTGGGCCTCAGTGGTGGTTTGTCTTCCAAGTCCAGAAATTTCTAGATCATCTTTTGTACATGCTCAGTCCATCTCCCACTCTCTCAGCAGTCCACTTTCACCTTGGCTCTCAAAGGCAAACTGTCACTTTTTAACATAAAACCACACAACACATAGGTCAGTACACAACACAGAACTCTAACATATTGTACAATCAGATGATAATAAACTTCAACTTGAATGATGGTAATGTTAAAAGTAAATATGACAGTTACAAACACAACAAAATGCTGGAAACACTCAGCAAATCATCCCAACCTTGAAGGAAAGGAGGAGTAAATATTTCAGGTTCTGAAGAAGTCTCTGACAAATTATCACCAACATACTTGACTACTGTTAGATCACCAATAAGAACATCAACCAAGCCACCCCATGCCCACACTGGGGCAAGTCTGATCACTTGGCTGTACTTCTACTCTCTGCTTACAAACAGAGACTGAGGACTATAGAACCAGTGGTGAAGACAGTGAAAGGATAGTTGGGGAAGGTTGATGAGTACCTGCAGGACTGCTTTAAATTGGTGGAATGGACCATATTCAAAGACTCATCTTCAAACTTTAATGAACATGCCAGGGTTGGCATGTGGATGAGTGTGAGTTCATGCGCACATACTGAGTACCCCAACCAAAAGCCATAGCTAAATCAAAGGATTCGCAAGCTGCTGAGGGACCAGTTGATGGCATTTTAGACTGCCGATCCAGATCTCTAGAGGAAGCCTAAGTATGACCTATAGAAGGCTATCTCAGGAACAATGAGGCAATTCCGAGTGAAGTTAGAAAAAGAGTCAAATACTCGCCAGCCTGCTGACCATTACATCCTTCAAGGCAAGACATAACACCATAAATGGCTATGATCTTTCACGATCCAATGAGCTGAACAACTCTAAATGGTTAAAGGTTAAATTATTGTCATGTCAAACTGTGTTTAGAATGCAACATACATGAAATTACTCAACTTTGTCTACCGTAGGGAAGACAGAGAGTCACCACTTTGTCCAACACCCCTCACAGAAATGAGGTCCCAACGAGGAACAAACTCACAACCTTTGGTTTACAAGGTCAGAGGTCCAACCACTGACATATCGGAGACTCTGTAATGCTCACTTTGAAAAGAAGAATTCAACGGTATCAATGAGAATCCTTACGGAAGCTAGCGCCCCTGTAATATTTCTCTGAGGCCAAAGTAAGAACATCTTTCAGTACTGAATACGTGATGGTGTTGAAAACTGAGCTGTAGTCAATGAAAAGCAGCCTGATGTACATATTGCTGTTGTCTAGGTGATCTCGGGGTGAGTGGAGAGCCAGTGCTATGGAGCAATTATGACAGTAGGCAAATTATAGTGAGTCCAGATCTTTACTTAGGTACAAATTAATTCTTACCATAAGCAACCTCTCAAAGCATTTCATCACAGTAGATATGAGCACTACTGGGTTATACTAATTGAGGCAGCTCCCTCTGCTCTTTCTTCGGCACTGGTATGAGAGGTGCTCTTTTAAAACAGGTAGCAACCTTCAACTACAGCAATGAGAGATTGAAAACATCCATGACCACCCCAGCTGGTTGGTTGGCATAGATTTTTAGTACCATACCAGGTACGACATCAACGCCTGATGGCCTGCAAGGTTTCATCCTTCAAGACTCTCTGTGCATCAAAAGTGAATGTGCTGTCATGACAGCTGTATGATTTCTGAAGAAGTGATACAAGCTTAATACTGAACAAACAGTCTTACAAGTATTAAACAAACAATAATGGATTTATTAGAGAACTGAAACACTTCGTGTATTCTGCTCATTGCGGTGGAATTGCTTCAAAGGTCCACCAATCTATTTTTGGGCTAGACATTTGTATCAGTAGAAATTATGGTCTTATGATCTTAAATTGAATTGACTAAGTCCACATTTGTCAAAGTTCAGAAGAATAAAACCTCTTAAAAATTCTCTCAGACTTTCTGGATGCAGGGGGAAATATTTT
Organism: Narcine bancroftii; assembly: GCF_036971445.1. Lineage (NCBI taxonomy): Eukaryota > Metazoa > Chordata > Chondrichthyes > Torpediniformes > Narcinidae > Narcine > Narcine bancroftii. The sequence continues at coordinate 27,459,088 of NC_091473.1, read as the reverse complement.
CCCTGGAAGGAGTCATATCTCAGCATTTAGAGTAAAACAAAGAAAGAAATTTCTACACTCAGAACTCTTGAATTTGCTCTAACATTAGGCAGTGGAAGCCAAATTATTACCAGTAAATCTATTTAGAAAAGAGGGAAGTTGATTTCTAGAAAAAAAAAGGATCAAGGTATAGGAAGAATAGGAACATGATATTGAGATAGATGAACCATGATCGTATCAAATGCTGGAGTTGGCTTGAAGGGCCATTTTTCTCTGTATGATGTTTCAAAACAAGCATGGCTTTAGTAAAATTCATTGCTGATTTTGTTTTTTTTATATGGTGTATTCCCAAGTGAGAAATGTTAAAAAAAAAAACAATAATGACAACTGCACCATGTATCATGCTAAAGTTGCTGTTCGCATGATAACTTGGGTATGGAATGCTAAGGAACATTCCCCTTTTCTTGTGCACCAATTAATGGTTATTCAACTTTTTCACAACAGGCCTCAACTCCCATATAACTATGAAGGGAACCCTGTTTATTCCAATCAAGCCAGGAAGAAATGAGCAGCACCATGAGTAGAAAAGTTTAATTGCACAAAGTAGTGTACTTCAAATTATTCACAATAATTTTCTTTTTGTTGGAGTTTTCATGAGACTCTGGAAGAGCTAGGCCTGTTTTCATTTGAGTGTAAGAGGTTGAGAGGGAGTCTTATTGACATCTTTAAAATAATGAATTTTGACAGGATGTTTCCTGGAATAGGAGAATCTCATTTGAGAATCACTTGGATAAGTACATGTTGGAAGGAGGGTCATGGGCTTAATGCAGGCAAGTGGGACTAAATCAAGAGGGCATGTCGTCAGTGTGGACAATCTGGGCCTGTTTCCATGCTGCAAGACTCCATTACTGATGTCTGGACCACATACAGGTGTATAGATTATTAAAATACATGGAGCATGAAATACAGTCTCTTCAAAAATTAAGGAATTAATCCATAATTTAGGTCCAACACAAATATGACAAAAGTATTGAGAGAAATTATACTTTTAAATATGGACAACAATGAAAATAGTCATAAAGAACTCCACATGACCTACTGAGTTTCTCCAGCACTTTTGAGTTTTAAATTATATTGTGAATTATTCCAATGCTATAAGAAGTTTGAGTGACAGGAAAAAGCACAGTGTGATTTTGTTGAGCAGTTTAACAATGCAGCAGATTCTGTAGTTTAATTTTCACTTATTCTCTGTAAAAGAGTCCATAACCTAGCTTATTTAGAAGTGTATGGGTGCACATAATTTACAAAAAGGTCATTTTGACTATTATGCTTTTGACAGCAGAGAATATAAAAATCAGTGATTTACACAAAGCTTGCAATAATTATCCCAAATGATCCTTGAACAACTAGGCAATGTAACCGTAACTATAACAAGAACTGTGTTGAGGGAAGAGCATACGATAAGTGATGAAAGTATACCTTCTTATTCCACTAGACTTTTGCAAAGACGTTAATTTAAAAAAAAATCAAACTGCATGGTAACAGGCCAATTCGGCCTGACAAATCCATGTTGCCGAATTTAAATCCCATTAACCTACACCCAGGTACATTTTTAAGGGTGGGAGGAAAACATAGCTCCCCAAAGAAAACTCATGTAGACACAGGGAGAATGTACAAACTCCTTTCAGACAGCGTGGGATTTGAATCTAGGTCCAGTCCCAATTGTTGGTGCTGTAGAGGCGTTGCGCCAACCGGTACACCAAATGTGCTGCCCATTTAAGTTGTTAAATAATTGAATGGATTTTTTAATTGAATAAAATTAAAATTTTATTTGTGAAGAAGTACACAGAAAAATAAAGCCAAATGGCACGTAAAAATATTAACCCAGTGCACAGAAAGCACTGCGAGAGAATAGAGAAACATTCTTCTTTCTTTTCTTTGGCTTGGCGGACGAAGATTTATGGAGGGGTAAATGTCCACGTCACCTGCAGGCTCGTTTGTGGCTGACAAGTCCGATGCGGGACAGGCAGACACGGTTGCAGCGGAAAATTTGTTGGTTGGGGTTGGGTGTTGGGTTTTTCTTCCTTTGTCTTTTGTCAGTGAGGTGGGCTCTGTGGTCTTCTTCAAAGGAAGTTTCGGCTGCCCGCCGAATTGTGAGGCGCCAAGATGCACGGTTTGAAGTGATATCAGCCCAATGGCGGTGGTCAATGTGGCAGGCTCCAAGAGATTTCTTTAGGCAGTCCTTGTACCTCTTCTTTGGTGCACCTCTGACACGATGGCTAGTGGAGAGCTCGCCATGTAACACGATCTTGGGAAGGCGATGGTTCTCCATTCTGCAGACGTGACCTACCCAGCGCAGTTGGATCTTCAACAGCGTGGATTCGATGCTGTTGGCCTTTGCCATCTCGAGTACTTCGATGTTAGGGATGAAGTTGCTCCAATGAATGTTGAGGATGGAGCGGAGACAACGCTGGTGGAAGCATTCTAGGAGCCGTAGGTGATGCTGGTAGAGGACCCATGATTCGGATCCGAACAGGAGTGTGGGTATGACAACGGCTCTGTATACGCTAATCTTTGTGAGGTTTTTCAGTTGGTTGTTTTTCCAGACTCTTTTGTGTAGTCTTCCAAAGGCGCTATTTGCCTTGGCGAGTCTGTTGTCTATCTCGTTGTCGATCCTTGCATCTGATGAAATGGTGCAGCCGAGATAGGTAAACTGGTTGACCGTTTTGAGTTTTGTGTGCCCGATGGGGCGCTTGACGTCCTGTTTTGCAGAAACTGCCAAAATGTTTGGCCTGGAAGTAAGCCTGAAGAAAACTGAGGTCCTCCATCAGACAGCTCCCCACAATAGAGAAACATTATACCAATGATATCTCACGTATGGTGAAAAATACTAATTGCATGAACTTCAATGAGTTACATTCATGCTATTCCTATTTGCAATGGAAAATTCAGTAATTATAAAATTGTAAAAATGAAACAGGTGATAAAAAGCAAATTAACCATTAGAACAGTAGAGAACCAATTTGTTTATTTTCATCTGAAAAGTTGGCTTTTTAAAGACATTTTGTTAAGTTTCATTCTTATTTTTAAATTGTTTCCATTTCTTGCTCTTCCTCTCACTGTAATATTGTTCATTCCTTTGATATGTTGCAAAACTTGCTCTTCAATAATAGTATTACTTATTGCTCAGCCCAGAATATAATTATTCAACCAATTTCTAAAATGCCCAACCACAAGATCCAAAATTTAAATAAAAGGTTTCAAGCAAATGTTTGAATGGAGAGAAAGTGTTGGAAGAAGGACTTCACATTTCGGAGACTTGCAGATTCCTTTTGGAACAATGGAAGCCTGGAAACTCAGATTTGTTTCACGTTAAATCAATATCCTTACATCATTAGCTTTCTCATGTATTTGGGAAGGTTAATTAACTTGATGTGAGATGGCGATCTGAAATGTGTTCAAAGGTAGACAAGCAAATTAGGAAGCTAAAGTTTGAAATGTTGGAAATATTAAATTAGCAGAATAAACAAGGCAAGCAACACATTCAGAGGACAGAAAAGAGTTAACAAACTAAATTCATAGGCTTCTTGTGAAAATACACCTTAGATTTGCAAGTCAAACAAATAAATGGCCAAAATGCATACTGTATAAATAAATGTTTGTATTTCTGCTAAAGAAACATGGATGAAGATTAGCCAGAGCTTGGAATTAAAAATTCCATATTATTCAGTCCCTTCAAAAAAAATTTTAAAAATTGAAGATGAGAGGAAACTGGCAAAAAAATACAAAGACTGATCATAATCATTTTTCCACTGATGTGCAAAAACTACTATCTATTTGTATGTGAAAAGAGAAAGATGAATAAGGACGAATGTGGGTCCCTTATGGAGAGATGTAGGAGAATTTATAATGATGAATAAAGACATAGGAATGATATTGAACTCATACTTTCTTTCTCTTTTGCTGAAAGAAGTCACAAAATAAAACTCTAACCTGAAAAGATGGAGAACCAAGGGTCAGAGCGATGAGGTATGGGAATTAGCATTAGTAAAGAAATAGTGCTAGAGAACTTTAGGAACTTAAAACATTAGAATCAGAATCTATCGTCATGAATACATGTCATAAAATTCATTGTTTTATGACAGTGTTATTGTGCTTTACAAGTGCAAAATTGCTTAAATACATTTTTGTAAATTAGTACAAAAGAAGAGAAAAGATGAGGTGATGTCTATGTTAATTGTCCATTCAGAAAACTTAAGGTGATGGCAAATAAGCTGTTTTTGTGATGTTGGGCATTTGTCTTCAGGGTCCTGTACTTCCTCCCTGATGGTAGCAGTGACAAAAAGGCATGGCCTGGGTGGTGAGGGTCCTTGATGGTAGAAGCTGCTTTCTTGAGATACTGCCTCATGGGGTGAAGACAAATGCCATGATGGCACTAGCTGAGTTAACAACTCTCTGTGGCCTTTTCCTGTCCTGTTCTTTGGCATCTCCATACCAGACAATGTTGCAACCAGTCAGAATGTTCTCCATGACACATAAGCAGAAAGTTGCCAGAGTCTTTGGTGTCTTAATAAACCTTCTCAAGCTCCTAACAAAGAATGGCTGCTGGCAAGACTTCTTCATAATTGCATCAACATGAAGATTGATTTTCACAGATGTTGGCACCTAAGATTTTAAAGTTCTTTACCCTTTCCTTTTCTTTTTAAGATATTTTTATTGTTTAACATACAAATCCTACATGCAATGTCTTCTACTATAACAAAAAGGTCATATCATATTCATATCACAAATTACAGTTCAACTCTGATTATCTGAAATGGTCAGGATTGGGCCCATTTCAGATAAATGATTTTTTTGGAGAAAAAATAGCCCAGCATCAAACATCAAGTCACCTGTAACCGTGTTTATACAACAAAGAACAAAATGTAAGGCTTTTTAAAGCATTAAAATAAAGTTTAATTCTTACCAAAAAAAAAATGCTGGCCACTGCTGATCACTGAAACTGAAATTGTACTGTAAATATAAATTAAAAATCTACCACATTTTTTAAAGACATGGTTCTATTTTGATCTTAAAAATCATTGATAAAGTTTTGAAATTAAAATTTTCCCAAAATTTTGCTAAATTGGGGCACTCCCAAAACATCTGAATCCGATTCAAAATTTTTGCACTTTTCACATAGTGGATGAACATCTGCATAAAAAGATAATTTGAGTTTAGACATATACATTCTATGAACCACCTTAAACTGTAATTAATAATGCCTTGTACAAAATGAGGAATCATTAATCAAGCTAAGAGTAGAATACCAACCTTCATCTGACAATGTTATATTTTCAAATGATTCCCAATCATCTCCCAAACTTTACCATTTTCATGTGCATTCCAGTGTTTTGAAAGAGAAAACTGAGAAGATAGCAGACATTCTAATCATCATCTTCCAAAATTCTACCGATTCTAGAATAGTTGCTGCATTGGTTACCTCACTATTTAATAAATGAGAGAGATAGATGAAACAAGTCAATAACTAACTTGTTATCAGTTAAGAGAAAATTGCTGAAAGCTCTTGGAAAGGATGTGATATCAAAACACAGAATGGAATAATAGTTTGTTACTGGTCAGGGAGTGCATAGCTCTGGAGTTTGGAATTCAACCCATCATAGCATCTGTAGAATTTCAATCTGAAATCTAAAAGAAAAAGTCTTACCAATTATGACTGCAAAAATTGGTTCATCAATTGAAATGCTTAACCATATGTGACTAGGCCTAAGGCTATGTCATGCAGTTGACATGGCCTTGCAAATCATTCAATTCAATGGCAATGAAGAATGGGCAGCACATGCTTAAAAAAGATGCTAGCATAGCAGTGTTATGTTCTGTTTGTCGAATGTGGGAAATTAGTGAAGACTCCAATGACCCTGAGGAGTACGCTTGTAAGGTGCATCTAGCTAGAGCTCCTTACAGACCACATCAGGGAACTGGAGCTGGATGAACTCTGGATCAATCAAGAGGCAGAGAGAGTAATACAAGGTAGTTACACCCAAGAGAAATGAGATAGGTAGCAGGGTGACCTTTAGGAGAGGGAAAGGAAATAGGCAGTCAGTGCAGAGCATCCCTGTGGCTGTTGAGAGGATGACCTACTAGGAATAAGCCTCTTTAGTCAAGTCTCTAGATCGAAGTCTGGCCCTGGTTCAGAAAAGGAAGAAGAGGTGAGCTGTAGTGATAGGGGATTCAATGGTCAGAAGAACAGCTTTGAAATTTGTGTGAACAAATATTGAGACTAGCAGATGGCATGCATCTTGGATCGAGTCTATAGTATTCTGAAGTAGAAGGTGAGCAGCCAGATGTAGGGACCAATGACATGGATAAGAAGGCTGATGAGGTCCTAGGTTAACAGAAAGGATCTCCAGGGTTGTGATCTCTGGATTATTAGTTGTGCCATGAGCTAATGAAACTAGAAATAGGAGAGTAATGCATTGTAATATGTAACTAGTGAGATGATACATGTGGGAGGGCTGCAGACTTTTGGAACATTTGGGATTCTCTTCTAGGGAAGAGAACTGACCTGGTGGCACTGTTTGCATCTGAACTGGAGCAGGAGCAATATCTTTGTGGGAATATTTGCTTGTTCTGCTCTGGGTGGTGGGGGAAGGGAGGGTTTCAAACTAGCAATGCAGGGGGTTGGGAACAAGCACCAAAAGATATAGTAGTGTTTATGCAAAAAAAAATGTTCAGCTTGCAGACAAGAACAGAAATAGAAAGGTTGAACTTTGTAGGAATAATATTCTGAGTGCTTCTATCTCTTGTAAGGAAAGGCAGATGAGCTTTGAGCATGGATCAGCACGTAGAGTTATAATATTTTAGCCATGAGTGAGACTTGGTTGGAGGTGCGGCAGGACTGGCAACTGAATCTACTGGGATAACTATTGTTTTAAACATGGGCTAGTCAGGGAAACTATCACAGCAGTGCTAAGACAGGACAGACTAAGCCCATGTTTTAAGCTATATGGGTAGAACTGAGGAATGAGACAGGGATAATCACATTAATAGGATTTTATTTTTGTCCATAAATCATAAGCAGATGAACAAATTTCTAAAAAGATAGCAGATAGTTTCAAGAAACATTACATTATATGATTTAAGGTCATTTTAATTTTCCACACATTGATAGGGACTCCCATACTGTAACGGCATGGAAGTTTGTCAAATGTGTTCAGCAAAGTACCCTTAATCTATATACAGAGGTACCAAATGGAGATAGTACAATACATTGGATAAAGTCTCAATTTGATGGAATTTGAAGGGATCTAGCAAATGTTGATTGGGACAGGTTGTTTTATGGCAAAGATGTACTTGGTAAATGGAGGTCATCAAAGGATGAAATGTTGAGACTTCAGTTTATATATTCTTGTCAGAAGAAAGGCAAGACCAACAAGGACCTTGGGTTTTGAAAGATTTTGAAGCAGTGGTTGAGAAGAACAAGGAGGTATGTAGCAGGCAATAACAGCAAGAAACAAAAGAGTTACTTGGAGTGTAAGAAATGGAAAGAAACAAATGAAATTAAGAGGTCTAAAAGACATTGGATGGGTCTAGCAGACATGGTTGGTGTAGCAGTTAGCGCAACATCTTTACAGTGCCAGCGATCAAAACTGGGATTCAAATCCTGCATTGTAAGGAGATTGTACGCTCTTGCAAGGTCTGCGTTGGTTTTCCCTGGGGGCTCTGGTTTCCTCCCACACTTCAAAATGCACCAGAGGAGTAGGTGAATTGGAAGTAAATTGGGCAGCATCGACTTGTGGGCTAAAATGGCCTGTTATGGTGCTGTATGTCTAAATTTAAAATTGAAGGTGAAAGAAATCTGTAGAGTTCCTACATTAAGAGCAAAAGGATAGCAAGTGACATAATTAGTCCTTTTGAAGATCAGAGTGGTCATCCATGTATGGAGGGCATGGACTGAAGACAGGATTTGCCTCAAATCTCGAGAGAGTGTCCACCTCCAGAGTAAATACAGATTCAAAAAATCCATTACAATTTCCGAATCTCTTTTTGCTCCATACTTGGATGACTACTCTGATGAGAAGGGTGCTGACTGTCTTGAAGCAAATAAAGGTGGATAAGTCCCCAGGTCCTGACAAGATATTCCCTTGGACCTTGTGAGAGGATTGTGTTGAAACTGTAGAAGTTACCAAAAATGTTGATGAAGGAAAGGCTGAGGATGTTGTCAATATGGTCCTTAGTAATACCTTTGACAAGGTCCCGCATAGGAAATTGGAAAAGATGGTTCAGTCATTTAGCATCCAGGAAGGGGGAGTAATTTTGATCAGTCATTGGGTTTATGGGAAAGCCAGAGAGTGGTCGTAGAGGATTAGCCTCTCTGACTGGACATCTGTGACTAGTGATGTGCCTCAGCAAATGTTGTTGGGTTCATTTTTGTTTATCATCTTCTCCATGAAAGATCTGGGTGATAATGTTGTAAAGTACAACAGAACTCTCTCTCTCCACTTCTCATTCTCTTTTTCCCTCTCCTTCCTCGCTCTTTCTCTCCCTTTTTTGCTCTCTCCCCAATCTCTCTCCTCACATATACTCTCTTGTCTCTTCCCTTGCTTTTCCCTCCCCTTCTCTCTCTCACTCCCCTCAAACTCTGCTCTCTCCCCTCTCCCCACCCTTCGCTCGCTCTCACTCCCCTCCCTGCTCTCTCCTCCCTTCTTGCTCTCTTGCTTGTTCCTCACCCTTCTCACTTTCTTCCTCTCCTGACTCTCCCTCTCTCCCTCCATCTCCTTGATCCTCACTGTCTCTCTTCCCTCTGCTTGTCCTCTTACTCTTTCCTCATTCTCCCTTCCTTCAACTCACTCTCTCTCTTCCCTGTCCTCTCTCCCCCTCCTTGCACTCTCTCTCCCCATCTTTAATTTCTCTCTCTCCTCACTCCCCCTCTCATTGCTCTCTCTCCTTATCCTTTCTCTCCCCTCCTCACACCCTCTTGCCTTTTTCCCCTTCTTTCTCCTCACCGCTTAGTATAATGTAGGACAAATTCCAGTGTGGAAGTCACAAGCTTAGTTTAACTTAAAACAGATTCATATAGTTGTTCAAAATGAATGAACTATCTCTTCAGGGATGCCAGATAATGATGCTATTCTCCAAAACTAGAGCCAAGTGAAATCACTTTTACAAATCTACAAAGCCTACCCTCAAATGCATTTAGTTTCTCAACCAATTGGCAAGATTTTGTGAGGTAAGAACATGTGGGATTTGTAATACATGCAAATTAGGTTAAAATCCATGTTTGAGTGAACATTACAGTTCTGATGTTCTAATTGGGATCTTCATTATCGTAGGCCATTCTTCAACTAACATTCTTTACAAGTGATTGATTCCTCATGTAACTTAATCATAAAACCCAAAATCTCCATCTCCACTACTGAAACATCACTTCTTTCTCTTGCACTAACTGCAATTATGAATATTATTTATCTATTCTTTGTTTTTTTGTCTTGCATTTATGCTCATAAAATTTTACTATTGTAGTTGGAATATTTTACATTTAACAAGTAGGAATTTCAGTGTATCTGTACATTGTTCAAATATTTGTATGACTATAGACTCACATTAAACATTGAATGAAATAAAATGACAGTATTCATTGAAAAGAAAACTTACATTTGAAATACCTGTCTTCAAGCATTCAAGGTGCCACATTCCCAATATATAAAATACATTCTTTGCTTCACTGTGATAGTTGCTTATATTTTTACCATGAACATGTCATTTTATGAAAAAAAATAAATTATTCTTCAAAGTTGGGCTTGCCATGAAAATCTATGGGATTATTGAATCAAAGTCAGCAATAGACAATTTTTGCAGAATTTGGAATAATTTCAGGTTATTTTGAAGAGATTTCCACAAGTTAGCTGATAATGGTTATCCTTAACTAGATCAATATCAAGTATCAAGTACGGGTACAGCTATCAAGTGTGATGTTCGGAGACTGCAGCCAAATGATTCTTACCCATGTTCATCAACATAGTTAACTCCATGGAGTTTTTTTTTTCCAAACTTATTACATGGTTAGATTCCATCAGTTTGAGGAAACTGTGGAACACTCTAATTTGGCTACCTATGGATATTGACAGCATGCTATTCATGATTTTTTTTCTCTCCACTAAAGCCGATCTACTAATGATACAACAGAGGACTTGCTGTCCAATATCAATGAATTCAACGTATATCCCCTCTTTAAGTCAATCTATTCCACTGACATAGACACAGAATTATATCATCAAATTATACTGATTGAACAAGCATAAATGACATACTAAATACTAAAACACTCAAAAGATCAATCCTTATTTACTTACCAAGACAAAGACCAAACTAAAAAAATGCAAATCTTCCAGTCCTTGAGATACAGAACTCAACCAACAAACATCATTACAGATGAGATGGACTTAATATGAACAGTTGGTGCAACAACACATAAAAAGTTTATCACTGACAATATACTTTTCTGGAGTTAGCTTCATGCCTCAAGAATATTTTGCACTTTAAATGTACAATTTTGGAAATGATGCACAAATAGCTAAATTCCTTTGCTGATGACTTCAACAGTCATTCTAATCATTTAAATCAACTTGATGAGTAGTTTTATTTGGATCACTGCAGAATTGTTAATGTGAACTGACTACATGCCAATGAGAGAGCTTGAAGATAAAATGAAGGAGGGTAAAAAAAAGCCAAAAGTAGGCCATAAATACAATCATAATGACATGTGTTGAGTGGCATGTTTCCATGTGTTATACATAACCAAGCTCAAACAAATTTAGTTATATCATGTACACATGAATATACAAGGAATAGAGGGATTATGTATTATGTGCAGGAAACAGTTTTAGTTTTAGTTGAGCATCATGTTGGGCACTGATATTTCTGGGTTGAAGGGCCTGTCCTGTTCAATGTCCAACATCTATCAGAGCATTTGTGCAAAATCTTTACAAATAAATGACATTATTCCATGAGAAGCAGAATCTAGTTGAGTTAAATAAGAAAAGCATTTTTTTCATAAAATGAAATTAAATCATAGATGGGAAATATGAGATCATGTTTAAAGGATCTGTGTTTATTAATAGTATCCACTTATTAAATTGTGGGCAAATTCTCAAATCCTAGTTTGATATCATTTGATTGTACAAGTGCAACTCGACGAAACAGCATTCTCCAGACCCCAGCGCAAAAACATGCAAACGTACATACAGGTATAACAGATACAAATGATACATGTGCAGTTCGTATGAACAAATATAAAAATAGAAAAATATTGTTGAATAAATAGTAGTATCACAAAGGGTTTGTATGAGCAGTTCATTAGTCATTCAGCAATCTCACTGCTTGTGGGAAGAACCTTTTTCTCAGCCTGCTGGTTCTGGCTCTGATGCTCCTATATCTATTTTCAAATGGGAGTAGCTGGAAGAGACTGCGTGCAGGGTGATAGGGGCCTTTATTGATTTTGCAAGCCCTCTTCAAATAGCAATCCTAATAGATTATGTATGCAAGGGGAATTGGGGGAGGGAGACTCCTTTGATCCTCTCTGCTGCTCTTAGGGTCCTGTGGATTGATGCTGTACACTGTGATACAGCTGGCCAGGATGCTCTCAATAGTGCTCCAGTAGAAAATTTGACAGGATGGTTGCCAGTAGTCTTGCCCAGCACAGTCTTCTTAGGAAGTGCAGTCATTGTTGCATCTTCCTGAAAAGTGAGGAGATGTTGTGTGTCCAGTATAGGTCAATTGTTAAGTGGAGTCCGAGGAACTTTGTGCTCTCTTTTCTCTCCATGACTGTGTTATTTTTGTGTAGTGGAAGGTGGTTGTTTCTGGTCCTCCCAAAATTCACAATCACCTCCAATGACTTGTTCACATTGAGATTCAGTTTGTTTTAATTTCATACCATTTTCATGAGATTTTCCACTTTTTCCCTTTCGCGTGTGACTTATCATTGTTGCTAATGAGAAATACAGTCATGACATCTGCAAACTTGATGATTCTGTTAGAGCTGGATCTGGCATAAACAGGAAAGGGCTGAACACACAGCCCTGATGTGCACCAGAGCTTAGTGTGACAGTGCTCGACGTTCTGCTGCCGACCAGGACAGACTGTGGTCTTGCTGTACTATAGTTACTGATCTCCAGGTGGAATACTTTCCATCCATTACTTCTCTGTTTTCTTCAGGCAAGCCAAATTTGTATCCACATAGCCAAGGTTCATCGATCCCATGCCTCATGACTTTATGAACAAGTCATAACAACCTGGGGAATATCTCATCTGGTCCCAGAGAATCATCAATCATTATGATTTTAGGAAGATCCAGCACTTACTCTTTCTTAATCACAACCTGGTCCAGCACATCAGATGGTTGTATTCTGACCTCACTTTTTAAAAATATAAATAAAGCACATAATGAAAAAAAAATAATGCATATACATGTGGCATATAAAAAGAAATAATAAAACTCTCCTCCCTCCCTCTTCTATTCCGCAACCAATAAAGAGAGAAAAGAGTAAGAAAGGGACAATAGCCCCTCAACAGGGGTACCTATTACTTAAAATTTTCTTGTATACCGAGACCTTAAGGAGAAAGGGAATGTTAGAGCATCAACAAAAACATTAACACCCATATTTTGTAAATAAGGGTTCCATATCTTCGAAAATATATATTTGTCTCTTAAATAATAAATAATTTTCTCATGATTAACCACTTTGAACTTCAGCATGCCATCTTTCTATACCCAGATCCATATGATACTATCAAGTGATCTCACCTTGACTATGGTCCTTTTCTCGGTTGAATACTGAAGCAAAGGGTTCATTTAGGACCTCCTCAACCTCATTTGCCTCCAGGCACATGTTGCCTCTTTTATCCTCAAGCAGCCCACTTTTAACTCATCAATGTTCTGTTCTTCACTTAAGCATAGAACGCTTTACAGTTTTCCTTAATCCTTCTTGCCAAGGACTTCTCGTGTCCCTTTCAAGCTCTCCTTAGTCTTTTGTTCATTTCCATCCTGGCTACCATATAATTGTCATGTGGCCTTTCTGGTTTTTTTTGTGACCAATACATGCCCAAGAAAATGGTATACTGTCAAGTCAAGTTTATTGTCAACTGATTGTAGAAGTACAACCCAACAAAACAGCAGTCTCCGCTCCTCAATGCAAAACATGCAGATATACATACACATACATACATACACAACATACATACAGACAAAGAATACATAGACAGGACAAGTATTTTATCCAAACAAACAAAGAAACAAACAAATAAATAAATAAATAAACAAATAAATACATTTTATTTTGTACAAATGAGAGTCTTGAATGGTTAGTGTAAGCAGTTCCTTTGGTCATTCAGCAATCCCTCACTGACTGAGAAAAATCTGTTCCTTAGCCTGGTGGTGCTGGTTTTGATACTCCTGTATCTCTTTCCCAACAGGAGCAGCTGAAAGATGCTGTGTGCACAGGATGGAAGGGGTCTTCAATGATTTTGCTTGCCCACTTCAGACAACAATCCTGGTAGATCATGTCGATGGGTGGAAGGAAGACTCCAGTGATCCTCTCTGCCACACTTATCGTCCTGTGGATTGACTTCCAATCCATTTCTCTGCAGTACTGTGATGCAGCTGGCCAGGATGCTCTCAATAGAGCTCTAATAGAAGGTTGACTTCATGGTGGCTGGTAGCCTTGCCTGCTTCAATCTTCTCAGGAAATACATTCGCTGTTGCACTTTCCTGACAAGTGAGGCAATAATGAGTGTCCACAATAGGTCATGAGTTAAGTGAACTCCAAGGAACTTGGTGCTCTCTACTCTATCTACTAGAGAGTTGTTGATGTGTAGTGGAGGGTGGCCATTCCTGAAGTTCACGATCATCTCCTTCATCTTCTCCATTTTGGGACAGGTTGTTACTCTCACACCATTTTACATGATTTTTCACCACTTCCTTGTCGTATGAATCATCGTTGTTGCTAATATGGCATCTGCAAACGAGGATACTGTTGCAGCTGGATTTGTTGATGCAGTCATGGGTCAGTAGCATGAATTTGAGCAGGCTGGGCACATAGCCCTGAGGTGTGCCAGTGTTCAGCGTGATGGTGCTTGAAATTCTGCTAACAACTCAGAGAGACTGTGGTCTTTCTATTAGAAAGTCCATGATCCAATTACAGAGATGGATGTTGAGTCCCAGCGAGGTCAGCTTTTCCAATAGCCTCTGGGGGATTATCATATTAAACGCAGAGTTGAAGTCATTGAACAGCAGCCTGATGTACAAGGTGTCATTCTCCAGGTGGGCCATGACAGAATGAAACAGCAAGGCTATCGAATGGTTTCTTCTATAGGCAAATTGAAATAGATACAGCATCTCTGGGAGGTGTGCTTTGATGCATTTCATCACCAGGCGCTTGAAGCATTTCATAATGTTAAAGGTCAGTGCCACAGGGCGATAGGTATTGAGGCTTGTTATTGTTGGTCTCTTAGGTACCAGGGTAATAGTGGCTATCTTGAACCCTCTGGAAATGATGGACTGCTACAGCGAGTTGCTGAAGATGTCCCTGAAGACTTCTGTCAATTGGTCTGCATAATCCTTCTGTACCTGACCAGGTACGTTGTCTGGTCTCATCACCTTGTGTGGGTCACCTCGGATAGGGCTCTCCTCACCTCATCTGCAGCTATGCAGAGGACCTGCTTATCAGTGAGACATGGAGATTTCTTTAGCAACATTTTGTCTTCTCATCAAACTGTGCATAGGTGATCAATCTGTCTGTAGATCTTCTGTGCATATCACTGCTTTGTCTTCCAGATTGCATGAGAGAGTTCTGCCCTGGCTGATCTTAGTGCCATCCTACACCCGGTCCTGATGGCAACATAACGAGCTTGGTTTGTTGCCTGTTAATTACAAGGCATTTCAGATCTTCGCAGTCAACCAACAGATACCACTAAAGGCATTGCAAAGAATGCATGCAAGTATGAAGATATACAACTTAAACATTTAGATTTGCCTGGGCAAAAATACACCTAACACAAGGTCATAAGTGAGACCATGGATTCTGAGGCAATTGGCATTGTAAGTCACATTCTAACAGTTTAGCCACAGGAAATTGAAGAGACAGCATGGCATAATGATATGACTCAGCACCTGTGGTGAATGTTTTAGAAAGGACAAAATGTGAGATCAGCCTGTTCTTAAGTGATACTTGCAAGTGAGGAATGAACTGTGAATTCTAGGGGACAATCCTTGCATGCCCATTTGGCAGCAGAGACACATTCCAGTTATACTTTAGTATAACTTTAGTATAAATTAGAAAATGCTGCTGATAAAGAAAGCAGAGAGAGCAATGGAGGCAAATGGCTCAGAAATGGAGACTGAACCTGGGAAGATGATCAGGCATGTGCCATCACCAAGGCACTGAATACATGAAGTTCATCCAGAAAGCTCTTCTGTCCAATTCAGAGCAAATGTTCCAATGATTAACAATGAAGTAGGACTCTCTTATGGTAGTAAGGGAAACTTAAATCTTAAATTCATTCATAAATCAGTCAGCTAACTTTAAAGTTCCAGCCTATGTTAGTTGGAGCAGCTGGAAAAATGGGCTGAAAAATTGCAGGTGGAATTTAATGCAGGCAAGTTTGAGGTGTTGTATTTTCAAAAGAAAAACCAAGGTAAGACATCCATGTTAAATGGTAGGGCACTGAGGAGTGCAGTAGAACAGAGGGATTGGTGAATACATCTACATAGTTCCCTAAAAGTGGTGTCACAGGTAAAAAGGTTGCAAAGAGAGCTTTTCACTTATAGACTCTCATAATTCACCATTTCCAGTTGCTTGAATGCTCATCTATTGCTCCTTGGAGAGCTCATTAATATTTCTACCATGCAGCTAAATAAAGTGCAGGTTTATTCACTTCATACATGACAAGTTTCTCCACTATTGTTTCCCCAACCATTTCAAACAAGATTTTTTTTTTTTTCTTTCTTTTCACCATTATTTTCTTCCTCAATAGGGGCCCTCTTTCCACGTTTTCCAACTCATATAATTATTGATTCCACACCTGGATACTGATTCTATATTGATAGTGAACATTTTGGACCATTACTGCTTGGATGCTTTGGAACTGTGATGATCTGGCAAATCATGGGAAGACCAACCAATATCAGAAGTTATTTCTGCTTGTGCACAAGGTTTGAGGTGAACAATGGTTAAGTATTTATGTTTTAACTGTGAAGTGTACAGTGGAAATACAGATACCATGCATGAATCTTTTTCATCTTTACTTCAGGCCTATTAGAGTAGTCCTCCAATTATTTAGAACCATAGAACATCACAGCACAGAAAACAGGCCCTTCGGCCTTTCCAATCTGTGCCAAACTATTATTCTACCTAGTCCCACTGACCTGCACCCAGTCCATGACCCTTCAAACCCCTCCCATCCATGTACCTATCCAAATTTTTCTTGAATGTGAAAATTGAGCCAGCATTCATCACTTCAGTGACATCACATTCCACACTCCCATCATTCTCTGTGTGAATAGGTTCCCCCTAATATTCCCCCGTAACATTTTTCCTTTAACCCTTAACCTATGTCCTTTGCTTGGTATCTTAACTACCATCAGTGGAAAAAGTGTCTCACATTTACTCTATATATACCCCTCCTAATTTTGTATACCTCAATTAAATCTCTCCTCATTCTTCTATGCACCAGGCAATAAAGTTCTAATCTGTTTAACCTTTCCCTATTCCTCAGTTCCTGAAATCCAGGCAACATCTTACTAAATCGTCTCTGCATTCTTTTAGTCTTATTGATATCTTTCCTGTAGTTTGGTAGCAAAACTGCACAAAATACTTCAAATTTTGCCTCACCAATGTCTTATACAATTTTATCATAACATCCAAACTCCTATATACAATACTTTGATTTGTGAGGGTCTATAAGTGAAAAGCTCTCTTTGCAACCCTTTTTACCTGTGACATCACTTTCAGGGAACTATGTAGATGTATTCACAGATCCCTCTGTTCTACTGCACTCCTCAGTGCCCTACCATTTAACATGGACGTCTTACCTTGGTTTGTCCTTTGAAAATACAACACCTCAAACTTGCCTGCATTAAATTCCATCTGCAATTTTTCAGCCCATTTTTCCAGCTGGTCCAGATCCATCTGCAAGCTTTAAAGTCTTCCTCGGTGTGCACAACACCTCCAAACTTTGTGTCATCTGCAAACTTGCTGATCCAATTTACCACATTATCATCCAGATCATTGATATAGACAACAAACAACAATGGTCCCATCACTGATCCTTGATGCACACCACTAGTCACAGGCCTCCCATCTGAGAAGCAATCATCCACTACCTGGCTTCTCCCATATAGCCAATGCTGAATCCAGTTTATTACCTCACCATAAATACCAAGCCTCAGAACCTTCCTGATTAACATCTCATGAGGAACCTTGTGAAAAGTCTGACTAAAATCCATGTTGATAACATCCATAATGTTTCCTTCATAATGTTCCTTGTAACCTCCTTGAGAAACTCTACAAGATTAGTTAGTTACAACGTACCATGCACAAAGCTAGTGTTGATTATCTGTAATCCAAATACTTGTACATCTGATCTCTTAGAACACCTTCCAATAATTTACCTATGACTGACATCAGGCTCACCTGCCTATAATTTCCAGGGTTACTTTTGGAAACCTTTTAAAGTAACATATCAACACGAGCCACTACTCCAATCCTCTGATACTTCACCTGTGGCTTAAGAACATTTTAAATATTTCTGCCAAAGCCCCTGCAATTTCTACACTATCCTCCCTCAAGGCCAGAGTGTACATCTCGTCAGGCCATGTGGATTTATCCACCATTTATTTTTCTCTTTAATATCTATGGGTTCCATAACATTGGTACTTGTTTTCCTTACTTCCCATGACTCTGTGTCAGTTTCCTGAGTGAATAGTCATGGGAAAAAAATTAAGATCTCCCCCATCTCTTTTGGCTCCATACAAAGCCGACCACTATGATCTTCAATGGGACCATTTTGTCCCTTCCTATACTTTTGCTTTGAAATATACCTGTGGAAACCCTAAGAATTTTTCTTTTGCATTGCCAAAGCAACCTCATGTCTTCTTTTAGCCTTCCTAATTTCTTACTTGAGGTTTTCTTTTAAAATTTTGCATTTTTTATACTTCTCAAGTAGCTCATTTGCTCCATGTTGCCTATCCCTGCTATATACCTCTCTTTCTTCTGAACCAGATCCCAAATATCCCTTGAAAACCAAGGCTAACCTTGCCTTTAATTATGACAGGAACGTACAAACTCTGTACTGTTAAAATTTCATCTTTGAAGGTCTCACACGTTTGCCCAAAAACCATCTTATCCCAATTCATGCATTTTAGATAATTTCTTATTTCCTCAGAATTGGCCTTTCTCCAATTTAGAATCGCAACCCAAAGCCCAGACCTATCCTTCTCCATAATTAACTTGAAACTAATGGCATTATGAAAAAAAAGGCTCCCCTACACATATTCCACTACCTGTCCTGTTTCATTCCTTCAAAGTCCTTCATGGGAAATCCAGTATTGCACTCTCTCAAGTTGGTACATCCATATATTGATATAGAAAACTTTTCTGAAGACATATGACAAACTCCAAGCCATCCAGCCCTTTTACAGTATGGGAGTCCCAGTGAATATGTGGAAAGTTAAAATTCCCTACTATCACAATTTTATGCTTCCTGCAACTGTCTGCTATCTCTCCACAGATTTGCTCCTCCATTTCTTGCTGGCTATTGGGCAGCAATAGCCCATTGGCGTGGTCATGCCTGTACCTCAGCTTCACCTATATACCCTCAGTAGATGAGCCCTCTGTTATATTTTGTCTGAGCTCATCAAGATTTCACTGTGAATGATAAATGGAGTTTGTAATTTACCAAATCTGTATAGCATACATCTTGGTATTTGAAATCTATTGATAAGAAAAGTCAGTAAAACCAATTTGTGAAAAATAAAAATGGATAAAACATGAAAATAGGGTGGAAATTGCAAAGAAAGAACAGACTGTGAAAAAAAAAATGCTCTGAATAATAAGGTAATTGTCATGTTTGATTATATAAATATTTTTCCTATTCAATGAATTTTATTGCCAAGAACCACTGCTCCACAAAAAGGCTTACGACCTTACCAAAAATCAAGGGTCTAAGACACAAGGGGAAAGATCAAGAAATATCACACATTGTGTGTGGCTGCTTCATTGAAATTGAACAAAACTTCCCCATGTTGAATGCATTATATGATAATGATATTGTTCTCAAAAGCTTCCGCATATAATAACCTGATTTTAATGTGCTAAATGAGTGTTTCATCTGATTACCACGTGCACTTCAATAAAATAATACATGCTTTAAAATGCTGTCAGTGCAATGTTACAAATAGAAAATTCATTTTAATTTCATGTTAATACCCAACAGCAGCTCCGAAGATAAATTAATGATCAGTACATGACTGTCCATGTGATAGTCATTAATTTATGAAAGGTCTTCAAAGTCTCATAATTACTGCAACGGATAAATGTCATGCAATTTATGGAAGTTTTTTTTTGCCTTCTGTTCACACAGAAAATGTATTGCAGTTTAAGGTACCCAATGTCAAAACAGACTCTCCCAGGCCAAGAAGAGGATACATAGCAAAACCCCGAATCTTCCAAACTATTGTGAGTATCCCTGGAATAGCATAATGACAAATTCTACACAGATGTGATAAATGGTTCCAGCCTGAAATGTCAACAATATTTTCTTCTTCCTCTACAACTACTTGACCCACTGAGTTTCTCCAATAGATTTTTGTTTGCATTCACAAATGAACTTTAGACAAATGAGGGTGCACAATGGGGTTAACTTTCACTGGGGGCTAATGCCTCAGAAGGGGCTTTGTGCAGCTGACTTTTCCAACCAAAGGTGGAAAGAATTATTCAGAATAGGAATTTATGCTGTGTAGTTTGGAAAATTCATGCACTTGTCGAAAATGATTTGATAAAATTCTCATATTCTCTCCATTGTGTCCAATAAAATATAGCAATTGTATTATATTGGTAATAAACATAAAAAACCCACAGTTGGATTACTTAGAACATTTGAAATTTAAAATATTATCCCAATGTTAAAACTGAGGAATCTTTAGTCTGAGCTATGTTTTCTCATTTCTTATACGAGTTTGATTCCATAATTTTATTATGTTAGCACTACATAGACTGTCACAAAGTATGGTTAATATTCTTGCAATGTTTTTTTATGCAGTCAAGCAAGAAAATGAATAGTGGTTGATCTTTACATATTCCATACACAGGTGCTTAACCTTTTATCCATGATTCCAAATACCGGCAACCTCCAAAAACTCGCTCCTAGCCCCCGCCGTCTGTCAGTCACTCCAGCCTCTGACCATCTGTCAGTTACCCCACCTACTCCCAGCTATCCATCGGTCACCCCTCCCCTATCTCTGGCCATCTGACAGCCAACACCCCCATTTAACTCCTGACATGGCAGCAGGGGTACAGTGCTGCCGAACCCAGAGTTCACTTGCGGTGGCAGCAGAAGGTGGCGGCTCAGTGCAAGAGCAATGGCTGTCTTTGTTACCCATAATTCCCCATGCAGCTGGAAGCACTCTGCCAGCACCAGAGTGGTTCCAGCTGCATGGGGATTATGGGCAAGGAAGACACCCATTGCTCCCACATTGACCCAGCAGCCACTGCAAGTGAACTCCGGGCTTGGAGTCACCTTTCCACCAAAAGAAAGAGAGGGTGCCCATGGGGGAAGGGCCAGGGGATGGCATGGATGGAAGTCTGAGCCAATTTATTTTGAAGTTTTACTTTAAAATAAAAAATGCTTGTGATATTAAGGTCTTTATTGATCTAAACTCATTTAGAACCTCGCGCCCCCTGTTTTGTGCGATTTTGCAATAATGCATTTGCCATCTTTAAAATGATTCCAAAATCGGGAAGATTGCAGCCAACAACAGGGGTCCGGTCCTGATAATCCTGGAGTAAAGGTTAGGCATAATTGAAATTTGGTCAGTTATTATTGTGATATTAAAGTACAGATTTTACAACTTAAGCCTGCTTTGCTTTCTCAATAGTTATATTATTTTGGACATAACTGTGTAGCTTCAAATCCTACATTGATTATTTTATAGATTATGTTGCTTCATTTGTTTTTAGCTCTTTGTTTAAGAGAGCATCCAAGCAAGGAAGGCATTGCTGTATGAATTTTACGAGTGCTGTATTTCTGTTTTCTGATGGGAAGCGATGAACAAATATGTACATCAAGTATTTTTGTTCTTTGCTCAGCAAAGTTAACCACTTGAGCATAACTATTTCTCAATATACAATGCTTGGGCATCTGTCTGCCTTGTAAATATCAACACTTGCAGTAATTCTGAGACTTTGAAGACCCTTCATAAATTAATGAACAGTTATGCTGAAAAGCTCCCTTTGTAATTCAGAGCAGAAGGTGTTTTAAAAAAAATCTATTCCATGCTGTGGAATTCCATTCAAAGTCATCTGTAAATTTGCTGACGACATTACCATTGATGGTTGAGTAACAGGTAATAATGTTTTCGGAAAACAGGATGGAGAACAAGAATCTGATTGTGTGCCACAGAGCAAAAATCTTCCTCTCAACATCAGCAAGACCAAGATGGACTTTAGAAAGGGGAAGCTGATGGATCACACACCTGGCTTCACTGGCAAGAAATTGATGAAGAGGGTTATAACTTCAAATACCTGGGTGTCCCCCATATTAGAGAACCTCTCCAGAGGTGCGCACATCAAGACAAGCATAAAGAAGGCACACGGTGTCTGATGAGATTTGGCATGTTGAATACTTGATCAAACATTTATGTTTGAACAAGTTTGAACAAGGAACAAATACTGTCTGCTTGCATCATGATCTGATTAAAGAGACTTGAATGCACATAGCTGCACAAAGTTGCAGACCTAGCCAATTCTATTATGGGCTCAGAGCTTCCATTATTGAAGACATCTACTTGAGGCACTGGCTACAAAAAGAAGTCAACTTCATAAAGAAACCCCATCATCCTGGTCACACACCCAGGGAGAAGATACAGAAGCCTGAAGTCCAGCATCTCTAGGTTCAAGAACAACTTTTTTTTTGCAACAGCTATCAGGCTCTTAAATCTTCCTGTATTACTTTACCCATAATATTACTTCCAGACCACCAAAAACTGTGAATATTTATAGATTTATCCTTTCTAATAATTATTTTATTTTCTATTGTGCACATTGCATTAATTTATTTTATATTTGCTGTTTTTCATTGTCATTTACATACTAGCAGCTGCAGCAAGCAATAATTTATTGTTGTACTTATGTATATGACAATAAACTCTCATCATCCTATCATTCTGGTCTTATTTAGATCAGTATTTCTCCAAGTGTTGTCCACAGACCACAAGTGATCCATGGGTTTGTTAGAGGCAGTCTATGGCAATGTGGCAAAGACAAATATCACTGATATAATAAAGTGTAAATTTGATTAGAGAAAAAAACCCAAATTCTTGACAGTTTTTTTCCACCAAAACAAAAATCCTTCAGTGGTCTGGAAAGAGACTCGAGCTTGACTTTCCCCACAATCTCATCCTGTTTATGTCCTGAATAAACTGGTTCAAAGAGGTGTTCATGTGACTTGATTTATATTTTAAAAAAATGCATGATCTATGTCAGTTCTTCAACAAACGTGGAACTTGATGGAGGAGTGGTTCCAGATCATTAATGAGGAATATGTTCCACATTCCTTTCCAGGATACCTTGCACTTTCATATGGTCCACAGGAAACTGTTAAATCTAAGATAATTCTTGGAACTATAACTCTCCCCCATCTCTCCAACATCCAAGCTTCTTTTCTCTAAATTGTCTGGCGTGTCAGTATTCAAATCTTGTTATGTAATTTGAACCCATTCTCTTTAATAGCATGCATTGTGTTTATTTCCACAACCTTGCACATTCCTTTCCATGTCCCATATTCAGTTGAACAAAAGAACTGTGTTATAATTCAAAGGATTGCTGGAGAAACTCAGCAGATTAGACAGCATCCACAGGTAGAAATGATCAGTGAACATGTCAGGTGGGAGCCCATCTGAGGTGGTTACCTGATCAAGTCCCATTTGTTTGTGTTTCACTCGGATCCCTCCAACATTTCCTATTCATGGATTTGTCCAAATGTCTTTCAAACATTGTAAGTGTACCCAGCTCTACCACTTCTGGTAGACTGTTCCATATACCCACCACCCTCTGTGTGAAAAACTTGCCCCATCAGATTGTTTGCATTTTCCATTCTAACCTTTAATCTATGACCTCAAGTTTTGCACTTCTGTACCCTGGGGAAATGTTTGTCGTCATCCACTTTATCCATTCCTCATATCATTTTATGAACTTATTCAAGGTCATCCTCAGTCACTTTTGCTTAGGGTGGTACAGTTAGCATAACGGTTAGTGCAATACCATTAGAGTGCCAAGAACCAGGGTTCAAACGCTGTGTTGTCTGTAAGGAGTTTGTGCATTCTCCTTGTGTCTGCATAGGTTTCCTCTGGGTGCTCTGGTTTCTTCCCAACTTTCAGGTTAATTGGGTTATTTGGGTGGCATGGGTACATGAGCCAGAATGGCCTGTTACTGTGCTGTATGTCTAAATTTATAACAGCTTCTCCAGTCCTTCCTTCTAACTGAAGGCCAGTCTTGGCTACTTCTTTGTAACTCACACTTTGTACAATCTCCAGCTTAATCACATCCTTCCTATAGCACAGAATATTCAAAATGCAATCTCACCAAAGTCTTATGCAGCTGTAATACAGTGTTCCATAGCTCATAAGCCTTTTTATGGAGTAACGCCATATTGAAGCTGGCAAAATGAGGAATAAAAAAGCAGACTTACCTTTTACGGAGAAGGCCTATCAGGATGCAACCACCATTGCTTTTATGGAGAATGGCGTCTGGAGCCATCCTCTGGAGATGAGGGAGGTGGGGTGAGTGGTTCAGTTGCGCCACTCATCACTATGAGGTGAAACATATGCTCCGAGCAATGGCCACCTTTGTTATCCATAATCCCCCTGTGCAAATGGAAACAATCAGGGAAATGCATGGGGGATTATGGGTAATGAAGACACCCATTGATCCTGCATTCTTCAGCATCTCTCCTCCTTCCTCTTGAGAAGTGGAGCTCAGCACCTGGGTCCCTTCACCCTGTGGCCCCAAAGGCTCAGCATGTTCCAATTCACCTTGCCCTCATTGGGCCTCCATGCTCTTCAGGTCAGACTCCCTCCACTCTCCCTCACCTTGGGTGTCCATTCCCACTCTTTCCGGCTCCTCGGTCTCGGTGGCCTTGGTGAGGGAGCAAGGGGCAGAGGGAAAATGAGAAGAGGACATTTTTGGGTGGCAGGAGGGAACCCTAACCTCAGCACCAATCAACATAGGAGCCCTGGTGGTGGCTCCTGGGTCACAGGCTGACCGAGTCATCAGCCCACCCCTAAGCAGCTGCATTCAGTGCCATTTCCTTTATGGAGTGAGGTGGAGCAACTCGCTCGGTACAGATTGGAGCCCGCATCCAGCATCTGCCGTTGGTGTTTTTATAAAGATAGGTGATGTGATGTAAAGGTAGAGAATATTTGCCTTTACATTTGCTTTTGTCACCACTATAAAAATGCCTATAATGAAAGTGTGCAATAAGCCTTCTTCATAACCCAGTTTAATCGTGTTGCCACTTCTGGGAATTAGGTAACTGTACCCAAGTTTCTGTTCTAATGTGCTCTTCAGGGCACTGCCAAGGTTTAACTTCACAAAATATCTCACTTTGCACTTGTTTGATTTCAGTTCCATCTCCAATTCCTTTGCCCACTTCCTCAGTTGATCCAGCTCTTGTTGTAACTTGAGACTACCCTTTCACTGCCCACTATATCACTCATTTTGGCATCATTCACAAACTTTCTAATTGGGCCAACAAAATTCTCATCCAAATTGTTAGCACATATAGCAAATAACAGTGGACCCAGCAATGATCCTTGCTTCACCTCCAATCTGAAAAACAACCCTGAACAATCATCTTTGAGACCTCCTGCCAAGCCAAATTTCCATCTGATTGGCTTGCTCACTCTGAATCCCATGGGATCTAACGGGCTGGTGCAGGCTTCTATGCATAACCTTGTCAAAGGCCTTGCTGAAGTCCATGTCATCTTTATCACCTACTTCAATATAATCTGTCCAGGAAGATGATAGTTGCAAAACTTGATGTGTTCTTCTGTAAATCACTAGCATGGAATATATCTGCTTAACATTGATTCATTTTGACAAGAACAAGAAGTATTCCATGCTTTTCCAGCTGTATTGTGTGTAGACGTGCCTGACTGACCGCATGAGCTACTTCTACATTTGGTTGAGATCTTTCTCTGTGCCTATTGCCTTAGCCTATTGTTTATTTTTGCAGACCTTTGCTCATGCTAAGATTGGCTCATTATAGGAAGGATGTGGAAGCTATGGAAAGGGTGCAGAGGAGATTTACCAGGATGTTACATTGATTGGAGGGTAAAGCTGGGACTTTTCTCTTTGGGGCGTAGAAGGATGAGAGGGGACATGATCGAGGTCTACAAAATTATGAGAGGCATAGATAGGTTGAACAGTCAATGCCTGTTTCCTAGCATGGGAATAACAACGACTAGAGGACATATGTATAAAATTAAGGGTGGGAAATATAGGGGGGACATCAGGTTAAGTTTTGTTTATATAAATGCAGAGAGTTGTTGCAGCCTGGAATGCCTTGCCAGGAGTGGTGGTAGAGGCTGAAATATTAGGGGCCTTCAAAAGACAAATAAGTAGGCTCATGGAGTAAAGGAGAGAGTTATAGGGTGGGGAGGGCTGAGCACTTTTATATGGTTCGGCACAACATGGAGGGCCAAAGGGCCTGTACAGTGCTGTAATGTTCATTGAAACTACAAGCTAATCTTTCATATTCCGACAAAGCTTTATATTCTCATCCAAACCTGTCACATGAAGCATGAAGTCAAATACAGCATGAAACAGGTGTTCAACCTTTTGTGATGGAGCTGAATGTCAAGTGTCCATCCACATTAATTCTTTCATGCCCCTATTAACTTCACCCTCAATCCCACCCTGCACAATCCCTGAAGAGTATTTTATCCTGTCAGCCATATGCAGCACAGTTTGGGAATGTGAGAGGAAAATGGAGAACAACTATGGGAAACCAATGTAAAAGATAAAATCTCAGGATTGAATACAGATCTCTGGAGCGGTGACACAGCGGTCACTGAGCTTCTCTCTCTCTCCGAATCAATTCAGTGAAGAGACAACTATTTGCATCAGATTGGCCTGGTTTTGTTCAAACTGAACATTGATCAGTAGAACTTGAGAGACCCTCAGAAACTTTCCTGTCAATAAAGACACGAATCCCAAAATATCTTGGCTGCAAGGGGCATGAGTGAGGAACTGTCCTTCTAAGGCACTGTACACATGGTATATTTGGACAATTATGAGAAAAAGACTACAGGCTGCAGCTCAAATGAAATAGACACGACAAAACAGGAGTACAAATGGCTATTATTTATAACCTGGAAAAGTGAGAGAAAATATAACTCTGACTGACAGCACTCCAGGGATGCAAAGACCATCATCAGGGTATGGTAATAATGCACCGGCTTTATGGAAATGAGACTTTGTAAAAGGAAGTAAAGCTTGAGAAGAAGAAAAAACTAAGTAGGTACCCAAGAAATCTTGCAGGGGTATGGGGAGGAAGTCAGGAGAGAGAGAAAGTAAGCCAATAATCTGGCCAAAGCAAACAAACGAACATACGAGTGGCACAGTTAGCACAACCCTGTAACAGCAGCAGCGATCAAGACTGGGGTATGAATGCTGCACTGTCTAATGAGTTTGGACATCCTCCTGTGTCTGTGTGGGTTGTCCCCAGGGGCTCCAGTTTCCTTCCACCGTTCTAAATGTACCAAGGGTTGTAAGTCAATTGGGTGTAATTGGGCAGCACAAGCCCATGAGCTGAAAGGCCTTGTTACTGTGCTGTATGTCTAAATAAGCTTACAGCATAGGTGCTCTATGGTTAGTAAAGGATTTCTTAAGGTGGTATGTGAGTGGGTTAAAAAAAAGGTTGAGAACCATTGGCATAAGATATGGGAGCCCATTTAATGAGATCATAACTCCTAATCTGATGATTGGAGTATCTTCACTTCCCTGGTTTTTCCCATATCCAATAATTCCCTTACTATGCAAAAATTGAATTGAAACTTCTCATTCCTCCAAGTTCACTGGTTGCAGGCAGTTCCAAAGAATTTAACATTTATAAAATTCATCAGGCTTTGGTGCTTGAAAGATAAACAGTTACTGCTCAGGAAAATTCTTGTTGGTTTTCAGAGAGAGATTTATTGTTCCTGGGCACAAACTGATTCCTTCTAATCAGCCACATCAGTGTTTTGCCGAAGAAACTTGCCTCATCAGGGTTTTCCAGATGATAACTTTTTTTCTTTCAGGTCATCACAGAGTTTCTTTTTGTTTCTCTTATTTCAAGTGAAACATTAGGCAGCCAGTCCTCTCCTCTTGTATGGACCACAAGGGCTTTGACCAGGCTGAACTAATAACCCATCTTTAAAATGGGGTTTCCACAAGCTTTCCAGCTTGTCCTATTCCAGTCCCAGTTGCTGCTACTGAATTGAATTCTCTCTCTCTCTCAAAGAAAAACCTGTTTGACCCCTTTCGAACAGCAAGCAGCACTCAGACAGCCTGCGGCTCCGAACCTAATCCTCCGAATTCTTTCATCTGTTGCTTTCAAAACAACAATCCATTAGTGGTCTCTTGGGCGCTCCCCAAAGTTTTAGCAAAGGTATTCAGAGCCAGCCTGTCTAGCTTGAGCAGAGCTCCAGTATTTTAAATGCCATCTGTTTTGAAGTGTTTGTATGTAACCTACACTAAAAAACCTGCCACATTTATCTCCCAAAATCATATCTATATACAATATAAAACACAACATATTCTGTCACAGTACAAGGAAGTTACTGGAAAATTAAAGCCAGCTATCAGATATTTGTCAATGTGTAAAAGAAAAGGAAATTCTCTCTCAATTAATGACAGTCTTTATTATTCAGCAGAACTATATGGCATCTGTCAGAAAGTACTCAGACTTGCAGGCTCAGTTTGCCAGGAACCAACAACTGCAGCAACTAACATTGATTTAGCAACATTAACATTGTATCTATCCTTGCCTCACTGCCATCTCAGGTAAGGAAAGTACTAAAGGAAGACACAGGGGAGATGTGGGGGTTGTGAGATAAGATATTGCAGGTGATTCCTAGCAATGACTGGATAAATATGAATTGAATAGACACAAAAAGATTCCCACAGCTATTCAATTGTGGGAATGTATTTTAGATAAGCAAAGAAGTGCAGAGAAATAATCAAAAATGATAGTTTATTTCTGTCACAGTTATATGATATTGGATAGAATACATAACTATATCAAAACTGTTTCAGTAGTGTGGGAAAGACCATCATATACAAAACCATTTTGTATCCCTAAATAAGGTTTACCTTGCTTGGAGAAATACATTTATGTCTGCTTCAGCAAATATTTGAACGAATAATGTAAAAAATATGAAGTAAAATCTTTGTATTCCCTGTAAAACAAAATGCAACCTAAATGCAAACTCTTATTCTCACGTTTTCAGGTGCACAATATTTAATCACAAACTATTTGTTTCAGTTACTGATTCAATTACTAACTTAATATTGAGCTGTTGGCCATAGATTATAGCCAAGAATTCTGACAGTCCAAAAGATAGAGAATTTGAACAAGCAACCTGTTATTGCTGCTGTTTGAAGCCACTGACCCATTTGTACATGGGCTTCAAATCATGAGTCACAGAGTTACAGAAGATCAAGTGGCTCCACAAGAATATGAATCAAATGTGATATTTCATTCTATTTTGCAGCTGTGAGAAGCAATGACTCGATCACCAAATCTCTATACAATATATTCTAGCAATAAGATGGATGCCAGATTCTGACAGTTCAATTGTACAGTGAATGAAGCAAAGTTTTTGCTTTAAATTTCTTATGAATTGGATTTTTATAATAAAATTTAAAAGCCTCTACCCACCATATAACTAACAATTTCAAAACTGAAAGAGGAGTATTTTATTTTGAAAGTTAACAAAATTCTGGTCACTGTGCTCGGACCCTCAAAACCCATGCTATGATAGAAATTCTGTATCCTAAAAGCAATGTATCACGATTGATTCTTGTAATTACTCCCGCAGTCTCAAGTGTCGATTCATTGAAGACCAAGTTGACTAACAATAACCCCCATTCATTTATTATTAATTTAGAATTTTCAAATGGATGATTCTTGTGCAGCACCAGGTGGCATAGTTCTTTAGATGCTAAATTTAAAGACAGCAGGAGTGGTCCCTCAGTGAAGGCTTACAGATTTTGAAAGTCTGGGCTTGGGAGCCATCTGTGCAGAAATGATGCTTGATTACAGGATTCCTTTCTCTCTCTCATTCTTATTTCTGCTATTTTGGACATAGTATTGTCAGAAATAGAATCTGCCATGAACCAATGGAATCAGGCAATGCTTACATTTATCTTGTATTAATCAGAATCAAGTCCACAATGTGTACAATCCAATTTTAAGTGTCAGAAAATAACCAAATAAATACAGGTATTCACAAATTATACTGATCAATAATCACCAATTTTTAATATACCTGTACATTTTTTGAAAAGTCATTGAAGGTTTTGAAAGATGTCTATGTGCAATCATTTTTTTTAATAAAAAGACTAAACACACACAAAACAATGTAATGTGCAGAAATGAACATATTTGGTTAAAATTCCAAATGGTGATATGTTCAATTGAAAGGTACGAGTTAGTTTTTGTGAGCAGGACTACCTTCTGATGTAATATCTTTGAAATAAGTGCTAAATGGCTAAGATATAATGGGCTACACTGAATGCAATAAATTCATATAAAATCTGTGATCTCTTTGCTAGTTTGGCCCATTTTGAGTAAACCACACACAAAAAAGGCAATGGATCAAAAATGCCAGGTGTGGACACACAGTATTTTAATTAATATCCTTGAACACGCTGAATTTCTGGTCCATAAATAAAAACTTTTGTTTATTATTGTGAACTAAGGAGATGGACCCTGAACATCTGTGATAAATTCTGATGAAGTGTTATGCCATCGTACAGTAACTGCATAGAAATGTAGTAAATAGTTGGTGATATTTATCTTGGTAGTTCAGCAATATTTAACAATCTTGCAGGGATGAAGAAGACAGAATAAATAAGCCAACCAATTCTGAGCCAATGTGTGGTTGGAAGCAGCAACTGTGGAAACTGAAAGTAAATTTTTCAAATCAGAAGAACTGGAAATTAGAAAACAAAACTGTACTGATGGATGTGGTAAAAATCTGAGACAACATTAACAAGAGATGATTAAAAGTTACAACGGCCTATGATAACTGAATGTAAAACTAAACAAAAATGGGAACAAGATTTAAATATAAAGATAAAAAAGGAAACATGGGAGAAATTATGTTCTGGAACGATGAGAAATACATTAAATACGAGGCTACGTATGATACAATATAATTGGTTACACAGACTACACATTACACCGCAAAAGTTAAATAAATGGGACCCAACAGTATCTGATAGATGTTTTCGATGTAAAAAAGAAATGGGAACAACAATTCATGCAATCTGGACATGTGAGAGAGTAGAAAAATTTTGGGATGATCTCAATCAGATATTAAATAAAATAACAGAAAACATTATACCAAAGAATCCAGAGATCTTTCTCCTAAGTAACATAAAAAACAAAGAATTTGGAATTGATTTGGAGGATGCACAAAAAAGATTTGTTAAGATAGCCCTAGCCGTAGCAAAAAAATGTATTATGTCAACCTGGAAATTGGAAGATAATTTGAAAATACAACAATGGTATATAGAAATTAATAAATGTATTCCATTAGAAAAAATAACATATAGTTTAAGAAATAATATTGAAATATTCGAACAAGTATGGGAGCCTTACATTAAATACAATAGCGAAAACCTACCGGGAGCAAACATTACCTAAGTTGATGGAAGGAGAAGGAAAGAAAAGAATGGACTCTGTAGAATTTCTGGTGTATTTTTGTTGAATGACAACATTGTCTGACTGAATTAATGCAACCTAGATTGTATACCTAAAATGGATGAGAGGGGTGGGGGTGGGGGGGGGGGGTGGCTTGGGAGGAGGGGGGGGGGGAGAAAAAGTCACTGTAAATGTGTGAAAGAGAAAAAGTGTATATCATGGCTAATGTGATTTATGGTGTGAAAAATAAAAAATTTAAAAAAAAGGTTCCTTTCCAACTTCTCTCAGGTTCTTGAAAGCCCCTTTGTTGAAGAACTTACCTCTTGCGTGTCTTCCCCCCCCCCAACCACGTACTTACTCCCAAGTGCCAAAAAAACTATACCCCTCATGTTGGCCATTTCAGGTCTAGAAAAAACACCTCTGGCTGTCCACAGGATTATTGCTTTGATGTCATAAAAGGACTTTCTGCACAATGGCTCAGTCACAATTTTTTTTGCACTAGAATAACAATATTTATTATTAACCTTTTAATTTTTTGTCTCTTATTAATCAATTATGTACACTATTGTAGTTTTTTTTTAAAAAACAAAGTATCTATTCTGCTGCAGCAACTCAGAATTATATGTACATTGTGCAATGAATATTACAATAAAATTAGAAGTGGTGTTGATGGGTAGACAGTATTTTTTTCCAGGATAAAATGTTACCTACTAGATGACATGCAATCAAGTAGTAAGTACCTGGAATGGGCTACTTGGAAAAGGCAACTTAACAGTCACAGGAATATTCAGATATAGAGGGAAATGTATCAAGTGCAAGTAGCAGAGATTTAGTTTAATGCCGGCATCATTTTCAATGCAAACTCCTGTGCGAAAGCAACTAATACTGAGTGGTGCTATTCTATGTCTTTGTAAACAAAGTACATGAATAAATGTTCTCTTTTAGGTTAGCTGATGGTAACTCGTGGGATACTGTTGGAATCAGTGCTTGAGGCCCAAATGATTTATTGCATTTGGTTCCCTCATTCAAATTATGAGTTGTTCATAAATTTTTATTGGGGAACCAATGCAGTATACCCAAGATGCCAATGAAATGGAACTGGATAGGATTGCGATCTGTTTTGAGAATGCAAAGTGCTTTCAATGTAATTTGGACAAATGGAGTGTGTGGACAAATATATTACATTTGCATTGCAATGTGAATAAATCTGAAATTTATTCACCTTGGTGGGACAAACACAAAAGCAGACTATTATTTACATGGTGATAGATAAAGAATATTGGCATATAAATGTATTTGTTGTACTTGTAGTCATTGCAATTAGGGGTGTGAGCGCTCCAATGGATGTTGAGGATGGAGCGGAGACAACGCTGGTGGAAGCGTTCTAGGAGCCGTAGGTGGTGCCGGTAGAGGACCCATGATTCGGAGCCGAACAGGAGTGTGGGTATGACAACGGCTCTGTATACGCTTATCTTTGTGAGGTTTTTCAGTTGGTTGTTTTTCCAGACTCTTTTGTGTAGTCTTCCAAAGGCGCTATTTGCCTTGGCGAGTCTGTTGTCTATCTCATTGTCGATCCTTGCATCTGATGAAATGGTGCAGCCGAGATAGGTAAACTGGTTGACCGTTTTGAGTTTTGTGTGCCCGATGGAGATGTGGGGGGGCTGGTAGTCATGGTGAGGAGCTGGCTGATGGAGGACCTCAGATTTCTTCAGGCTGACTTCCAGGCCAAACATTTTGGCAGTTTCCGCAAAGCAGGACGTCAAGCGCTGAAGAGCTGGCTCTGAATGGGCAACTAAAGCGGCATCATCTGCAAAGAGTAGTTCACGGACAAGTTTCTCTTGTGTCTTGGTGTGAGCTTGCAGGCGCCTCAGATTGAAGAGACTGCCATCCGTGCGGTACCGGATGTAAACAGCGTCTTCATTGTTGGGGTCTTTCATGGCTTGGTTCAGCATCATGCTGAAGAAGATTGAAAAGAGGGTTGGTGCGAGAACACAGCCTTGCTTCACGCCATTGTTAATGGAGAAGGGTTCAGAGAGCTCATTGCTGTATCTGACCCGACCTTGTTGGTTTTCGTGCAGTTGGATAATCATGTTGAGGAACTTTGGGGGACATCCGATGCGCTCTAGTATTTGCCAAAGCCCTTTCCTGCTCACGGTGTCGAGGTACTCGAGATGGCAGAGGTCGACAGCATCGAGTCCACGCTGCTGAAGATCCAGCTGCGCTGGATGGGTCACGTCTCCAGAATGGAGGACCATCGCCTTCCCAAGATCGTATTATATGGCGAGCTCTCCACTGGCCACCGTGACAGAGGTGCACCAAAGAAAAGGTACAAGGACTGCCTAAAGAAATCTCTTGGTGCCTGCCACATTGACCACCGCCAGTGGGCTGATAACGCCTCAAACCGTGCATCTTGGCGCCTCACAGTTTGGCGGGCAGCAGCCTCCTTTGAAGAAGACCGCAGAGCCTACCTCACTGACAAAAGGCAAAGGAGGAAAAACCCAACACCCAACCCCAACCAACCAATTTTCCCTTGCAACCGCTGCAATCGTGTCTGCCTGTCCCGCATCGGACTGGTCAGCCACAAACGAGCCTGCAGCTGACGTGGACTTTTTACCCCCTCCATAAATCTTCGTCCGCGAAGCCAAGCCAAAGAAGGAAGTCATTGCAATTAAACATACAGGCACAGCAAGCAAATATGAATGCAAATGTATGATGAGCCTCTTTGTGAGGGGATTCATGTACAGGACCAACATTAATCTAGCATACTCAGGACTTTCAAGATGCTAAACTAGAAGGTTTTCCAGACAAATGGATATAATCCACAATTAATATTCCAACACACATTATTGAGATGTGAAACAGTAGAATGCTAAAAGATCCAGTGAACCTAGTAAGTTTAAGGGGAAGAGACCAGTACTGGTGAGTTGGAATGGAGTGTGAGTTTGATGGGGATGCAAAAACTGGAAGTGCAGAAGTGAGCCCAGTGAATCTAAATAGTTCAGTGAATGATATCAAAGTTCAAATTTATTGTCAGAGTACATACAGGCATCACATGCAACATTGAGATTCTTATTTCATTGCAGCTTAGCAATTTCTAGATCAGTAAGTGTCAACTGTAAACAAACTCCAAATGCAGATGCAAATATAAAGTAATAAATAATGAACACAAGTCCTTAACGGAGTTCTAAATAAGTATAGAGATCCCCTATAGTTTAAGAGTCTGATAGTTGACGGGTAAGAACTATTTCTGAACCCCACAGTACTGATTACAGAGCATATCCTGCTGTGTAGATCCTTGGTAATTGGTGTTGTTCTCCCATGGCATCATTCAATATAGTTATGCTGAATGGTGAGGTGAGTCGTGCCTGTGGTGAACTAAGCTGAATCTACCATCTTTGGAGGATTTTCCTCTCAGAAATATTGGTGCTTCCATACCATTCCAGCCAGTCAGCATACTTCCCACCACACACATGTAAAGGTTTGCCAAAGTTTCTGATGACATAACAAACCTCTGCAGACTTCAAAGGAAGTAGAGGTGCTGTCATATTTATTCATAATAACATTTATACGATGGGTGAGATCATAGATAATAGGTGCAGAAGGTCGTTCAGCCTTTTGAACATGTACTGTATTGCAGTAAAAACAATGCTGGAGAAACACAGCAGGTCAAACAATGCATCATATTTTCACTCATAATATGAACATGCATATAACATGCAGAGAATCAAATGGTGTAAGCCTTCACTGAGGGACCATTCCTGCTGTCTTTAAATTTAGGATCTAAAGAACTATGCCATCAGGTGCTTCACAAGGATCATCTGTTTGAAAATTCCAAATTAAAAATAAATGAGTGGGCATTATTGTTAGTCAACTTGGTCTTCAATAAATTGACACTTGAGACTGCGAGAGAAATTACACGGAACAATCATGATGCTTTGCCTTAAGGACACAGCATGGGTATTGAGGGTCCGAGGACAGTGACAAGATTTTTGTTACCTTTCAAAATAAAATACACCTCTTTCAGTTATGACAGCTCTAGCAAACCTGCCCACCAGGATATTGGTTCCTTCCCAGTTCAGGTACAGCCTACCCTTTTTGTACAGGTCAGACCTTCCGCAGAAAAGATCCACAAATCTGAACCCCTGCCCTTGTCACCAACTCTTCAGCCACACATTCATCTGCCACAACATCCTGTTCCTACCCTCTCTGGCACATGGCACAGGCAGCAATACTGAGATTATCGCCCTCAATGTCCTGCTTTTTAACTTTCCAAACTCCCTATATTCCCTTTTCAGGGTGTAATTCCTACTCTTATCTGTGACATTGGTCCCCACGTGAACCACAACATCAGCTGCTCCTCTTCCAGAATGCTATGAACTACAGAGACATCCCTGACCCTGGCACTTGGGAGGCAACTTACCATCCATAAACCATAATCATTCTCATATAACCTCCTACATACTTGACTAACCAACGAGTCCCCAATCACCATTGCTCTCCTCCTCCCCCTATCCTTCTGAGCCAGGTAAGGGGGTGGAGAAAGCCTCTACACTAGAGACATGACCACCTCAACTTGTCCCTGATAGGTTAATAGTATCTAAAACAGTATACTTGCTGAGGGGAATGGCCACAGCAATGCTCTGCTCTTTCTGACTCTTCCCCTACCTTCTCCTGACAGTCACCTGACTCCTGACGTTTAGGGGTGACAGCCTTCCTGAAACTCCTGTCTAACACCAACTCTGACTCCTTCAAGATCTGCAGTTTACCCAGCTCCAACCCCTTAACTTGGTTTGTCAGGACCTGCAGTTGGATCCACCTTTTGCAGGTGTAGTCATCAGGAACAAACATGCTGTCCCTGACTTCCCACATCCTACAATCAGAGCACTGGACTTCCCTAACCATTGCCTCCATTACCAACTCCTAATTAACTAAAGTAAAGAAACTTACTGGGCCTTACCTTTGAGGGAGCAAGCTCTTCCTCTTTCCTCAGCCACACACTAACTGACTGCTACTTTAGCTTCCCCTCCCTTTCAACTATCCCTGCCAATTATCTCAATTACTCACTCCCACCAATCACTTTACTGTTTAACCCTTAATTGCTCTTCAAAGCACTGACTTTCAACTGCCTCCCAACAAGCCCTCTTTCCCAGTCAATGATCTTGAGAAAACTGCTCCTGAGACGCACTCAGCACTAGTTTCTAAAGCGCTTACCTCCAGCTGGCTCCTGACAAGCCCAGCTCACTTGCTCACCTCTCTCTCACTCCTCCTTCCCAGTCAACAGTCCTGAGAAAACTGTTCCCAAGTCTCACTCAGCACTTGTTTTTATAGTGTTGTTAGCCTTTTCAGCTCTTGAAAAAAGCCTCTAGCTATACACACAATCAAAGCCTCTCATTATTTTGTACACCACTCCATCCTCTGTCTCTCCAAAGATACACTTAACCTATCCTCAAAAAGTATGCCCTCTATTTTAGGCCACATCCTCTGCACCCTCTGCCTTGCTTGCACATCTTTCCTGCAATGATATGACCAAAACTGACCACAATACTTCAAGTGGTGTCTAACCAAGGTCTTATTTAGCCACAGCTTTACCTCACATCTCTTGAACTCAATCTCAAGGTTAATGAAGGCTAATATACTAGCAACCTGTGAACCCCAAGATTCTCAGTGAATAAAAGCTCTCACGACTAGAGGGAGAACAAATGTTTTAATTTGCTTATAACTATGGGTAGGGTCTCACATTAATCTTCCGAAGGGTTCAGGGCTTAGATGGGAAACCGGGGTTATATGTGAGCAGATGGGGGTGGATCCAGGAGCCAGCCATTTGCACAACACACTACCAGTGAATCCCAGTTCACTGCATTCACTCCTTCCTGCAGAATTTAGGGTCTCTAAATGAAGACAGAGAACATGGATTCAGAAAAAATGTTGAAGAATATACAGTTATTTACAAATTTACAGATTTAAGCAGTCTGGGGGTTCTGGAGATCCTGGTGGAGCATCTTAGGGTCTCCTGGTCCCCTTATGAGGGAGGAGAGGTGGGCTGGGTCTACGGTTCAACAGTGGAAGCGGATTCACTTTCCTACTGAACCAGATTTCCTGAGGCCCTGACTGGGGGGTGGCAAGAATGAGCTCTGTGGCTCACAGGACACTTGAGGCACTCTTCCAGTGGGTGCCAGGACCCTGATGAAGACCGTGTCCTCCCTGCCATCTGGGTACTCCACATAGGCATACGTGGGATTGGCGTGGAGCAATTTCACCCTTTCCACCAGTCTTGCTTCTCCCCAAATGCTTCCTGAGAAGGACTGGACCAGGAATGGTGAGCCAGGTTGGGAGTTTAGTTCCTGATGTTGATCTTCTTTTGAAATTGAATAGGAGCTCATGATAAGTAGCATTGGTTTCAGTACATAGTAGTGACCGGATAAAATGGAGCACCAAGGCGAGGACTTCCTGCCAACAGGAGTCTGGACGGCCTTTTGACTTCAGGGCTAGTTTGACAGACTTCCAGACCATTGCATTCTCCTTTTCAACCTGTCGGTTCCCCTGGGGGTTGTAGCTAGTAATCCTGTTGGATGCGATTCCCCTCCCCAGCAGGTACTGATGTGGCTCATCACTCATAAAGAATGAACCCCAGTTGCTATGAATATAGCTGGGATATCTGAACAGGGCAAAAATGGAATCTATGGCCTTTATGACTGATGAAGTGGACGTGTCTGGACATGGAATGGTGAATGGGAAGCGGTAGTACTCATCAATGATAGAGAGGAAGAAAGTGTTCCCGCTCGTGGAGGGGAGAGGTCCCTTAAAATCAACACTGAGCCACTCGATGACTTGATCAGGTGCACCTTTGCAGGGCGGTAGAAGTGCACCTTGCACTCCGTGCAGACCTGGCAAGACCTGATCATTTTCCTGATGTCTTCCATGGAGTAGGACAGATTGCGCATCTTGACAAAATGACCTATGTGGATAATCCCTGGATGGCAGAGCTCATTA
The DNA here is from genome assembly GCF_036971445.1 of Narcine bancroftii. Lineage (NCBI taxonomy): Eukaryota > Metazoa > Chordata > Chondrichthyes > Torpediniformes > Narcinidae > Narcine > Narcine bancroftii. The sequence goes on along the minus strand of NC_091473.1, from coordinate 27,420,940 downwards.
TGCAGAGATTGCCGTTGGCCAGTGTGTGCAGAGGCACAATTTCCTCTGGGTAAGGCACCTGGAAGGTCATTAAGGGCTCCTGACTGATAGGCAATGTCATATTGTAGGTGGAGAACTCGATCCACCACCTAGCAATCTTGTCATTCTTGATTTTTCCCCTCTTGACATTCCTACCAGCCAGAGAGTGTCTCCAGTGCCCCACGGCTTCTACAATGGCTTGAGCCTCCTATTCCACAGATGAGTTGTAGAGCTCATGGCCTTGTTATGTCTGAGAAAAAATGCAACCAGTCTGCCCGACTGATTGAGGGTACATCCAAAGTGTCACTTTCCACTTGGAAAAGTACATTCTCGTCCACTGCGTACATGGCAGCTTTCGCAATGTTAAAAGCCATTTGGGCTTCAGCCGAGAGGGGTATATTAGAGTCTTTTTGGAGAGAGCGAACATTATCAGCATATTGAGGCATCTCCTCAAAGCCTTTGTGATCCTGAGAATGGGGAGCTCTAACAGGGGGTGCAACCTATTGGGATCAGGGCCAAGGATAGCCAGATGTTTAGTCTTGAACACGCACTTGTTAGAATTATAAGTGAGGTTCAGGGCTTTCGCCGCATGGAGAAAACTCTAGAGGTTGGCATTGTGGTCTTTCAAGGTATGGCCATAGATGGTGATGTTATTGAGGTAGGGGAAGGTAGCCTTCAACCCATCCTAATCCACCATTCTGTCTATCTGCCTCAGGAAGAAAGGAAATCTGTTAGTGATATTGAAAGGGACCCTTTGGAATTAATACGACAGTTAGCATCAAATGCCGTATATGGATGGTTCTCAGAATGGATTGGCAGCTCCTGATAAGCAGCTTTCAGGTCGATGCACAATATCATTCACCATGTCTGAAATTAGAGAGGGGGTATGCATCCAGGAGTGTGTACCAGTTAATAGTTTGCTATAGTCATTTACTAGCATGGACTTGTTTTCCCCTTTTACCACTACCACTTGCACTCTCCACAGGCTGATGCTAGGTTTGATGATACTTAATCGAGCAGATGTTGAGTCTCAGACTTTATGAAATCTCGGTCTGTTGTACTGTACCTCCTGCTCTTGGTAGCAATAGGTTTGCAGTTCAGGACAGATTCAGGAAAAAGAGGTGAGGGGGGTTGATGTTCAATGTGGAGAGGCTGCATGTGGGTTCTGATTTTAGGGGCCCTCCATTCCAAACCATTACCAGGGGTGGGGACCAGAATACTCGAAAATCATGTTTTTAAGGTGTCACAGGAAGCCCAGAACCAACAACACTGGAGCACACAATTCATCAAGTATATACAGACGAATCATACAGAATGCCCCCCCATCTTCAAACAACAGATGTACTATGTAATGTTGTTGAATATACATAGAATGCAAATAAAACGCAAGGAATATCTTTAGGTTGCATTCTTGCATATTCCGTGAGTCTATGAAACTTTTAGTGGAGCCCGTGTTTATTAGACAATTACTGGAAAATCCATTTACCTTCACAGTCACTATGGAGTTGCTGAGCTGGTGAGGCCTGTCCTGATCTAGGACATCAAGACAAGGTCACCGGAGACTCCATACTCCTCACTCAAGTAGCTCCCAATGTCCTGGGTTGCCCATGGGTAAGACGTGTTGACCCCGTGGTGTGTCAAGATAGCCGCCCTCCTTCCTCTGATGATGGCACTGAGTTTAAATTTGGGTTGTGGCAAGCCATTTTGCGCTATTTCCTCTCTGCCACCCTCCGTCGGTGTGTAGTGCAGGAAGTGGGTTCAGGTGAATTTGGGGCAGACAGCTTGGGGCTGGAATCGAATCTGGGAAAAGTACAGGCCATGGACTTCCCCGGGCTTCCCCTTGCATGGCAATCCTCACCCAATCCCCTTTCATGCCATACCTGGAACACGCTGAGTCTTTAGCCAGGAAACAACATAAGGGATGCTGGTTTTTGCTGCAGAAATAGCATTCCCTAGCACAGGACCGCTCCCTCGCACAGGATGCAGCAGCCACTGGGGCTGGGGTAGGAGGAGCAGCCGGTCCTTGGAAGTGATCACCTGGGTGAGCGAGCTCGCTGGCTTCAAGGTTGTCATTCTCAAACTTGGCCTGTTCTAACGATTTGGCCAGTTCAATGTGGCTAGCTAGGTCCTTATTTCCCGACTTGAGTGGACACTGCCTCATGTACCTCCAGTGGACTCCCACAACTAGTGTCCCAGATCTGTTCTTCTTCATGAATATGGCCTGTATCCACTTCATACCTGCACTTCTTGGCAGGCGTCCACAGATCCAGCAAGTAGTCATCGATGGTCATCCTAGCCATTGGTGACGTAGAGTAAATTGGTCCCTCACTAGGACCTCGTTTTGCAACTTAAGGAACTGAGCCTTCAAACCCTTGATGCAGCGTTATATGTAGTGCAGTCTCCAAGTGAACTCCTCAGCTGCGTTGGGGGGATAGAGAGCCTATCAGCAGCATACATGGCTTGAGTAGTGCTTCCATTGCAGCATGAATAAAAGCTCTCATGACTAGAGGGGAGAACAAACACTTTTATTAGCTTATAACTATGTGTAGGGTCTCACAGTATTCTTCAGAAGAGTTCTGGGTTTAGGTGGGAAACCAGGTTTATATGTGAGCAGATGGAGGTGGAGCCAGCCATTAGCACAACACACTACCAGTGAATTCCAGTTAACTGTTCTCTATAGTGGGGCGGAATTTGCTTGTGAGTTCCTGGGGTGTGTCCACTACCTTTTGGAGGGCTTTTACACTCAGGAATATTGGTATGCCCATACCAGACCGTGATGCAGCCAGTCAGCAAACTTTCCACCACACATCTGTCAAAATATTCCAGGGTTTATGATGTCAAACCAAACCTCTGCAAACTACTAATGAAGTAGAGGCACAAATGTACTTTCTTCATGATGTCTTTAGTGTGTTTGGTCCAGGAAAGATCTTTCAAGATAATGACTCTCAAGAACTTAAATTTACTCTCCCTCTCTACCTCTGACCTGCAATGATCACTTGATTGTATACCTCTGGCTTTCCCTTCCTAAAATCAACAATCAGGACCTTTGTTTTGGTGACGTTGAGTACAATGTTATTGTTGGTGCATCATTCAGCCAAGTTTTCAATTTCCATCCTGTATGCTGACTCATCACCTTTCTTTATACAACCCTCTACAGTGGTATCATCGGCAAATTTGTATATGGTTTTATTGTCATACCGAGCCACACAGTCATAGGTGTAAAATGAGTAGAGCAGCAGGCTAAGAATGCAACCCAATTGTGCTTCGGTACGAAGGAAATGTTCTTGCCAATCCTCACTGATTATGGTCTGGAGGGAAGGAAATCCATGATCCAATTACACAGTGGGGTATTGAATCCCAGGTCTTGGAGTTTGCTGATCAGTTTTGAGGGGATGATGGTATTAAATGCTAAACTGAAGTGAATAAGGAGCACCCTGATGAATGCATCTTTACTGTTCAGGGGTTCCAGGTCTTTGTGTAGAGCCAGTGAGATGGCATCCCATTGCTATGATATGCGATCCATGTCACCACTCAGACAAGAGCTGATGTGCTTTCAAAACACTTCATCGCTGATGATGTAAGTGCTACTGGCTGATAGTCATTCAGGCAGGATAATTCTCTCTTTTTGGGCACTGGTATGATTGATGCCCATTTGAAAGAGGTGGGTACCACACCCTGCTGGAGTGAGATATTGAAGATATCCATTGATAAGTTGGTCAGCACAAATTTTTAATATTCAGCCAGGTACCCACCTGTTTCAAACAGCATTCATTTTGTTTTGGTATGTTTGCCTGTTAGTTTTAATTTTATAACTGTAGTTTTTTTTACAATAAAGCTTTAACATTTTAAATTGTCTCCAACTTTAGAAATGCCAAGGCTACAAGATAATAGCAACACCCTTTCCCTCATTATATAAATGGGGCATGAAAAGGTGACAGTTAGGGGTCCACTCCAAAATGCTGCCCCAAAAGTGATCAAATATAAATGATCATGCATGTCTCAGATTCTATGTAATTTCACTGTGGATAATAATGTTCTTCAGATGAGATACAGTAATTTAAGTTACTCCCTTTTACAATAGATAACCTTTCCTTTAGAGAATGGGAAAAAAAAGGGATTAAAAGAATAGAAAATTGTTTTTCAAGAAATAGATTCTTATCCTTTGAACAAATGAAAGATAAGTACAATATAACTCAAGATACAGCACTGGCATATTACCAATTGAGATCCTACTTGAAGGATAAATTAGGAAGCAGTTTGAGTTTGCCAGAGGCAAGTAACCTTGAATATGTGATTACAGATACAATGATAATCAAAAGATTTATAACAAATATGTATATTAAACTGCAGGAAAAGGAGAATGAGGAAACAAATGGTAAAACTAAACAAAAATGGGAACAAGATTTAAATATAAAGATAAAAAAGGAAACATGGGAGAAATTATGTTCTGGAACGATGAGAAATACAATAAATACGAGGCTACGTATGATACAATATAACTGGATACACAGACTATTACACCTCAAAAGTTAAATAAATGGGACCCAACAGTATCTGATAGATGTTTTCGATGTAAAAAAGAAATGGGAACAACAATTCATGCAATCTGGACATGTGAGAAAGTAGAAAAATTTTGGGAAGATCTCAATCAGATATTAAATAAAATAACAGAAAACAATATACCAAAGAATCCAGAGATCTTTCTCCTAAGTAACATAAAAAACAAAGAATTTGGAATTGATTTGGAGGATGCACAAAAAAAGTTTTGTTAAGATAGCTCTAGCCGTAGCAAAAAAATGTATTATGTCAACCTGGAAATTGGAAGATAATTTGAAAATACAACAATGGTATATAGAAATGAATAAATGTATTCCATTAGAAAAAATAACATTTAGTTTAAGAAATAATATTGAAATATTCGAACAAATATGGGAGCCTTACATTAAATACAATAGCGAAAACCTACCGGGGACAATCATTACCTAAGTTGATGGAAGGAGAAGGAAAGAAAAGAATGGACTCAGTAGAATTTCTGGTGTATTTTTGTTGAGTGACAACATTGTCTGACTGGTTTAATGTATCCTAGATTGTATACCTTAAATGGATGGGAGGGGGGGGGGGTGGGTTGGGAGGAGGGAGGGGGGGGAGAAAATGTCACTGTAGATGTGTGAAAAGGAAAAAGTGTGTATCATGACTAATGTGATTTATGGTGTGAAAAATTAAAAATTATATAAAAAAAAAGATGAGATACAGTAATTTGATGAAAGAAATTCACATCAACTAACAAGGAAACGTCATACTTATTACACAGGAGATTGGTGGTTCATCAAATATACATGTGAGAATTCGGCACTCAGAAATTAGTGTACAATGGATTGTCAATGGCTTTAAAGGAACTTCATGCCATTCAGTATCTCCCAGGTAAGTCTTGATTACAAGTGTAACTGCCATACCGAGGAAAAGAGTAGGCATCCAACAAGCAGAGTTTCAGAAGCCATGAGAAGAGCACAAAACTAGCCATCTCTTGACTATTCACAATATCACTTGCTGATGAATAAAGACACAGGAGGTTAACACAGGAAATGCCTGGCTGAAGAATGTTCCAGCCAGGATTGAATATTGAATAGTTATCACCATATAACAATTACAGTACAGAAACAGGCCATATCGATCCTTCTCATCTGCAATGATTTAAGTGAAACTTCACGAGTTCCACCTACTTGCTCCCTGCCCATAACCCTCCAACCCCCTCACATCCATGTACTCATCTAACCTCGTCTTAAATGACAAAATTGATCCTGCTGCAACCACCTCTTCTGGAAGGTCATTCCACTAAGCCACCACGCTCTGAGTGAAGAAGCTTCCTCTTCTGTTACTTCTAAAGTTTTGCCCCTTAACTTATGACCCTTTGTTGCAATCTCTTCTACACTCAAGGGGAAGAGCCTATTCACATCTACTCTATCTATTCCCCTCACAATTTTATATACCTCTCAACCCTCTATGCTCCAATGAATAAAGACCTAGGCTACTCAATCTTTCTCCATATTCTAGATACTGTAATCCAGGCAACATTTTAGTAAATCTTCTCAGCACCCTCTCTATCTTATTAGTATCCTTCCTATAATTTGGAGACCAGAACTGCACACAATATTCCAAACTTGGCCTCACCAATGCCTTGAACAAGCTCAATATCACCTCCCAGCTCCAAAATTCTACAAATATTCTATATCTATAAAAGCCAGCATACAAAAAGTCTTCTTCGCCACCTTATCTACATTTGGACATCAGGCACCTTTACTTGCTCAGTGTAAACTGGCTGATATCATGATCTCACAAAAACTTGGGTGCATGATTTGGAGTCAATGATGTATGCCTGGCCTTAATTGGCCTTTGAAGCCCTCCATCATAAAGAATTTATAGGATTATCAAACTCTGAGGTAATAAATTGTTTCTCATCCTAGTCCAAAATGCTTTGGTTCAGCCATGATTTTCTGTTGGGATACAGATTTGATTTGCCAAAGTACGGGTGCAAAATAACTTGAAATCCTGTTTGTTAAGTGTGAATGATAACATTATGATAGAAAGCTGCGTGCTTCACTATGTCATTATGTTGCAACCAACCAAAATATGTGAGCTTAACTCAACAGACTGCACTTGAAAATAACTACTGTATGAAGCACATAAAAACCCTAGAGTATGAGACATGCTCCACCAGAACAAATTATATCATTCAATGTTCCTTAAGAATGAACACTAAATAGAGTCTTATCCGAGAGTTTGCCAGAATAGCTAACCAACACTCGTCCTCGAATACTGTTCTCTAAACAAACATTTTCCAAAAGGATAACTATTGGAATTAGAGACACAGGGGTGGAGTATTAATTTAGGATTAAGACTTGGGGGAGGGGGGGCGGGGTTAGAGATATGGAAACATCCTTATTTCTGAAAGCCTTCCACCAGGCTGAGGGCTCCTCGCAACCATCAGGACTGGGGTTCATGTGAGAGCCAGTGGCATATAGGATCACAAAAGACCTCAAGTGCTGACATCTTCCCACTTTTGGGGTTCAGAACCAGGTGCCAAAAGGGTGATTCAAATTTCTTGAGGTCAGGTTATTGCTGAACCACACAGGAGGCTGTGTGACTCTAGAAGGTGGAAGGAAGTGACAGGATCCACAGGCACTCAATATCTCTGAAGAAACTAATTTTTACTTCTTTCTCATCTTGATGGTGGTGATAGTCAAGCAGCACCACCTTTGTGTGCCTTGACAGAGAATCAAAGGAAAAAATCTTTTGGGTATTTTGTGTTCATGATAATAAATGGAATTCTGAATCTAGAAATCCAGTGCCATTAAGGTAAATTATGCTTTTTTAAAAAATTATGAACAAAGCCATAAACAGGATTAGATAAATATTCTGAAATAGGGAAAAAAAAGACTGTATTTATGATTCTTCTCAAAGTTGCAAAAAACCAAATACACATTAAGAAGCGAATCAGAACTAGAATTAATCCAGATGAATGTCAGTTATCAGTCATGCGAGATTAAATTTAATTAACTGTGCAATATAATCAAAGAATCCAATTAAAGGGTTATTTGGTTTGTAAAATAAAGGCCATATTTCTTTATTATTCCCACTTGTAAACTGCTTGCATCAACATCATGGGATTGACTTTTAGCTGGCATCATTGCACACACCCCTTTTGATGACTTCATTGATTCTATTCCCATTGCACTGTTTAATCAGTAATTTAATCTTCTTAAGTTTATGAAGTAATGATTTTTTTTGCATCACTAATGGACAATTAAACAGTTTTGTTTTGAGAACAGAAGACAAAGAATGAGAGTTCTTCATTACTACTTTATTGACTTCCTTGTGGCAATGGTCAGCTTCAAAACTTGCACTCTATAGCAAGTGCAATTAAGCCTGTCTGTGGGAAGAATTCACACCTCCACCATAGAAATGCTCACACTCTATAATTCACAATTATTGTCAGGTGAAAATGAACATGAGAGTTCCACACACAGATGATTACATAACAGACTCCCAGTGTCGTTGGCTTGCATTTCTGAATAGTTTCATGCTTTTGCATTACACAAGAAGAAAATTTCCCAAAATAAAGTGTAATAGCACTATAATTGTTATCCAAAAAGGAAAGAAAAAATTATGAGAGGCAGCTGAAACCCAGGTCAAATAAGTAGTTTTTCTTGAATGATGAGGCACAAAAGAAAGAGAATGAGATCAAGGAGTGTAGAGACTTGTTAGATAATTCCATATTTATGGGTTAAATCATCTGATGAGGGAAAAATAAGACGCAAAAGTGGACTGATGTGCTGCCGCATCAGGCAAAGTGCTGGGAGATGCTGCAAAGATAGCATGAGTCAGGCTTCATTAAACAAGGAGATAACAATTTTGAAGTTGAGGCATTGGTGAATCTCTATCCAATCATGAGCAAAGCCATGCTGGGTTAAGGTAACACTGTGTATTTTAAGGTATAGATAGCAAAATTTTTTGAGCATAGAGGATGAACATTATCTGTCTTCTACATTAAATTTCAAAATATCAAATCACGAACCAAGCCTTCCAATCTTGCAATGCTCACAATATACATGCTCACAATATACATGCTCACAATGTACATGCTCACAATATACATGCTCACAATATACATGCTCACAATATACATGCTCACAATATTTCTTCTTTGGCTTGGCTTCGCGGACGAAGATTTATGGAGGGGGTAAAAAGTCCACGTCAGCTGCAGGCTCGTTTGTGGCTGACAAGTCTGATGCGGGACAGACAGACACGGTTGCAGCGGTTGCAGGGGAAAATTGGTTGGTTGGGGTTGGGTGTTGGGTTTTTCCTCCTTTGCCTTTTGTCAGTGAGGTGGGCTCTGCGGTCTTCTTCAAAGGAGGTTGCTGCCCGCCAAACTGTGAGGCGCCAAGATGCACGGTTTGAGGCGTTATCAGCCCATTGGCGGTGGTCAATGTGGCAGGCGCCAAGAGATTTCTTTAGGCAGTCCTTGTACCTTTTCTTTGGTGCACCTCTGTCACGGTGGCCAGTGGAGAGCTCGCCATATAACACGATCTTGGGAAGGCGATGGTCCTCCATTCATTATACATGTTCACAATATACATGGGCTGAATAAGAATGATGATAAAATTAATTCCAACTGCTTTCCTTTTTCAATGTTGAAAACTTTACTCTTTGCCTTTATCTTCATGAAGTTCCTCACCTGATCCAGTCACTCCTTTGAAGTCCTTTGACATCAAAAGTTGTGAAAGTACCTTTTATGATGTTCAGCGATGGTTATAAAATAAGAAAAGACCATCTCTCTGCAAGTGTCTGATGTGACTGAATAATGGAAGATTTAACATACATGGATGTGCAAGTAAGTCTTAACCCAATTGAAAAAATTAATTCAGTAACCATTGTAATTAGACCACAATAGGTTACAGCTCACATTGGGAGTTCAAGCATTTATTTCACCATGAGTAAGATCTGACTTCACATTCTATCTTCACTGAAGAGCGAGGCCTAAAATTATCTGATGCAAAGAATTTATGTCAAGCAACTGAGCTTTTTTTGAATCCCCGCACTATGAGTGATGATTGAAAGCTTACTGTGCCTGTTCGATACACGCTTGAGAAATTGATTTCTTTAAGTAGTTTTTTTTCTTGAGTTCACATGGCCACTCATATTTAAATATCCAGGCTTATCTGCTTACACATCTAAAGGTCATGAGTAAAATCTGTGTTCATGGCATGCTCACACAGTCCTCTAGTTCTCATGTTATGTCAAACATCATGGAAACAGGTTCTGTGACTGACTCCATCCATGCTGACAATTACATATCCATCTGCACTTACCCCACACTTCTCTGACTAATCAATTCAAGTGCTCATCTAGAGACATCTTAATTACTGTCAGCAACCTAGCTTCAACCACACTTTGGGACAGTCTATCCAGGTACCCATCTCTCTCTGGATGAAAACGGTCCTCTGGGCATTCCCTCTGAATCTCGCTCCCGTATCTTTTTTTGTCTACCTCTGAGATGGAAACAAAATTCCTGCTTTTGACCCTATCTGTACCTTTTATACATTTATATGTCTCACTTTTAAGATGCATCATTTCACGTTTATCCAGATTGCATTTTATCTACTATTGATCAGACTCTTGCACGAATATATCAAAATCACTTTACACTCCACATGATTCCGCCATCTTTGCATCATCTGTAAACTTACCGATCATGCCTTCAACATCCATAAAAATAGAAAAGGTTCCAGCACTAATCCCTGAGGAGCACCATTAGTAACAGGGTTCCATACATTAAAAGAACCCTCTATCATCATTTTGTTTCCTATCGTTGAGCTAATTTTGGACAGTTTGCCTCGTTACACTGAACCCAAACCTTCTGAGCCAGTTTCCCATGTGAAACCTCAACAAAAATGTTAATAACATCCATAAAAACTGCATCTGGCTTCAGTCTAAAGCTCAGGGTTATTGTCAGAGAACATACATGATATCACATACAACCGAGATTATTTTTTCTATGTTACATCATCAAAAAAATTCAATCAAACTGGCCAGACAGGATCTTCCCCTGACAAAGTCATGCTGACTATTTCTAAAGGGACCATGCCATTCCAAGTAATCATTAATCCTTTCCCTCCACATTTTCTTCAATAGCTTCCCTCCTACTGATATTTGACCCTTATGCATAATTCCCAGGCTTTTTCCTCCTGCCTTTCTTGAAAAGGGACGGGCATATTTGTTGCCCTCCAGTCAACAGGAGCTTCACTTGTGGTCTCCTCCTCTGCCACCCACAGCAGCCAGTGATAGAACTTATCTGGTCCTGGAGACCTATACACCTTTATGCCCATGAAGTCATTTAATGTTTCTTCTTCTCTTAATGAGTATTCAATCTTCCCTCTCACTAAATTCTCCAGCAACAAAGCCCGTTTACTTTTGTAAATTCCAATGAAAAATATTAATTTATCATTCCTGTAACACCTGGTTCCATGCAGAGATTGCGCCTGTTGTCCCCACTCTTCATTAGATATTCTTTATATTCTTAAAGAATGTGTTAAGATTAATGGGGCATAGCTGGGTAACTTTGCCAATGTCTTGATTTGCACTGTTGGCTGCTGCTGGACTTCATGCTGATAAGTGGAACATTCTGATCTTCTGCATGCTTTGCATGGAACCTGTACTATGATAAACACTCATTAAAAAAACATCAGTCCCCAATCAATTGAACAGCAGGTCAGAGGTAAGTTATTTCATTCTTTCCTCTTTATGTTTTTAATTTATTTACCAGTGAGAATCTGTTTTTGCAATTTTAAACATAAATATGGAACACTTCAAACTTTATCTTTCATTAACTGTATTAAATGGTTAGAACTTTCATGAATGGCAAAAATATTTGCAAACATTCATGGACCTCGACAGCCTGAGAGCTGGGTGTGGTTGGGTTGCACCAGCTGTCAAAGTTGTTCTGTCAAAGTTAGCTGCCGAGAGTGAAATAAACTCAATGCTTCTCAAAAATGCTGGCTTGCAGGAGAAGCTGAATTAAGAAGTAAGTTGCCAATATTATCAGAGCCACAGAAGTCCTGTCCCATTACATCAAAATGGTGGACATCAATAAGTCAAACACCTACATTTAGTTTGCCTCAAGTAACCATGTATTTATTGTGTAGCAACAACAAAGTTGAATGTGAGTTGGTTAAAAATCAAAAAGTGACAACCAAAAACACTCCACCCAAAATAGCTACTGCAGTAAAATTCCTATTATCTGGAATTCAAGCAACCAGCAGAATCAAACAAATGGCAAAAAAAAAAGTGGAATAGGTAAAAAATACGGATTTAAAATTGGTGTGTTGTTAGATCAAGATGCCACCAGAGACGGAGAAAAGTTCCACCACTGGCAACAGTGTTTTGAATAATACATGTGAAAGAACTATGTCGTGCAAGACGCCGAGAAGACAGATTCTTTATTAAAGACGAGGTTAAGAAGTTGTTAAAGGAAAACGTCATTGAGCCAGCACAAGTTTTTGGTACCCTCAAGTCGTGGTGGTCAGAAATGGCACGAAACCTAGAATGGTAGTGGATTACAGCCAAACTATAAACAAGTACACTCAATTATACGCTTACCCCCTGCCTCCCATTTCAGACATAGTTCCTCAAATTGCCCAATATGAGATATACTCTATTTAATAGAGTATTTAATCTCCTTAATAGACTAATACCTAGTGTCGCTGAAAATGTCCTCCCAGAATCACAGTGTGGCTTTCGCGCAAACAGAGGAACTACTGACATGGTCTTTACCCTCAGACAGCTCCAAGAAAAGTGCAGAGAACAAAACAAAGGACTCTACATCACCTTTGTTGATCTCACCAAAGCCTTTGACACAATGAGGAGGAAAGGGCTTTGGCAAATACTAGAGTGCCTCGGATGCCCCCTTAAGTTCCTCAACATGGTTATCCAACTGCACGAAAACTAACAAGGTCGGGTCAGATACAGCAATGAGCTCTCCGAACCCTTCTCCATTGACAACGGCATGAAGCAAGGCTGCGTCCTCGCACCAACCCTCTTTTCAATCTTCTTCAATATGATGCTGAACCAAGCCATGAAAGACCTCAACAGTGAAGACGGTGTTTACATCCGGTACCGCACGGATGGCAGTCTCTTCAATCTGAGGCGCCTGCAAGCTCACACCAAGACACAAGAGCAACTTGTCCGTGAACTACTCTTTGCAGACGATGCCACTTTATTTGCCCATTCAGGGCCAGCTCTTCAGTGCTTGACGTCCTGTTTTGCGGAAACTGCCAAAATGTTTGGCCTGGAAGTCAGCCTGAAGAAAACTGAGGTCCTCCATCAGCCAGCTCCCCACCATAACCACCAGCCCCCCCACATCTCCAGTGGGCACACAGAATTCAAAATGGTCAACCAGTTTACCTACCTCGGCTGCACCATTTCATCTGATGCAAGGTCGACAACGAGATAGACAACAGGCTCGCCAAGGCAAATAGCGCCTTTGGAAGACTGCACAAAAGAGTCTGGAAAAATAGCCAATTGAAAAACCTCACAAAGATTAGCGTATACAGAGCCGTTGTCATACCCACACTCCTGTTCAGCTCCGAATCATGGGTCCTCTACCGGCATTACCTACAGCTCCTAGAACGCTTCCATCAGCGCTGTCTCCGCTCTATCCTCAACATTCATTGGAATGACTTCATCACCAACATCGAAGTAGTCGAGCTGGCAGAGTCCGCAAGCATCAAATCCACACTGCTGAAGACCCAACTGCGCTGGGTGGGTCACGTCTCCAGAATGGAGGACCATCGCCTTCCCAAGATTGTGTTCTATGGCGAGCTCTCCACTGCCACCGAGACAGAGGTGCACCAAAGAAGAGGTACAAGGACTGCTTAAAGAAATCTCTTGGTGCCTGCCACATTGACCACCGCCAGTGGGCTGATATCGCCTCCAAGCGTGCATCTTGGCGCCTCAAAGTTCGGCTGGCAGCAACCTCCTTTGAAGAAGACCGCAGAGCCCACCTCACTGACAAAAGACAACGGAGGAAAAACCTGACACCCAACCCCAACCAACCAATTTTCCCTTGCAACCGCTGCAACCGTGTCTGCCTGTCCCACATCGGACTTGTCAGTCACCAACGAGCCTGCAGCAGACGTGGACTTACCCCTCCATAAATCTTCATCCGCGAAGCCATGCCAAAGAAAAAGATCTGAAATTTGTTGCCTTCATATTCAACACTACACTGAAGAGTAAGATTAATAATTATAAGATTATGCGATGGAGCATCAAACTTTCTACCTATGAATATGACATATTCTTATCGTCTAGAAAATTCAATGATCCTCCTGATCCTCTCTCTTGCGCAACTTGTGCAAGTGTGCAGCTAGACCAATTAAAATTTCTTCATGAAGAGCTACGTCACCCGGTGGTCACAAGATTTTATCACTATATGAAATCTCTCAATTTGCCCTATGCATTAGAGGATGTGAGAACCCTAACTGGACAATGCCCTGACTGTGCTGAATGCAAATAACATTATTACAAACCCTTACCTTCCTCATTGATCAAAGCTTCGTGACCCTTTGAACGCCTTAGTGTTTTCAAAGGCTTGGAGGGCCTCATCGTCACTGGTCGATCCCCTACTGGCCAGTGGGATAAGGTGCACCATCTGTTTTACCAGTAGGGTGGAGCCAATCTACAGTCATAACCAATAGCAAGCAGATAGCATAATACATTACATCACTACATTCACTACACATGGTAACAGGCCCTTTTGGCCCATGAGCCCATGCCACCCAAATACACCTAATTGACCTACACCCCTTGTAAGTTTTGACATGTGGGAGAAAATCAGAGCTCCCAGAGGAAACCCACTGGGAGAATTTACAATCTCTTTACAGACAGTGCTGGATTCGAACCCTGGTTGCTGGCACTGTACAGCGTTGTGCGAACTGCTATGCTAACAATGCTACCTGGCTGGGACAGGTAATATACTTTCAATGGTGAGTTCCGTCCTGGACCTCATCATGAACAATTTTTACAACCCTGAGTGAGATATGCATCTAATGTCATATGCTTGGATGAGGTGCACATGAAACTATGAAACCGATAAAGCTCTGCTTGCAGAAGAGTTGACCATGAGAAGATAGATCAATGCAAGATATAACAAAATCTCTCCTGATGAGTTGCAGTTATGCCCGAGTCAAATTTTTTCACACGGGCAGTGAAACTGCTGAATGTCTGTCAACTCTCCAAGACTCCATGCATATATTGTACTTGTCTGTATGTGTGTTATATCTGTTTGTGTGTTTGAACTGTTTTGCACTCTGGACCAAAGAATATTGTTTCATCAGTTGTACTGCTACAATAGAGCGACGTGATTGGCAAAGTGGTTAGCGCAACACCTTTACTGCGCCAGTGATCAGGACCAGTGTTCAAATCCCATGCTGTCTGTATGGAATTTGTATGTTCTCCCTGTGCCTGCATGAGTTTTCTTAGGGGACTCTGGTTTCCTCCCACCATTTGAAACATAGATGTAGATTAATTGGGCGGCA
Source organism: Narcine bancroftii (assembly GCF_036971445.1). NCBI lineage: Eukaryota > Metazoa > Chordata > Chondrichthyes > Torpediniformes > Narcinidae > Narcine > Narcine bancroftii. The sequence continues at coordinate 27,405,833 of NC_091473.1, read as the reverse complement.
TGGGCTCATGGGGTGAAATGGTCTATTACCGAGATGTACATCTAAATTTTAAAAATTAAAAAATAAATTAAAAATAAACTTGATCTTTAAAAGAAAAACACAATCTGCTAAGAATTGAAAACAAACTGATTCAATTTTACATGGTTTCAACTAAATCAAAATTTTGTGTGCCTGTCAGTATTGCATGAACCAGGTGAGTGACTCATCCCACTATGAAAATAAATGTATTTCATCCAGCACTGCATTTCTACGCTTGGCAACCAGAGGATTAAAGGCAAAGAAACAAAATTCGTTGAACAGATGTGAGAAAATGGAAATTTTACAGAACATTTTGAAATTAATGCACAGAAGCTACTTCTAAAGCTAATTTACTAAAATGTTAATCAAGCTACATTCTTTCTCCCAGTAGATCAGTTGACATTACACTGCATTTCTAATTTCACAGCTATTTCCTTTCTCATCTGTTCAATGTCAGAGCACCTTAATCACCTTGGATTGCATACTATTGCCTGGGGCCAAAACAAATGTACAATTCATCCTAATAAAGATTCATGCAAACAAATTACAATAAATATCAAAATGGACAACACAGGGACAGGCCCTTCAACTCACTGGGTCTATGCCAACCATGAGGCCAGATGAAACTAATCCCATGAGCCTGCACATGATCTATGATCTTCCATTTCCAGTATCTTATTATTCCTATTTAAATACAACTTGAACATTATCATATCTACTTCCACCACCCCACTCCATTTCAGCACTGGGTTCTAGGCTTAAAGGAGTCTTTGCAAAGTACTTACTCACACTTCTGCTTTAAACTACCCCCTCTCACCTGCAAGTTATGTACTCTTGTATTTGGTATTTCCACCCTGGGAAAAGTTTTTGTCTCATTCTATGCAACTCACAATTCTATAAACTTTAACAAGGTCTTCCCTTGGCCTCTGACACTCCAGGGGAAAAAAAAAATCCAAGTTTGTCCAATATCACAAGATAACATATTCTCTAAAGTACGAAACATCCTGGTGAACCTCCTCGGCACGCCCTCAGTAAATACACTTAAAACCAATTATGATCTATTCTAGAACATCCAAGTTTTACTCCAATCAAAAAATTATACAAGTTTCTAAAAATAGAAAATTCTAGAAATATTTGTGGATCAGATAAAGAAGCATTTGACAATTCAGTATGAATATTTGATGAAGGAAAGTTAAAACAATAATTTGATTTCTTATTTCCACTGTGGTCTGACCTACCCTGTGTTTCCAGCATCTTTTGTTTTTATTTAATATTCTTGACATTTGCAAATTTAGATTTTTAATTATATCATCACATAATAGTTTCTGTTATGTCTCTATGTTACTCAGGAGGCCTTTTAAATAACTTAGAGATGCAAGATTCAAATAACAGAAGAGATTTTACTTACTGATATCTCAGGAAACGGTTCACACACTCACATATACATACGCCCCACAGTGGTGCACTACAGTTACTACAGTGAGAAGAGTGTATTCTTACACAGTTACAAAATAGTTCACATTATTCTGACTACATAACATCCCTCCTTCTCAAGAAAAATTTAATGTTCTTTCTTTCGAGAGCAACTTAAGGAACTGAACTTGTACACTTAAGTAGTGAACTTGTACACTAATTTATTTACACAACTATTTTTAAAATAGTTCTTATTGATACCGCACTGGTGGCAGTATGTTCCTTCGCCATCTTGTGGCTATGGCTGCGACTGTTGGGCTCTGTGTTGCTGGTACAGGTGGAGGTGATGTAGCTTGTTGTTCTGCTGTGTTGATGTTTCAGTATTAGTGGTTGTGGTCTCTTCACTTGATATCTCACTTGATACTGCTGTTGCAGGCTTTGCTGGTATTAAAGCTTTCTGTTTCATCACATCTTCTTTGTCTGGATCTCTGTCCATTGAGATCATTTTCAACTTCCGACAGCTATCCAGACCAAGAATTGCTGGTCCACCTGCATCTACCATATAGAACATACAGAGGATGTTCTTTCCCTTATGGCAGCCATTGATCTTAGCTCTCCCTAGCTGCTTGATCATGGGTCCACCATAGGCCGATAATGTGACATTTGCAGTTTCCAATGCACCGACCTTTGGATACCCTTTTATTATGTTCTCTGGGAACATCTGGTGGTAGAGTCTGAGCGGAAGGACGTTGCTTTGAGATCCAGTATCCAGCTTCACCTTTAGGTTAAATATCATTGGCTTGTTCTGGATTGTCCCCTGTATTTGGATTCTTGTGTGCAACTCACTTCCTTCCTTCTTTCATTTCATCTGACATCTCGTGAAGGTGTATGGATTCTATGTTCAGTATCTGGGTTTTGGAGTCCTCATTGTTGTTTCCTTTTATGTGGTGGATCTTCTTCTTGTCTTTTTTTTCTTCACTGTTATTATGGTTTTCTTCATACCCGACTTGCACATCTTCACCAATGCTTTGCCTTACCATAGGACCTTCATTCAGAACCGTATGCGGGGCATTTGTTTCAATCATCGAAGGGTTGATGTCTGCTGCACTTCTGGCGGGTCTTAGGGGGTTTGTACTTTTCTGATTGTGTTCTTTATAGCATCAACCCTTCCTTCTCTTTGCTGTGAGATGGTCTACATTGATAGGGATTTAATTTGCGTCCTTGTGGCTTCAAAGGCTCTGGCTGTATCTATAGCTTTGGCCAGCTTCAAGCTATCCTTTCCTTTAAGAGACTTTTGCACCAGGATTGGCACTCCCCCACATTAGTTGATCAACTAATCTTTCCTCCATATACTTAAATCTGCATTTTGCAGCAACAACTTTTAGTCTAGTGAGGAAGTTATCAACAGTTTCATCAGTCTCTTGCATTAGGCCTTGAAATTCATAATGTTTAATTCTATGATTAGACCTGGGTTCAAGGTGAGAAGCAAACTTTGCAAATATCTGCTCTGGATCATTTTTCTCCACCTCTGGAAGCTCCCAGCTATTAAATAAGTCCAGACCTTGCTCCTCTGTCCAGAGAAGTATATAACTGAGATTCTCCTCTGCTGTTGCATTTTTAAAATAGTTTTTGAATGCTAAATTGCACTCCTGCTGAAACTTTTTAAACAATTCAACAATATCTTCAGCCTCCCAGTCCATCACTGGGTGAAATGCTGTTGCTACAGCCACTTATTTTTCAGTAAAGTTTTTCTCTTCTTCCCCTTCGTATTTCAGTGACTTACAATTAGTTGTATGGCTTTATTCTTGTTCTCTTATACTGCGGCCACCATGTTATGTATCTGTGTTGCTCAAGAGGCTTCTTAAATAATTTAGAGATTCAAGATTCAAGTAACAGAAGAGACTTTACTTACTGACGTCTTCCACCATCTCAGGAAGCTGTTCACACATTCACATATGCATACACCCCATAGTAGTGCACTTCGGTTACTACAGTGAGAAGGGTGTATTTTTACGCGGTTACAAAATAGTTCACAATTTCCTGACTATATGATAGTTTTAAACACAAATTCTTGAAAATAGATAAATACATTAAATACTTCCTTGAATATGCTTATGCTCTGACAAGTTCAGAAACTCCCCTTGGGATTTAACTTTCTCAATTACCTTTGATGCTTCAAAGTTGCACATGTTTGGGCATCTTACAAAAACATCTTGTTGTAGTTTGTGTGCACTTGGACACAATGACACAAATCTTCACTGGCCAGAATTCACTGGCCACTGCTTCCTTGCAGCTCCAGGTGCAAGCAGTCCTGTTTATAGCTTTAATCTTGAAGCTCAGCTCACAGTATTTCAATGAGATAAATTAAATTACAGCATTGGGTCTCATTCAAGATGGACAGACTGATATAACCACAGAAGTGCCTTGACTATTAGAAATAAACAGAAATTGCTCCAGTAGCACCTTGTCTAATCTGGCCTGGGCAGCTGATAAAGTTCACTAGCATTGGAAAACAGGATTTCCTGTGAGAATAACAAACAATGTACTTCCTGACAGACACTCAAAAAGAAATGTCCTTTTATTTTCAAAACAACATTCAATTTTTAATATTAAAAAATTTGAGCAACTGTGTAAAGGGGCCAACACAAAATATGAAATGATCAACACTCACTATGAAAATTAAAATAAAATTCTGGTTTTGGACATGCAGAGTTAAATGTAGAAATGCACAAATTACTACCTGGGATATTTCTTCATTAACTTACAGGATATGCTATTCCAGATGAATCACAGGAACTCTGATCTGTTGGTATTTTTTTTAAACACTATCATTGCAAGTAAAACCTTGGAAAATATTACAGCTCATTGCATGGTATGGTAATTTAAAAACATTGCAAGCCAAGAGTTTTGAACAACTGGCCATGAAATCACTTTATATATATATATATCTATACACATACATATACACATATATATATATATATATATATATAACTATTCTGCAACAGTAAGACTCCATATAAATAAATAAATAGATAGATAGACATTAATAAAAATATATTTCTTTATTTATATTTATCTGTCTATTTATTTATTTATTTATATGGAGTCTTACTGTTGCAGAATAGTTATTTCAAAATTTAATGAGCACTTGAGTAATGTTTACCCATGGGTTTGCCGCAATTGTTTTTTTTTTATTTTTCATTCAATAAAATGTTTGAAACATTATGAAAAATGTCGTTTCAATTTTATAAGCTGTTCAGCGAGTTTGCTACAATAGTTTGCTGGGTAGTACAGATTCTGTATAGAAGATAACATCCTTGCCAGATAATAATTCACTCTAAAAATTATAATTATATGCCTCTACAGATTCTACAGAATCTGTTGAAGTATTGATGCTATTTTTCTCCTGAGATTGGAAAATATAGGCCACTATATTCTACTTTGTCCTGGCAATGTTATAAATATTACAATTTTCCTTCATGTTAAAAATCTTCTTGATACTACAAAATTTCCCCCCAATTCCCTGAGCATTTTGTGTACTTCATTAATTCATGTACTATATATTTGGAAATTTCATTTTAAGAGTGATGACCAGTAAACTTGCAGAGAAGTATTTTCAGATATTTCACCACTTGAAATATCTTTGGAATTGCACAGGTAATCTTACAAATTGAATGCATTAGCATATAAAGATGGGAGCATCTGCTAATTAAAAAAGGTCTTAACCTTGCTTATAAAGCAGACAATATAATTCCTTGCTTAGCTCTTGGGCTACTTGTGACACACAGCCCAATTTCAATCTCATTATTTATATCACCTTAGATATTTCACAGCTAACATTTGTATCAACAATAACCTCATGTTGGGTTTAAAAGGAAAACTGACTAGGAATGATCATTCAGTATTTGTTTTTACAACTGGTATTATTTCCTTTACTGGAAAAGCATTTTTAAATTTGAACATGATATATTATTGATTAAACAATGCTATTGACAGATGTGTCTTTAATCCTATACTTGAGTAAGGGGAAATTATTAATTTATCTTTAATATGAATGATGTTGCTTCATCCAACATTGTTTTGTATAGATCTGTAAAACAATTGTTGCAACTTTGACTTTTGACGTTTAACATCTGGTTTAACAGGACATGTTAAAAAATGAACCATGTTATATTTTTTCACCACCTCATCTCTCTCAGGCAAGATGGAGATGTTAATGGAGATTAATAAAGATCCATCTAAACTTTATGGTCCCCATCACGTGGAGAAATTTTGAGTGTTGAAAATCAAACTTTAAGCAATTTGATGCAAATCTGTTTCACTTTAGATGCCAACTAAAGACAGAATTCGGAGGTAATGCAACATATGGCCAAGCAGTGTTTAAAATGATGCTCACAAATTCTGTTGCCTGAACAGCTCAACACTTGTTTTCTATTAAGCATTACTTTACAAAATAATGAGTATCATCTCATCTCCTATTTTCCATTCTTTTTCATATTTATTTTTAAAGTTAAGTTATGATTGTTTGATGGAATAACAATGATTTTAAATGCTCCTTACCATTATTTTGCTAATTTCTGAAATATGAGAGAAATAATACTAAATCATTTGCAGAAACAAAGATTGCTTAGTTTATTATGTGCAATTGATGGGTCCATTTATCTTGACTCATTCTATCTATTGCTTTTTACCAAAAACTGAATACTATTAAAAATAGTAAATGATAATGAGGCTGGCATCATTCAAAAACAAAATTGTAATTAATTAGACAGCATGCATTCCTGCCCCTTTTCTATTTAACTTCTGTCCATCTGAATTAATTACTCTTCAGAGCAGCACTTTTTTGTGTTCCTCATTCCTTAATCTTCATTTGCTCTTTAATTACTAGCTAAAGTATACTTAATTATCCATGTTCAGTCCAAATGCAATTTCACATTCACATTTTGCAGTTTTATGACAGCTCAAATCAATCAAAAGCTCACAATTTTATAATTGTTTTGTCCAGCTTCTTGGGAATTCCCACAAAAATGTGATGGAGCAAAAAGGGAAATAGATCAGAAAAACTACAAAGGGCAGAACCTGCAAAAACCATTTAAAATCCCATAAGGGGAAAAAACATAAAAAGTTTACTTATTCTGTAATCTTGCTTTTTATTATTTAACATATATGGTCGTTTAAAAGTTGTATTTGGTAGACTTCTTTTTAATGTTTGATTTTTGACTTTTAAGGGGTTTAAATTCACATTAGAAACCAAAATAATATATTAGTAGCAGAAGTCTATCATAAAAGGAGTAATAGCAGAGCACTTAGGCAGAAATAATAGTATAAGGGCTAGTCAGCATGGATTCCTTAAGGGTAAGTCATGCTTGACTAACCTTCTGGAATTTTTCGAGGATGTGACAAAGAGGGTGGACTTGGGAGAGCCTGTGGATGTGGTGTATTTGGACTTCCAGATGGCCTTTGATAAGGTACCGCACGGGAGACTAGTGAGCAAGATCAGGGAGCATGGTATTGGAGGTAAGGTGCTGACATGGATAGGAAATTGGTTAAGAAATAGGAAACAAAGGGTTGGGGTAAGCAGGTCTTTTTCAGGATGGCAGGATGTGATGAGTGGAGTGCCGCAGGGATCAGTATTGGGTCCTCAGTTGTTTGTAATTTATGTAAATGATTTGGATGAGGGGATTATTAATAACTTGAGCAAATTTGCAGATGACACGAAACTGGGTGGCGGTGTGGGGTGTGAGGAGGATGTCAGGAAAATGCAGAGGGACTTGGACAGGTTGGGGGAGTGGGCTGCTGAATGGAAGATGACGTTCAATGTAAGCAAATGTGAGGTTATCCATTTTGGGGGAAATAATAGGAAAGCTGAGTATTATTTAAATGGAGACAAGCTAGGGAGTGGGGAGGAGCAAATGGATCTGGGAGTACTTGATCACCGGTCACTGAAGACTAGCATGCAGGTTCAGAAAGCTGTGAAGAAGGCTAATAGCATGCTGGCTTTCATAAAGAAGGGATTGGAGTATAGGAACAGAGACACCCTTCTGCAGTTGTACAGGGCCCTGGTGAGACCGCTCCTGGAGTATTGCGTCCAGTTCTGGTCTCCAATTTTGAGGAAGTACATACTAGCTATAGAGGATGTGCAGCGGAGATTTACAAGGTTAGTTCCAGGGATGGCGGGGTTGACATATGCTGAAAGGCTAGAAAAACTGGACTTGTATCCGATGGAGTTTAGAAGGATGAGTGGGGACATGATTGAGGTATACAAAATTATCAGGGGGATAGACAGGGTGAAGTCGGATTACTTGTTCCCAATGATGGGGGAGACGAGGACGAGAGGGCATAGTTTAAGAATACAGGGTAGGCCCTTTAGGACGGAGATGAGAAAACATTTTTTTACCCAGAGAAGTGTGAATCTGTGGAATGCTCTGCCACAGAAGGTGGTAGAGGCAGATTCGCTGATTATGTTCAAAAGAGAGTTAGATAAGACTCTAGTGGGCAAAGGAGTTAAGGGTTATGGGGATAAGGCTGGAAAGGGGTACTGATGGTAGTGATCAGCCATGATCTGTGAAATGGTGGTGCTGGCTTGATGGGCCGAAGGGCCTACTCCAGCTCCTATTGTCTATTGTCAAATTGATCTCTAAACAAATAAGGAAATGAATATAGTTATACAGACTGTGGATTAAGATGCACATCCTACCACAGAGAAGGTCAGGACCGCAGTAAATATGTGGTGTCAGAGACATTGGGAGCCCTGATGAACGGTCAGCTGGGGTCGAGGTGAGAGTCCACTTTCGAGACGTTGGAAGCTCCGATGGGTGGGTGACCGGGGCCGCAGCAAGAATCAGCATTCGATGCATCAAAACTCTGGTGGGCATATGGCCAGGGCCAAGGCAAAATTTCGTGAGTGAGGCATCAGGAGTTGCAGCCTGTAAGTGGGCTTAGGCCAAGGTGAGGGTCTAGGGTCAACTTTTACATGAGATATATGGAAGATTCCAGATTTTTTGGCCAAGAATGTGGGGTTGACTTTTCCATGAGATCAACCTTTACACAAGTATACACCGTGTACTGACAATAACCACACCAGCAGCGCGAGTATAAGACAGCTTTAATAAACTAATTTGTACACTAAGAGGTCTTGTCTCTCTGCAAGACGAACCTGGAAGGCTTGACTGTAGCTCTGGACTGCTTTATATGCAAGGTCACCAGGATGACCCCTGGTGACCTAGTGGTGTAATTACATATCACCACACACCGTATGTCCCAAAAACTCAAAGAAGCACCCAGGACCATTATTTTCCTCCCTGCTAGCAGAAAGGGTGAGGTGAGTGTAAAGTATCATTTCATGATTTTATCAGCAAGCATTGGTACAAAACAAATTTGCACAAGGATGTGAAATAATGGGATAATCCTTACGTTAATTTCACTGTCACAGGCTCTTGCTGTAGATCTTGTTTGTTTGACAGTTAGGCAATGAGACTAAAAATAAGATAATAAGGGATCTGACCTTAATACAATGAGCATCATTTGTAATGCTTTGACTATTTCCACAATTCAATTGGCCTCTAATATCAAAGGACAAATCTAGTTGCAGAAATTACCTTTCATTTTCTTGCAGAATCACATTTCCCTTCATCCAAAAGAAGGTTGCTCTTGGGGAAGCTGTAGGTTTACATTCAATGATGACCTCACTACCCACACGAACAGCCATTAATTTCTTCAAGGGGCTCATTGAGAAATCAGGAGATGATGCTGGAAATCAAAGGAAAACAATCATGTGGCAAAAGCAGTATTCATATCATACATAGCCTCGGTGCTCAAAGGATAAATTTACAATGACTGTTTCTTCTGGACAAACACAAATACTTTACCTAAAAATTACAGATGAAGAAATCTCCAAGATACAAAGGGTAGCAAAAGGATTTTTTTAAATTTCTTAATCCACAAAGATTCAAGCAGAACTCAATTTGAATTCAAAGATATTCAAATTTAACTATGCCACAAAAATCGACTTAATTTCCATTCCCTATAAGATTCATGGCCCTGCATTACAGAGGTTTTGTATCTTGAAATGGGCAACAGTATTTTCAGTTTTAAAAAAGAACAAAGGAAAACAATATGAAATGTTTGAATAATTAACTGCTTGTGAAATTGATCCATCAAGCTCATACTCTTCCTGAGTATCCAAAGCTGAGTCTAACATCAGGATCACAATTGCATAGTTAACAGAATGCTTGCAAATATTCAATACCAGTTCTGAATGTGTGATGCAAGAATGAATGGGGCAGATCCAGCTATTTTACACCTTACAAAAGGGAGGCATGCAGTAAAAAGGCATTGGCAAGTCTCATGGTTCAGCAGTGTGAGTTGTCCGGTAACACGTCAAAAAATTGCACTCATGGCACATTTCTTTTTGTCACAAATTGATATGTGTAATGTTTAATAAAGGGAGAGACATGAATGCCATCATTTATCCAGCATTTTCCACTTTAAGCTGAGAGAAGAGAAACCATGTGCTCTCTTTGGGCCTTCTGGTATAGTATGATGAAAATAATGCCACATCCTACTCTTCTTTTTTTCCGTGATTTTAAATTTGGACATTGAAATGGACATAAAAGTTTTCAACACTGAGTAGCTAAATCTGGAGATTTAACCAAATCTGAAACAATACACTATATTTTTTATTCGACTAATTGAAGGTTGAATTTCACAATTACCTCATGGGCCAAACTCATGTTGCCCTTCCTCTATATCAGGCTTTTGCTGCCTTTTACAGATTTTTTATTTTACCTTTTTCACACGAGCACCTCCTAACTATTTAAATCTTGAAAAACCCATCCATATCATCTTCCATATTTCCTGTTACTTTCTGTATCTCACCAATACTATCTCCTTCAGCTGTACTTTCTTTTTTTGTTGCCCACTTTCCCCTTCATTTCGGCACATTTGTATGCAGAGACTCGCTGTTTAAACAATGTGAGACATCCAGACCAATGAAGAGGAAGCAAAATGTAAACACAAAAATTTGTGGGACTAAAACACCATCAGTATTTTTCTGAAAACACAACCATGGCTTTGTAAACACTTCATCTTCAAGCAAAAATTAAAGAATACAATCTTTAATCTTTAATCTGCAAAGGTTGAACCATAACCATTTACTCCACAGCTGAATAAACTTTTCACTTTGAAGTCATCGATTTTTTTTTGTCTCTCACCTACTTATATCGAGGTTTTAAGCCCCACAAGTTCTTTTCTAGCACAAAAGTGTTTTTTTTACATATATTAAATACTTAGGTGGTGCCGGTAGAGGACCCATGATTCGGAGCCGAACAGGAGTGTGGGTATGACAACGGCTCTGTATACGCTTATCTTTGTGAGGTTTTTCAGTTGGTTGTTTTTCCAGACTCTTTTGTGTAGTCTTCCAAAGGCGCTATTTGCCTTGACGAGTCTGTTGTCTATCTCATTGTCGATCCTTGCATCTGATGAAATGGTGCAGCCGAGATAGGTAAACTGGTTGACCGTTTTGAGTTTTGTGTGCCCGATGGAGATGTGGGGGGGCTGGTAGTCATGGTGGGGAGCTGGCTGATGGAGGACCTCAGTTTTCTTCAGGCTGACTTCCAGGCCAAACATTTTGGCAGTTTCCGCAAAGCAGGACGTCAAGCGCTGAAGAGCTGGCTCTGAATGGGCAACTAAAGCGGCATCATCTGCAAAGAGTAGTTCACGGACAAGTTTCTCTTGTGTCTTGGTGTGAGCTTGCAGGCGCCTCAGATTGAAGAGACTGCCATCCGTGCGGTACCGGATGTAAACAGCGTCTTCATTGTTGGGGTCTTTCATGGCTTGGTTCAGCATCATGCTGAAGAAGATTGAAACGTTGTCTCCGCTCCATCCTCAACATCCATTGGAGCGCTTACACCCCTAACGTCGAAGTACTCGAGATGGCAGAGGTCGACAGCATCGAGTCCACGCTGCTGAAGTTCCAGCTGCGCTGGATGGGTCACGTCTCCAGAATGGAGGACCATCGCCTTCCCAAGATCGTGTTATATGGCGAGCTCTCCACTGGCCACCGTGACAGAGGTGCACCAAAGAAAAGGTACAAGGACTGCCTAAAGAAATCTCTTGGTGCCTGCCACATTGACCACCGCCAGTGGGCTGATAACGCCTCAAACCGTGCATCTTGGCGCCTCACAGTTTGGCGGGCAGCAACCTCCTTTGAAGAAGACCGCAGAGCCCACCTCACTGACAAAAGGCAAAGGAGGAAAAACCCAACACCCAACCCCAACCAACCAATTTTCCCTTGCAACCGCTGCAATCGTGTCTGCCTGTCCCGCATCGGACTTGTCAGCCACAAACGAGCCTGCAGCTGACGTGGACTTTTTACCCCCTCCATAAATCTTCGTCCGCGAAGCCAAGCCAAAGAAAGAAGAAATACTTAAGACATTAACTTATTATTCTGAAACCTAGTCAATTCAGTGAATGTTGTATGTTGTACAATGTTGTTGAAATTGTTTATATGGATACCACGAGGTTGTCAATATTCTCTTTATTAAAATGGTTCAAGATTCAATATTCCTTCATTGTCAAGTAATTGTACTGATCATGAAATTGCCTTCTGTGTCATCTGACATCCCTCACAATACAAGAGAAAGTGACGCAAAAGAGAGTTCATTCAGAGTCACCGTATTACCGTGGATTTGCCTCCAGCTTCCTCCACAGCCTCTGCAGCTGCAAAGACTCCTGTTCAATCCATCAACAAACTGTGCACCAGATCCAAATCTCTGACACGATCAGGAAGATCATGGCCATTCATGAGACTTTCTTTTCCTCAGCACTCTCTTGAATCCTGGCTCTGATACCTGGTTCCAACGAGGCAATCTCTAGCAGCCGACAGCCTGTGAAGGTCCCCTGACTGCATTGTCCTTATCCTGTGTGGGTCCTTCAGCCGCTGAGCCCTTTCCAGCTCAATAGGGTCAACATCTCCTCTGCATCTCCTTCTCAATGGATGGCATTTTTCCCATTTCTGGTGCCCTGCACCACTGCTCCCTGGAGTCTCCAGCCCCTTGTGGCCACTGCCCAGCCCAGGCACTGACATCTTGGGGACAGACCTATAGTTGTAGGATTTTAGTTTAAAAACAACATTGGCTCTTTAACAGATCACTTAATGCCTGTCTGGAGCCACAGGCCTTAGGACTGGGTGGTTGAACCCTCAGAACAGCGCTGTGTTTGCGTGCTCCATTCTCCTGAGTCCTCACCAGCAGCAGTGCTGTCTTTACAGCAGCGCAGCCATTTTTTCTCTCTCTGGTGCTGCACTGTGCCTAGATAATAAATGTTGAGACTTAAAATGCTTTGAAATAAACAAATTAGTGTACAGTAAATCCCCCAGTATCCTGCACCTATGGGGATTGGTGTATGCTGAATAAGTGAATTTGCCAGTTGCTTGAGATCTCGTGTGTCATGGAATGGTGAACTGATTGCTGGGGTGCCAATTTTAACCTTTTCCCTATTTATTTTCCGTATTTTTTTTTGCCAGTTGCTTGAATTCTAGATGACAGGGATTTTACTGAACTGATTAAGTTATGATCCTGTGTGATTATTTCATCAAAAAATATACCAAAAAAATGTTCCACGAAACCTGTCTCTCTTAATTTTTTTTAAAGTGGTCAATAGATTGCAGAGTTTGGAGATATCAAATTCCATGTTTGTTACTCTTTTCACAATTGTTCTTTGACTCATTACTTAACACATGATTTTGGATGGCATGAGACGATCTTATCAATAACTTCTGGATAATTTATATAGCTGAACTGTAGTTGACAGATCAAGATACAGATGAGATACTAGCATCTTTAAAATTGACTTCCTTCATGATTGAGCTGATCCAGGTGTGAAAGTAGGGAATTATAAAAGGTAGCCAGTGATCAAATGTTGATATTGGCAATTTAGTCGAGCCAGGAGAACATTCCTATTTCTCTTGAACATATATAAAAAAAACCTGGCAAAATAATTTGCAACATTTCTATAGGCAGTCTCCTCAAGAATAGGTGGTGAGGCACGGTAAGGGACAAATTAGTGTCTAGATGTCTAGTGCCTGCTAATTCTTATCTGCAAGTTGTGAAACTGTCTTTTTGAGAAGCTACCTGAACATCAATTTATGGGACCTGTGTGAAATTTTTATTTGACAAGTTTTAATTATCCAAGAGGACGAAAAAAAATCTTGCATCAACTTTTCACTCCATGTTGTCTGTGCTGTAGGTATGAAATGCATGTGGTGTTGTTGAAAATCGGACTTTATAAAATTGAAGCTGTAAGTTGATCCTTTGTAAAGTGGATGCATTGATGAAAATGTAGTTTTCACTGCTGGACAGTGTGAAAAAGGAGGGAGGGGTTGAACAGGGGAGAGTGGGAATTGGTGAACCTGAAAGGAGTGAAGAATGACAGACAAAGGAAGTTGACTGGTGGATGCCAGATAAAAGGCAGAGCAGAGAAATATATAGACAAAGGCTGCAGTGCTGCATTCTGACAAGAAGGTGATAATAGTGGTATGATGAGAAATGCTGGGGAAGATAAGATCAAATGGACCCAAAGAGGGGATGGGGAGGGGCAGGAATTGTAGTTTGAAGAGGATAGAACCAGAGAGAGATGAACATGAAAATAGGTGACTGTTGAGTATGGGTCAGAAATGGGGCAGGGGATAATAGGGAAGTAGTTGGGGACAGGGGACTTGCTACCTCAAATTGGAAAATTCAATGTTTATACCAATGGGCTGAACACAACCTAGGCACAATATGAAGTGTTGTTCAAGTTCCTCAAAGCCTCTCTTTGGCGGTGGAAAATAGATGAGAATGGCAACCAAACAGGAGTTGTGGTGTCCACTGTGGACAGAGTGCAAATGTTCTGTGAAATAGCCATCAAGTCTTCACTTGGCTTCACCGATATATAGAATATATATATATATATATATATATATATATACATATATAGGTTGTATTGGAAACACCAATTTCAATAGATGAGGTTGAAGGAGGTCCACATGAACCTTTGCATCACCTGGAAGGGTAATTTGGGACCCTTGTCAGTGGTGAGGGAGGAGATGCAAAGCAAGATGGGGTTGCAGGGGAAAGTACCAGGGGTCATTGAGACATGGGTAGTGAAAGATGATCAGACAAGGGAGTCACAGAGAGAGCAATCTTGCAGAAGCTGGAAAGGAGTCCAAAGAGGTAAATATAACTGGTGCTGATATCTAGTTGTAGCTGGCAGAAATGAAGGGTGATGTGTTTGAATAAGTGGAAGTTGAGGAAGAGAGGAACCCTATCCCAGTTCTATTTGGAAGGAGAAGGAGTGAACAGAACATAGAGAAATGGAGGGAAAAAAAATCATAAAATGACTATCAATTATATTTTCTGAAAAAGGAAGGCATTGCTTTCTGCAATGGAAAGTGTGCTGACCGGCTTTATCATAGCCTGGTATGGGAGCACTAACACCTCTGAGCAGAAAGCCCTGGAAAAAGTAGTTACACAGCCCAGTTACAGGCAAAACTCTCCCCATCATTGAGACACGCTACATGGGATGCAGCCATTGGAGAATCACAGCAATCATCAAGGATCCACATCACCCAGGACATGTTCGGCTCTCAATGCTGTCATCAGGAAAGAGGTGTACATGACACAAGACTGAACTGTTAGGTTCAGCAACAGTTGCTACCCTCCACCATCAGATTCCAAAAACAACAGACTCAGTTGGAGTCTCATTTAAGGATTTGTTCTACATTATTTATTACAGAATACCTTTTTTTCTATGTGTGCAGTCAATTTGTTTACATTTCTCTCTTTATATGTATCTTTTTCTTGAGTAGAATTCACATTAATGATAAGTAGAAACTCTGCCTAACCTGCAGGAAAAAAAAATCTCTTGTTTCTATGTGATGTCGTGTATGTATGCTGAAAATGATCTTGAACTTGATATCTCTCCCCTTTCTCAATCTCTGTTTCTCATTTGGGAGATAGATATCTACAGGTACTCCCCAACTTGCAACCTATGCAACTTACGTCCATCTACACATTCAACCAATTTAAAAAAAAAGAAAAGATATAAAACTGATGCAATTACAATGAAAATCAGGCCTATCTATGGTGACCACCATGTTGGCAGGTGGTCAACCTTTTGCAAGAGCTCACCATGCTGAGATATTTCATTGCATTTGAACTTGTGCCCCTTTTTTCTGATTCTGTTGCTCAATATTCTATGGTCAGACAGATTTTAGAGGCCATTAGAATCCTCAGGGTCTGAAACAACAAGGAGAATAAGACGGATTCAAGGATGGAGAATGGAAGAAAATCAATTGTTTTACTCTTCATTATCACAGGTAGGGCAATTCCCCGACATGTTCATTCTGAGATATGACTGGTCATTGTCAGTAAATAATTGTACAATAAACTCAAATGACTCCCTTAGCTACCAAGATAATGTGTCTTCCCGCAGTCAAGATGCTATCTCTTTTCCACCAGTTTGCCTACCACCGCTGCATTTGCTCTCAAGATGAGGCCTTATTTTTCAGGACATCTAAAATATCCCCTGCACTCTCAATTCTGCTTAAGGGTTCTGGATTAAAACATCAACTTTTTCTCCAACTGATGCTACTCATTCTCCTAGTATCCTACAGTAGATTGTTTGTGGCACAGAGTAATTAGATTGGTATCCATCTTTCCAAAGACAATTTATACATTAAGAGGCAAAAACAAAAGTATCTCTGAAGGTTTCTGAAGTTCTAGGTCATTCTTGTCATATGGAAGTCCTATCACTGAAGTGCAATAGATTTGTGTTAATATTAGTCTTTAAAGTTAAAATCTTGAGTTATAAAATACATATATTTTTAGTAAATGTAGATTTTGGGTGGACAGGGCACATTTGCATTTTACAGACACCGCAGACCCTTATACACTCAGAAAGAGAGAAGCCATTGGCAAAGACAAAAAGTCTATTAAACCATTGTTCTGCTGGAAACTTGTTTGATTAAAAAGACTAAAATGATTTCTTAATTGAAACTCAAAAACAGAGTCTGGAATCTGATCCACTTTAACTTCTGGAAGAGATGCATTTAGCATATAGATGTGAATTCATTTTGGAAGTATCCTCAAAAGGCCATCTGCCATGATTCATGAAATGAAATGAAACAGAATCAGTGATGATGTCACATGTCATGTGATAAGACATTTGAGAGTGAAACATATTTCTGGAAGCAGAGACATTTGAGACCAGTAGAAATTATCCATCCTGTGGGTAATGCAGGATTGAAATACAGTAACCAGAAAAGGTGCTGTTATGGGTTACTCTTGGCCAAAAGAGAACACAGAATATGTGGCTTTTGAATGAGGGAGTTCATTTTTGACTGCCTCTTTAAGTTAAAGAAGGCAGTTCAACCATATCCATTTTCAAATGGCCACTTAATGTCGCCCTTTTCTGGAATTGTGAAATCATCATGGAAGAAAATAGCCACTTCACTGCCCCTTTGATAGAAGAGGACAGTTTCAGAATTGAAGACACAGTAATCAGAAAAGGTACTGTTGTGCGTTACTCCTGGAAAAAGGGGAACACAGATTAAGTGGCTTTTGAAATAAGGAAGACCACTTCTGACTGTCTCTTTAAAATAAACCAAACAGATTCATTGTGTGGAACACAGATTCCAAAATCTCCATGCAAGAGGGAGAAAATTGTTCGTATGACGAAACATTACTCTGAAAACAACTTTACAAAATAAATTTGTGAGTTGTAAAGAGGTCAGATGACTTGAGGTTTTCAAATGCTTCGTTATTACTTTTGAGCAACAATTTAAACAAATCTGATGCCACATACTTACTCCATAATTGCTTTGGAACAGTATTAAAGACGGAGTTCCAACACAAAAGTTTTCTGAGACGGAACTATAAAATCATCTTTTCAGAATCAAGCTTAAACTGTAATGGTTTAGGTTTTAACACACATATTTATATTTGCACATAGTAGGGTTAAGTTTAGAGTTAAGTAAGAGGTTTTATGTTATTAATAATAAAACAAATCATTATTTTGAAAATACCATTGTCTGTGGTATATTCCCCTCATTGCTGATTTAGTTTATATCGGAGGAGTGAATGTGGACTGAGAAGGTCTTTAGAAATATATTGCAGTCACAATCATGTCCATTATGAATGAAAGTATGATGCTTATAATTTTGAAGATTTAAAGAAGACATCTTAGTGTGCACACTACATGAAGTGTGGAGTAAGAACAACACAGTCGAGTCCGAAGACTGACATGATACTGCCAGCTTTACTTATATATACTCCCTGCCTCTGATGATAGGAGTGGCATCATCGCAGCGCCAGCCTCCGATTTCCAGTGTTTCTGACATTGCCCGCTGTTTTCCTCTGTGCAGGAAGTCA
The DNA here is from genome assembly GCF_036971445.1 of Narcine bancroftii. Lineage (NCBI taxonomy): Eukaryota > Metazoa > Chordata > Chondrichthyes > Torpediniformes > Narcinidae > Narcine > Narcine bancroftii. The sequence continues at coordinate 27,387,990 of NC_091473.1, read as the reverse complement.
CGTGGAATGATGGCCATCGGTCCCTGAGAGGCCCTCGTGATAGCCACGTTCTCCAGCCATTTTGTGAGCTGGGTCGCGAATTGGTTCTCTGGCCACTACATGACCACGCTGCCCCCCCCCCCCAGCAAGAGCTAGCAATTGGAGGGTCCACTGCCACTTTGGGTGGCCTACTTCTGCGTCATGGGGGCTGAGTCCCAATTGGCTGGCTCATTTATATTGGCTGGTTTCAGGTGGTTGTGGGTGAAGGTTTCTTTGCTGGCAATGTCTAATACACATGTCGACTTATTTTGCCTGACAACTCTGTACGGCTCCTCATGTGGCCATTGGAGGGGTGCCCGGTGCACTCCCTTTCGCACAAAAAAACATATTCACAGGTGTGCAAGTCCTTGAGGACCAAATATTTGGGCTGGCCGTGCGACAGGGGCTGTGGAGGGGCTAGGGTACCCAGTCTTTCCCTCATCTGTTTCAGTGCAACTGTGGTGGTTTCTAGATCCTTAGCAGCAGCCAAGAACTTACCCGGAATTAGCAAGGGTGCACCGTAGACCATTTCTGCTATGGAGGCATTAAAATCCTCGACATAGTCTGTATCCCCAAAAGATCCAAGGCAGTTTATCCACCCAGTTGGGCCCTTTGAGCCAGACCATCAGAGCTGCTTTTAAGTGTCTGTAGAACCGATCCACCAACCCGTTGGCCTGCGGGTGAGATGCCGTGGTATGGTGGAGCTGAGTTCCCAACAGTTTGGCTAGTGCTGCCCAGAGCCCTGAGATAAATTGTGCTCCCTGTCGGAGGTAATATGTTCCAGAATCTGGACACCCAGGTGCTGATTAGTGCTCTAGCATAGGTCTCTGTGATTATGTCGGCCATCAGGACCACCTCAGGCCACCTCGTGGAGCGGTCAACCATAATGAGGAGGTATTGCAACCCATGGGAAACTGGTAATGGCCTCACATTATTGATATGGATGAGGCTGAATCCATGCCACGCTGGTTCAAAAGTCTGGGGAGGTGCTTTAATGTGAGTTTGCACTTTGGACACCTGGCAGAGTGTGCAGGTCTCATCCCACTGACTGACCTGCTTGCAGAGCCCATGGCAAACGAACCTGCTGGTTACCTTCTTTACTGTAGTTTTGATGGCCAGATGCACCAATTTGTGCCTGCGTCGAAGAAGTGCTATCTCATGCTGCTGGCATGATGGGGCAGGGTTTGCCAGTGGAGATGTCGCAGAGGAGCATCTGGTTGCTGGAGGTTATGATGACATCCTCCAGTCACAGCCTGGAAAGCACCATCCTGTACACCGATCTCAGGGTCATCATGTTGTTCCCTTGCTAGGGCTGAATAATCTATGCCTTGGGATAGGGTGTGGATGAATTTAATGGCAGGATAGGAGAGTGCATCGTCCACCATGTTATTCTTGCCTACAATGTGTGGATGCCTGTGGTGAATTTGGCCACATAGGAAAGGTGCCCCTGCCACCTGGCCAACCACAGGTCAGACACATTGTGGAAAGTGGTTAATGGTTTGTGGTCTGTGAAGACCTTGAATTGTCTGCCTTCCAGGAAGTATCAGAAGTGCTTGACCACCAGAACAGTGCCAATAGGTCCCGGTCAAAGGCACTGTATTTAAGTTCACGTGGACGGAAGTGCCTTCTAAAGAAGGCCAGGGGTTGCCATTGTTCATCGATGAGCTGTTCGAGGACCACATCGAACTGCTGTGGTGGAGGTATCCACTATGAGGGCAGTTGGCATCTCCGGCCTGGGGTGAACTAGAAGAGTGGTGCTACCCAGTGCATCCTCACCCTTCTGGAACAGCTCCAAGGCCTCCTCATCCCAGGTAACATTTTCCTTGCCATAAGCACAAAAAGGGTCGGGGGGGGGGGGGGCATGATCTGAGCTGCTGCCAATATGACTCGATGGTAGAAATTAATCATACTGGCAAACTCCTGCAGCCCCTTCATGGTGTGTGGTTTCATGAACCACCAAATGGCCTCCTCCTTCTCAGGCAGTGGTTTTGCCCTGTACGATGCACCAGGAAGTCAATTGTGTCCCACCCGAACTCCTGCAGGTGGGTGAATAGTTGTCAGAGGTGGGTCGTGTGCTCTGAATGGTTTCAGCTGGAAATAAGGATATCATCCAAAGAGATGAATACGAATGGGAGGTCCCGGCTGTAACACGCGTCGATAGAACCAAAGGCTTGTTGATCCAAACCAAGGATTTTATTAACTAAAAGACTGGAGCATATCACAAGTAGGTCGACCAGTCCAGAATGACCTGGTCTGGCTAGGAGCAATCCTTTAAGACCTGCCAGTAGATGTGGCTACACTCTCAGCCAATCACAGTCATCCGACACAACCATCTGTACATATATACCTACACATATTGGTGATTGAATCTGTACTATCACATTCACCCCTTATTTGAGAACCGACCCCAGGGTGAATGGAGGTTAAGGGCTGGACCTGACCATCTGGTGTGACCGCCATGGCACCGGGATAGGGGCCGCTGGAGTCGTGTCGCTAGGTGCAACCACTGCTTTGCTCAATTCCCCAATGGCGTTTTCGACAGACTGGCCTGAGTTGGTGGGGTAGTGCTGGTCCATCTGTTCAAGCACATGACCTGGGGGAGAAGGAATAAGGGGAGGTTGAGTTAAAGGCACTGCTGCACCTGATCCTGCTTGGGCTAGGTCCCTTACCGAGATTATGTCCTCGTGTCCGTCCGGGTACTCAACGTAGGCATAATGTGAATTCGCATGGAGCAGAGTCACTCGGTCAACCAAGGGGTTGTTCTTAGAGTACCGGATGTGGCATCATAAAAGGACTGGACCGGGAACCGTGAGCCATGCTGGTATGGTCGTACCCGACTCAGATTTCCTCGGGAAAGATAACATCCTTTCATGGGGGGTGGCATTGGTCGTGGTGCATAGGAGGGAGTGGATGGAGTGTAGGCACTAGTGAGCACATCCTGCCAGCGAGAGGTGGGGAGACCTTTGGACCAGAGGGCAAATGTAACCGCTTTCCAGACGGTGGCATTCTCTCTTTCGACTTGCACATTACCACGTGGGTTATAGCTGGTGGTCATGCTTGAAACAATACCACGCTCCAGAAGGTACTGTCACTGCTCTGCGTTCATAAACGAGGACCCCCTGTCACTTTGGATGTAATTGAGGTACCCAAAGATGGTGAAGATGCTGTGCAGGGCCTCTATAACTGAGGAGGCAGTCATGTCCGAGCAGGGCACAGCAAACAGGAAGCAGGAGTACTCGTCGATGGCCATAAGGATGAAGGTGTTATGGTTGGTTGACGGTAGGGGCCCCTTGAAGTCTATGCTGAGACGCCCAAAGCGGCGGGTGGCTTTGATGACGTGAGTGTTCTCCGGATGGAAGAAGTGGGGCCTGCACTCAGCACACACTGGGCAGGCTCGGGTCATGGAGCGAATTTCCTCGACCGCGTAGGGCAGGTTGTGAGATTTGACAAAGTGCGCGAACCTTGTGACCCCAGGATGACAGAGCTCCTCGTGGAGTTTCTGCAGCCTATCCAGTTGCATGTTGGTGCAAGTACCCCTGGAGAGTGCATCTGGTGGGTCCTTGAGTTTACCTGGCTGATACATTATGTCATAATTAAAGGTGGCGAGCTCGATTCTCCACCTGGCAATTTTGTCATTCTTGATCTTACCTCGCTGGGTATTGCTAAATATGAAGGAGACCGCGCGTTGGTCAGTCAGCAGTGTAAAGTGCTTACCAGTGAGGTAGTGTCTCCAATGACATACTGCCTCGACTATGGCCTGGACCTCCTTCTCGACAGAGGAGTGTCGGCTCTCGGGACCCTGGAGGGTTCTGGAGAAGAAGGCTACCGGCCAGCCGGCCTGGTTCAAAGTGGGTGCCAGTGCAAAGTCAGACGCATCGCTTTCGACTTGAAATGGAATGGACTCATTGATGGCGGGCAGCGTTGCAGCAGCGATGTCCGATTTGATGTGGTTGAAGGCTGCTCTGTCTTCGGTTGACAGGGGCAAGGAGGTGGTCTTGATGAGTGGTCGTGCCTTGTCGTCATAGTGTGGAAACCATTGGGCATAGTAAGAGAAAAAGCCCAGGCAGCGTTTGAGTGCCTTCAGGGTGTGGGGGGGGGTGGGCAAGTCCATGAGGGGACGCATGCGATCAGGGTCTGGCATGACCACCCCGTTCTCCACCACACAACCCAGAATTGCGAGACGAGTGGTCTGGAAGACACACGTCAAAATTGTAGGTCAAGTGCAGCCGAGTTGCAGTCCGAAAAAATTTCTCAAGGATGGCATCATGATCCTGCATGTCATGGCCACAGGTGGTGACATTGTCCAGATATGGGAAAGTAGCAGTCAGCCCGTTCTGGTCCACCATCCAGTCCATTTCCCGTTGGAAGACCGCGACACCATTTGTGACCCCAAAGGGTACCCTTAGTAATTGATACAGCCGCCCATTCGCTTCGAAGGCCGTGAAAGGTGGGTCTTATCACCGGATCGGGAGCTGACGATAGGCCAAACGTAAGTCAATGGTGGAAAATACACGGTAGTGGGCGATCTGATTCACCACATCCGTGATCCATGGAAGGGGGTACGCATCCAGGAGCGTGAAGCGGTTGATAGTCTGGCTATAGTCAACAACCATCCGCGGCTTCTCCCCGTTTTTAACAACCCTACCTGGGCCCTCCATGGATTCGAGCTAGGTTCGATAATGCCCTCATCCAGCAGTCTGCGCACCTCGTTTGTGATAGATTTCCTGTGCTCATAACTATATTGCCGGCTTTTGGTGGCCATAGGCTTCCAGCCAGGGGTGAGGTTTGCGAAAAGTGCTGGCAGAGGGTGGAGAGAGTACAAGTGAGACTCCAGGGCATTGGGGTGGGTGGGTCGGGCTGCCACATTTTTGATCCTGTCCATAATCTTTCTCATCCATCCATCAGATCAACCATTCATCTGCTTTCAGACAGATTTGTTTGGCACTGTCTGAAGAAAGACGACACGCAAATGGTCAGATCTTGTGTAGCTTGTCAAGAAATCAAAATCCATCAGCATATGAAAGCCCCAATACAACCTTTCCCACCGCTTCGACCAATTCCAGTTTCATGAGGCTACTACTATCTCTTCATGGTGATTAATAGGTTTACGAGATGGCCTGAGGGAGTCCCCATAGCAGATGCTTCTATGAACTCTTATTTCAGCCTACTGTCACACATCATTTCTGACAGAGGACCTCAATTTACATCTTCATTATGGACAGCCTTATCTGGGCTGGTCAGCTCTAAGCTTCATCATACAAGCACCTATTACCCACAGGCCAACGGAAAAGTTGAATGATTCCATCATCACCTTAAATCAGCCTTAATAGCCCATTTGGATAGTCCCAACTGGGCAGATGAATTATCATGAGTGTTGCTCAGCATTAGGACAACTACAAAATAGGATCTTCACACTTAGTCTACAGATCCTTTGGTGGTCTCAGGGGAATTCATTCCACACAGATCCAGTAAAGATGAAGATCCCAAAGAACTCCTGAGCAGATTAAGGGATACTGTAGGCAAAATATCCCCTGTACCACCATCATCACTTGTAAACATGCTTCTTTTGTACCATACAAACTGAGGAACTGTGAATACATGTTCGTATGTAGAGGAGCACATGGACAGCCCTTGCAGATGCCATACAAGGGACCATACAGGGTGATAAGACAAAAGACATCAACCTGTATCTTGGGAATTGCCAGGCAGCCTCTATCATTCACAATAGATATGGTCAACCTGCCCATGTTGACAAAACTGCCCCTATTCAACAGCCAGCAGTCTAACACAGGGGTCGATCTCCCAAAAAACTACCAGGTGATGGTGACAGTTCCAGGGTGTGTGTGTGTGTGTGGGGGGGGGGGGGGTGCATGTAGCAGCACTATAGATAGACTAAAACTCCTGCAAGTCCAGCAAACTGGTACAAAATGTCATAACATCATGATATAATGCGCTTTGTTCAGTGTTTTAAAAGAATTTGAGTGTGACTCGATTAAAGGAGTTCTGATTTACCTGCAACTGTGTGATTTGTTATTTCACGTTCATCAGGTATCACTGTGTTTTCAATGGCTATAGCCCTTTGCTATATGCATATTTTTTTTTCAAACCAGATTACAAACTGCACATTTATATGCATGTGCACTCTGTACAATAATTTTTTACATGTTGATTAAAAAAGTGAATTGACCAGCCACTGGTTCTAAATTAAATTGCTTTTTAAGAGCTTTAATTTAAAATAACCATATAACAATTACGACATGGAAATAGGCCATCTCAGCCCTTCTAGTCTGCACCAAACCAAGTACTCTCCTCGAGTCCCACCTATCTGCACCTTGCCCATAACTGTCCATCCATATACCTATCCAATTTTTCCTTAAATGACAAAATGGACCCTGCCACCACTACTTCACCTGGAAGCTCATTCCATACAGCCACTTTTGCCCCTTAACTCTTAATTCATGACCTCTTGTTTCAATCTCTCCTATTCTCAATGGAAAAAGCCTATCCACTTCAACTCTATCTATCCCTCTCATAAATACCTCTATCAAATCCCCTCTCAACTTTCTATGCTCCAAAGAATAAAGACTTAATTGCTCAATCTTTCTTTGTAATCTAGATTCTGAAACCCAGGTATCATTTTGTAAATCTTCTCTGCACTCTCTCTACCTTGTCGATATACTTCTTATAATTCGGTGACCAGAACTGCATACAGCACTCTAAATTTGGTCTCACTAATGCCTTGAACAGTCTCAACATTACTTCCCAACTCCTGGATTCTATGCATTGATTTATAAAGGCCAGCATGCTAAAAGCATTCTTTACCACCCTAAGCACCTCACACTTCTCAGCATTAAACTCCATCTGGCATCTTTCGGCCTACTCTTCTAAGCAGTCCAAATCCCTCTGCAATCTTTGAAAACTTACTGCATTATCCACAATTCCACCTATTTTTGTATCATCTGCATATTTACTAATCCAGTTTACCACCCCATCATCCAGATCATTCATGAATATGACAAACAGCAAAGGACCCAACACAGATCCCTGAGGCACACCGCTTGTCAACGGCCTCCAGCATGACAAACAGTTATCCACTATGACTCTCTGGCATGTCCCTTCTAGCCACTGTTGAATAACTGAACCTTCCTAACTAACCTTCCATGCGGGACCTTATCAATGACCTTACTGAAGTCCATGCAGACAACATCCACTGCTCTACCCTCATCAACATTCCTTGTCACGTCATCAAAAAATTCAAAAAGATTGGTCACACATGACCTTCCATGCACAAATCCGAATTGAGTGTTCCTGATCAGACCCCCATCTCTTAAGATACTCATATATGCTATCTCCAAGAATGCTTTCCATTAATTTACCTACCACAGATATCAAACTTACAAGCCAATAATTGCTAGGCTTGCTCTTCAAACTCTTTTAAACAAAGGAACGACATGTGCAATATGCCAGTCCTCCAGCACTCTACCCATCTCTAATGACATATGAAATAAAATTCACTGTCAAAGCCGCTGCTATTTCTTGCTAACCTCTCTCCAGATCCTGGGGAATATCCTGTCAGGACCTGGAGACTTATCCACCTTAATATGATTCAAAAGCTCCAGTACTTCCTCTTTCTTAATTGCTATAGTTTCCATAATTACCCCCTTTGCTTCCTTTACCTTGCACAATTCAATATCCTTCTTCTTCATGAATACTGAAGAAAAGAGATTGTTCAAGATCTCCCCCATCTCTTTTGGCTACACACACAGTTGTCCATTCTGATTCTCTAAGGGACCAATTTTATCCCTCACTCACCTTTTGCTATGAAGATATTTGAAGAAATGTTTTGGATTTATTTTCACGTTGGTTGCTATAGCCACCTTGTACCTTCTTTTACTTTTTTCTAATTTCTTAAATAACAAGTAAAAAAGCTGGTCAACATGTTAAAATTAAAAAAAAAACACAACTAAAAATACACCAATTAACCTACAAACTGCTGTACAATCGTGGAGGTTGGAGGGAACCAAAGGACCTGGATGAAACCTACTTAGACACAGGGAGAATGTACAGACTCCTGACAGCAACAATTCCTGAACAGGCAGTAAAGGTTACCACACATCTGTCTCTGTTAGTCTTCTTCTTCATCATCATCCATAAGCCTTTCAAATACTTCATAGTCGGATTTTACACTCTCTTCATTAAAATACATGAGGTCAGCCTACAACTGCTCTTCTGTTACTGTAGTCGATACTGACACTGCTTTCATCATCAGTTGTGGAATCATCATGTACTATGCCAGTTTTTATTAATCCACTGCGTATAGTTTCTAGTTTAATCTTATCCAATACTCTGGGAATCCATTCACAAACTTCAGTACAGGTTGCTCTTTTCAACCACCCAGCTGGGGTGAATTAATGAGTGCCGTTCTGCATCCGTTCCTCCCATTTTGATTAATTGATCAACTTGAATGGATAATTAATGGAAATATCAAGTGGCTGCAGTTTACATGTCAACTCACCTGGAATTACTACAATGTAGGCGCCAACACAAATTTATAGTCCTTTGTGCTGAATGCACTTTGTGAGCTGCCATCGAATCAAAAATGAGGAATGATTTATTTGAAAAAAAAACTGCCTGGTCTTGGCTTGTAACACCTTTCCAACTACAGTTTCATAACATTGAGGTCCAGCCAGCCTTTCTTGTTACTGTGCACAATCACCGAATTGGGCATTTTTTTCGTGGCAATGTTGCTCTTTTAAATATGATAATTGCTTCAATTTAGCACCACTTACAGTGCAGCCAAGGACTACAGAAAAGCATGATATTTTTGCCTGGCTGTGGTTAAGGTGACAGTTTTTGTTCCAGAAGAAGCCACGGTTCTTTTGTTGGGGTTGTAAGGCCATTGGGACTTCACCCATATTAATGACATCCTCAAGTGTGATTTTAAGTTTGCATATTTCATTGGCATTGAAGTTACAAAAATCAATGATTTTTTACTCCCAATCATCTCAAGGTCATTGACCTACAATTGCTCTAGTTCTTACCGATATTCTGTTTCACTCTATAAACTTTGATATCCAGGGGAACCCCACCTTGAAATCCAGGATGCCAATGGCCTTACTTTCATCTGAATGTTGATCCAGATACAGCCTGACTTTGTTCTCTATGACTAAGAACCCACTTCTTCAAGTCAGACTCAAACTATGATCATTTAGTTTTTGGGCCATGGCATGAGTTTTTTTTGTGGATTCATCCTCTCAAGTGTATCTTTCTCTATCCTCCGTTCATGAATGAATGATTTGCAAATTTCAAATTCTCTTGTTGTCGCACTGTTGCCAGTTTCTTCTGCTCTGGTAACAACTTTTAGTTTGAAATTAGCAGTGTAAGATTTGTTTCATTCCTCGCATTGAGAAAATAACTGGCACTCCAGATCTCAAAGGTAACACTAAATGCAAGGACCATTAATACTGATTAAGCTTGATTGAATGCAGGTGATAGCTATGTAGGCTGATAATGTTATCTGCGCATGAATGAATACACACAATTTAAAGCTAGTATGGGAATGTGATATCAGCAATAAAGGAACACAGCCAATTTATAACAAGCATGGGAATGTAATAGTGGCAATAAACAAACATGCATAATTTAAAGCAAGTGTGGGATTTGGGTACATACAAAATGGCAAAATTCAAAATTTTTATCTTGAAATTATCTCTTTGGCCTGAGTACCATAGTATTCCGAGAAACAGGACATTCATTTTAAAGCACTACACTTATCAATGCTACTTGTCCAGACCCGTCCCCTGAGGGAGCAGATTAACAAATCAAGTGCCTCTGATCTGAGACAACATTAGGATGATTCTGCCCTATGGCATCAGTTCAATCATTCTCATTACATCAAATCAAACCATAAATTTCTCAATTGCACACTAATTTTAACAAGGTAAGTTTTATTAAAAAAAAGACTTTTTAAAACATGACAGATTTAAAATCCTGCTAAATTCGGAAGCCTGTCATCAATCTATTTAATTGATTCCTCACCAAAACTTGTTAATGTGCTGCATGAGGATATCATCGATATAATGGGCAATTGACACTTCTGAGGGAATTTGAATGGGTGTAAATAGAGGGAGATTAACTGTGGCAGATACTGGCTATGAAATGTGTTTGTCTCATATCAAAATTAAATGTAAATTGCTGTTGTCAGTCAGAATTTAGAATACTACACCCACGCGGAATATGCGTGTGCGCTATAGGAAAACATTTTAACACAATATTTGATTTTCTGCAGGATACATATGTGTGTGTGTGTATGCATTATATGAGAGAAAATATGGTAATTATGCATTTTTTTCATATTGTTTGTGTTCCTTTATACCTTTATCTAGCAAAAAAATACAGTTCTCAGATTCCAATCAAAATATTTGGCAGATCTACACTTCACTTTCAGCTGGGAAAGGCATTTCAAATAGAAAAAAAAACATTGGTATTAATTCTGCCGTGTCAGAAAATGTACTGAAATATTTATTTGCTTAAGTACCAATGCAGGATTACAGATTAGGTACGAAACATTCGAATAAGAACTATCAAAGAAACTGTTTCAAATTTGAGGATGAAGTTCCAGATCCCGACAGATGAAACCTTTGCATTTTAGAAGCCTTTAATCAAGTAACAGTAAAGGTTCAATTACATATATTTATTTAATTATTCGTGAGGAAAAGGACAGTGCCAGAGGACTGACAGATTGCTAACCTAACCCTCAAGTTTAATCAGCAAGATAGAAGGTGCCTATGGAATTATAGACCAGTCAGATTTAATTCCATTATACAAAAAAAAGTGCACCAATTAAAGTACAAAATATGGGTGTATCTAAAACTAAAAATATAATTGGATTTACAAGTAGAAAGTCCTATTTAACCAACCTCGTTATTTTGGAATGCATGAGAGTAGAAAAGAATAGTTTACTTGGATATACAAATGTAATTTACCTAGATTTGCAAATAACTTTTTCTATGAATAATGCCTTTAAATTTAGGACTAAGTTGAAGAATAGACAAAGTACTGGCTGGAAAACCTTCAACCATACTGTTGGTGTAAAAGATAATGAATGGCTACTTTGAGTGAAAAAATACCAACTGGTACCAGACAGGAATCTGTTCTTCAACAGAAGCAATGTGATATTTAGAATAGGGGATATTATTTTATTTTATGATAAGAACTTGGAGACATTGCACAACTTTCATGAGCCTTATAGTTAGCAATGACAAAAGTACACAAATAATTTGTAGCATCAGTGCATTGATTAGTGAATTGAATGATTCTTACCCATAATTCGAAGCTCAGCACTGAGATAAATTACTCCATGTTTGTTTTCAGCCACACATTGATACATGCCAGAATCTGACAAGTTTACAGCAGGGATAGTAAGGGCACCTTTTTCGAGCTGAATTCTTTCCTGTCATGAAATAACAAGCAAGTGCCTCATTTCAATGAATATCCACTTATAATTTTACTTAACATCCCATTGAAAACAAGTGACATGGAAACCATTTTAATTTTTTTTTTAACCACATTGTGTTTCCAAGTGTTTCCAGTCATTATAGCCAGATATTTCTATGTAGTTGCTTGGCTCTATCATGGAATATAATGATGACCTTTAGTAAATTCCACTGATTAAAAACTAGTAATACTTCATTCTGACATTTCAGTAATTGTATTGTTACATATGACGAGTTCTGCTTAATATCAGGAAAGAACACGAATGCCAGTAATGCTACTATTGTCTACTTCATTTCTTGCTGGAGTAGATGTAATTTAAGCACTGACATCTCATGCTCCAGGCTTGTACCCATCAGGAAATGTTACCAAATATCAGAAGAATAGATTAACATTTATCTGCTTCTGCATGTTCACTTCAAATTACTTTATGACAGTAATATAAAGACAATATATTAGCAATAACCTACCTCCATTATAAGTGGTTCACCATTCTTCAGCCATCTGTATGAAGGTTTGGGGTCTCCACTTGCCTTACAAACCCATTGAAGACTTTCTTCAATGGGTACGTAAGCATCTGTTATGTTCTGAATCCAGTAAGGTCGTGCTGTGCACAGAGAGGAGGAAAAATTCAACATGTGATGCAAACTTTGCAAAGAAATAAGCATAGCTTTTTAATTGAAAATCATCACAAATATATTCAATTCATTTTCATTTTTTTCCCTGTCTGAGAGAACATCCTGTTAGAATACCAACAGTGCATTAAGAAACAGCCTTCACAGTCATTTATTTTCAACATCGAACAGTCAATGCTTCAGTACATTTTGTGACGGGATGCTGAAAATTATGTAATTTAATTGAAAGGAAGATATGTTGCCTGCACAAATCTACTATAGATTGTTAATATTGATTTACACTGCACTATGAACTGAGAAAATCACTGTACTTCATTAAATTTCTCTGTTCGCAGTAAATTATTACTTTATTATCCAATGTATTGTCTAGGTCAAGCAAAGATATGCATATTATTTTCAAATACAGCATTATATGTAATATTAAAAGCTATATCTTATTATTGCAACTATTTTACTGATGTATACCATTGTTGAAATGATAATGAAGGTAATGCTTAAACAATTTGATTTATGTTTTGAAAATACAATTTGTATGAAAAATGCCTTTCATAACTTCAGGCCAACTCAAAGAAAAAAGTTGTTTCAAGCCATGTAAAATAATAATGTGTCAAATATGAAATGTAGATACTGTACAATGCAGAATCACCATCTCTCAGCTCCAGAGTTACACTGTTCTATCACGATCCCCTGGCTCCAAGCATATTGACATGGCTGGAAATGATGCAGGCGCTGCCTGTACTCAGGCCAAAAGTTGACTCGCTAAACTTACACAAAGGCTTTGGAAGATAGTAATCCACCTCTTTAAACCATTCCTTCACCATTCATCTAATTCATCACCATTACAGAATCACAAAAAAAAACACAGCAAAGCAGGCCCTTCTGCTCACCAACTCTACTAATTTACACGAACAAACATTAATCCACTTTTTTATGAAGTTCACGTGAATGAGGTCTATGCGCGGCACGTACTCCACTCACGCAGGCAGCGACTGTGGGAAACCTTCATCAGCTTTGTCAGGGCTCTGCAGTAGCTCACAAGGGACTGCAACTGCCAGGCTGTGAGTGCAGAACGGCCCACTCAGCTGATAATCAGAGACATCTGCGTAACAAGTATCTACTCTGACTATGTGAGGAAGAGGCTACACGAACAGAGACAACTGAGTCTACCTCAGTCCAGCAAACTGGCAAACACTCTGGAGGTAGCCATTCATAATGCCAAATCATTCTCCAACAAACATCCAGCTGCCTCGTGGGGAACATGGAGGATGCCATCTTGGGAGGTGGGATTGCAAACTCCCCCCTACCCTGCCGTTAGTGACCACCCGTCGAGATACTTCTGCAGGCAGGCTAAGCACCTGAGGAAACGCTGCCCTGCCAGGAACGCCGTCTGCTCCAACTGTGGGAAGAAAGGACACTGCGAAGGTCTGTAATTCAAAACTAATCCCGAGTTTAAGCAGCACCACATGTGACGGGGCAGCTATCTTCATTGCTGTCACTTCCTGAGACCTGGGATGGCTGCACACACACACCTTGGAGGCTGCCGTCCATGATGACATCATTTCTGCCTTCTTCCCTTTCTCTTTCAATGAACAATAATGGGGTCACATGCATGCCATGGGGGGCAGCCATCTCTGGCACCATCTTACCGGACTGCTGACAGCCAACAACTCCTCAGACGCATCAATAACTGTGGATCAGGACAGACCCCATCAACTCTCCAGGTCCACGAGGGACATTCAAATAAACAGACACCCCACTGCTTGGCTATTTGACAGTGGAAGCACTGAAAACTTAATTCACCCAGACGCTGAACAGCACTGTTCCCTTGGGGTGAAGCCCATGAGCCACAGAGTCTCCATGGCATCCAAATCCCACTAAGCAAAGATTAATGGCAGTTGCACAGTTACACTGACTGTCCAGGGCATGGTATATCATGACTTTACACTCCTTGTCCTGCCACAGCTCTGTACATCCATCCTACTGGGATGAGACTGCCAGTGTAACATGACGAGCATCACCATGGAGTGCAACGGGCCCCATCCTCCCCTCACTGTCTGCAATGAGCAGTTTTTAAGACCGCACACCCCCTCCCACCTCATGGCTAAGCATCAGCCCCAAACCCAATCACCGGGTCTGACAGGCAGTCTCTACATGCTCCAGAAAAACTCCTGCTCCTGTTCGCCAATCTCACCTCTGACTGTAAGCTTGTCTCCACTAAAGGTCAGTGATATAGTGCTGAGGACAGAGCATTTATTAAGTCATAAGTGAGATGCCTCCTTGATGAGGGAGTGATAGAACAGAGTACAACCCCCTGGAGAGCCCAGGTAGTGGTGGTGAAGTGTGGTGAGAAATACCAGATGGTCATTGATTAGGTTCATCCAGCTGGATGCATACTCCTGTCCTGCATAGCTGACATGGTGAACCAGATTGTACAATACAAGGTGTTCTTCACCATGGACCTTAAGTCTACATATCACCAGTTCCCTATTCGTCCTGAAGACCATCAGTATACCATCTTCGAGGTGGATTGCAGGCTTTACCATTTCCTGAGGGTCCCTTTTGGAGTCACGAATGGAGTCTCAGCCTTTCTGAGGGAAATGGATCAGATGATGGATGAACAAGGGGTGTGGGCCACTTTCCCATACCTTGACAATGTCACCATCTGCGGCCATGATCAGCAGGACCATGATAAGAAGCTTCAGAAATTCCTCCACTCCGCAAAACTCCTCAATTTGACGAATAACAAAGAGAAATGTGCCTTCAGCTAGTTATATTAGGCTGCGTCGTGGAGAATGGAGTCATCAGCTTGTCCCTGACCACATGCGCCCCTGTAAGAACTCCCACTTCCCCCACTGCTTCAAAGGCCTTGAAAAGGTGTCTGAGGTTTTTCTCTTATTACATTCAATAGGACTCCAGCTATGCAGAGAAGGCATGACCCCTCATTAGGGCCATCATTTTTCCTGTCGGCAGAAGCCCATGAAGCATTCGACCAGATCAAAGCTGACATTGGAAAGGCCGCGATGCAAGCAGTGGGCGAATCCATCCCATTCCAGGTGGAGAGAGATGTGTCAGACTTTGCCCTGACTGCCACACTTAACCAGGCGGGCAGGCCCGTAGGGTTTTTTTATGCACCCTCCAGGGCCCCAAGATCCGGCACTCCTCCATCTAGAAAGAGACCCAGACTATAATTGAAGCGGTTTGGCATTGGAGACATCATCTCGCCAGAAAGCATTTTACCCTGTTGACCGACAAATGGGCAGTCACATTATGATTAATAATCAACAGCAACATAAAAATCAAGAATTTCAAAATTCTGAGCTAGAGAATCGAACTCTCCACCTATAATTATGACATACTGTACCAGCCTGGAAAGCTCAACGAGCTTTCAGATGCCCTGCCTCGGGGGACTTGCGCCAGTGTACTGCATGATGACCTCTGCCACCCCGGGATCATACTTTTTTTCATTTCATCAAGGACTGTAACCTCCCCTACTCCATTGAGGACATCAGGATGCTGAGGAGAAATTGCTTCTACCAGCCCAATCGGTCACACGTGATCAAGACCACTCGCTTCTTTGACTGTCTAAAGCATGGACTTCAAAGGACTCCTACCTACATGATCCACAACGTGCACTTCATCAACATCATCGGAGAGTACTCATGGTTCCACTTTGCCATCCCCTGCCCGGACATGATTGCAGCGACCATCATGAAGGCTCTGAACAATCTGTTCACCATTTTCAGATACCCCTGCTACATCCACAGAGATAGGGGTTCACCCTTCATGAGTGATGAGATGCATCAATATTTGATGTCCACCAGCTATAACCGACAGTCGACACACACACCAGCTGGACCACCAGCTATAACCCAAAAGCAAACGGCCAGCTGGAGTGGGAGAATGGCACAGTCTGGAAGGCAGTCCTACTGGCCTTAATGTCCAAGGGTCTCCCTGTTCTCCACTGGCAAGAGGTTCTCCCAGAGGTCCTTCACGCTACCTGGTCCCTCCTGTGTACGGCCACCATCGAGACACCTCATGAAAGTCTGTTTACATTCCCCAGGAGATCGGCATCGGGAGCCACCTTATGTTTCACCAGACTAGTCCTACTTCACAAGACATGAGGACACATAAGAATGAGAAGGTCCAGCTGCTCCCCACACAAACCCACAGTATATCTCAGAGGCCTCCTCATCTCAGGTAACATCCATCCTCCTCTGCAGAGGGCCCCACTCCTCGCAGATCTGACCCACTCAACCACCCCACTGCGGACAAACATACAGATAGATACCGTTCTACCCACACTGACACCCACCAGAGTTATGCCGGACCCAGGCAACCACGCCCTTGCTGATCTTTGACCAGGAGCCAACCCTGCGACAGTCCCAGAGTCTCTGACAGCTGCTGGACTACCTGAATTTGTAAATACTACCCGGCACCGTCTTTACATATCTCCCCAGGACTTAATTTTAAGAAGGGGGTGAATGTGGAGATAGGACCATCAGCCTACTATAGGGGGAAATCTCTGTACCTGCAGGAAGACCACCTAAGGGGAGGATTCCACCTGGCCGGCTGTCAATCAGCCAACCTGAATATAAACCTGAGCCAGCCACTCCTGAGCCAGTCACATGGGGAGCCACCAAGGCTTGAACTGGTGTTCAGACTTTTACTGGAATAAAACCTGTTGTTCATTCTTTTGAGTTTTGTGCTTGCTTTCTGTTACCTCAGCATACCACAGTGGCATTTCCAGACCAGGCACATGTGGGAACATCTGGACCTCCCCCAAACTAGCTGACAGATATGCTTCCCTTGCTCTCCAGGGCCCAACTTCCCAACCCTCACCACCCCTGCCAACCTGACAGTTAACAAACACACCCCCACTTCCAGCCAATTACCACCCCAGGCCCAGCAAAGTACCCCTGCCAGGCCAACCGGGACGGATCAGCTGAAACCGACAGAGACCACGAAGGACTTCCGGATGGGCACTTGCTGGTCACAACACCAAAGAAGATTGTCAGACAGACAGAAATTATGAGGGGTGGCTAACCACACCACACACCCCAAGACTTTCTTTTAAAAGAGGGGGGTAAATATGGTGAAACCACTATTGAACATATTTTTCATATGTAAATGTCATGACCTTTCCTGGTTGACTCTGCTCTCACTGCCCGGCTCGTGACTCCTCCCCTTTCTTCCCCATAAAGGCTGTCATGCTACAAGCCGGCCCCCAGTTCGAGTCCAGGTCAGTGTGAGCAACCAACACAGGGATGCTTTCCATCTGTTGGAAATAAAAGCCTTCAGTTTCAACAACTTCAGTCTTTGTGTGATTGATCGTACATCAATAACATTGGAAATAGCTTAAATAAACGTTCCTTTCTCACTGCAGCTGAGTTCACCCACTCATTGAAAAGCCATGTGTTGGGCTTAAACTGGCATGGGGTCTTTGGGCAATTTTATACTTGAGATGTAAACAAGAGATCACACTGCTCTTGCAGTTCTGCACCGAGGCAGCGGAAGCGCAAGCAGATGCTGCTGCCACTAGCATGCCTATATGAGTGCTGCAAACCAGACGATCAAGGGCTTTGAAAATTATATCTAGAAATCTGAAATAAAATAAATTGCTGAAAATACTCAACAGGTCCGCCAGTGTCTGCAGAAAGAGAACCAGTTAAAGTTTCAGGTCGAAGACACTCATTCAAAACTGGTAAATTAAGAAAACAGCTAAAGATGCAGCAAGAGAACTGTGGAGCACCTGATAGGACAAAGAAAATAGCTCTGATCAGTCAAGGTCATGGTTACCATGGTGATATACAGTTTATAGAGCTATGGGATTGTCAGAGAGAAGAGTGAGGGATATAAAAATCTGCAAAGTATCCTTGTTGCTTTTAATAAACGTAAAAAGGCTAGGAATTTTTAAAATCCTGTCACCAGAAGTAACTTCTTTTTGAGTATTGTTCTCTGCCATACCCACAGAATTTTCATGAACAGTGACTATGATAAGAGAAGAAAAAATTTATATTTGAGATGGATGACCTTGCAGCAGAACTGGCCAGTTCCAGCACAAACAGAGAAAATGCAGTCATTGAAGACGATGAATTTGATTTTGTCCTGAAATTAATATCCCAGATAGAAGTTGAGCTGTTTCATCTGAAGCAAATCGCAGGCCTTGCTGGAATAATGCTGGATGCTATAGACATGTAGCTCAGAGTGTGAGTAGGTTGGAGAAATGAGATTTAACTGCAACTTTGATGTTGGCCTGAGGGAGTGAACGTAGATATTGAACTTAGCATTCTTCCAATTTGAATCGGATTTCACTTTGTAGACGACAGGACATTGTGAATTCTGAATGCAATATGCAAGACTGGAAGAAGACCAAGTGAATCACTGAATCACTTGAGAAGACGACTTCAGTTCCGAGATGGGATGTGATGAAATAAAAGATGAGTTATTGCACCCCAAGATCTTGCTTGAGAAGGTTGTATGAGAAGGGGAGTTTCTGGTGTTACGAGCCCAAAGGGCCCCAACACCCAGCAGCAATAAATATTCACCATGACAAATGGTTACTTAAACAAAAGTTGTTTTTAATTATCTTTAAACATGAAAACAGAATCAAACATCAACTTATCTATATTAACTTAACTAACCCAACTTAACCGCCTTCTAATTCTAAGTGCAAGTGTATGGAATGTGTGTGTAAATTTAAGAAAATTCTTTGGTTCACAGTTCAATCTCACTTCTCATTCTTCCAAGTTCTCTGGTTGCAGGCAATTCTTATGCTGTGCACAGAATTTAACATGTATAAAGTTCACCAGGCTTTGGTGCATGAAAGGTAAATGTTTACCGCTCAAGAATGTTCTTTGTAGGTTTGCATTGAGAGATTTGTTGTTCCAGAATTTCCATAACTGAGATTACACTATTAGTCACCTCAATGTCTTGCTGATGAAACTTGCCCCATCAGGGTTCTCCAGATGATGACCTTTTTTTTCTTTCAGGCTCCCAGAGAGTTCCTTTCTGTTCTTCTTATGCCAAGAGTAACATCAGACAGATGGCACTTCCAGCCATCTGCCGCTCTGGAGTTTGTTACAGTTCCGACCAGCTTCTCCTGCTTGTTTCATCTGTAACTTTCTCTCTCCATCTGAGATTTCAAACTGCCAGCCACATGTCCTTCTTTCTCTCATTTGCAAAAAAAAGCCTCACTTAGCACATACTTGTGAAATGTGTATAGCATTCTCCATAGTTTCTGTAAAGTCACTGAATATGAATTCTTCAGTATTTCAATTAAGATCTGTTTTAAAGTGTGTGTCTGAATGTAACCTACTCTAATTTTACCAATTTATCTCCCAAATATATTTCCAAATATTCTATCACAGTGATGATAATGGAAGGGTGGATTAAGAAGACACAAAGTCATTGATCACTTCAGAATATTGAAAAGTGTTATGTATTCCAAATTTAGAAACACACTACACATGGAGATGTGGTGCTTTATTCATTGTTTAATAATAATCTAACGTGTTTCATCGCAACACACAGTATATATGAGTGTCGACGTCATCACACTGGGCGTGATGACATTATGTGCACACAGGTGTATATACATAACACTATTCCCGCCACAAAATAAAATGCTTTGTTAAAATAAAATGGGCGACACTTATACTGAACTACGATAACTACGTGGTGCACCTGCACTAATGGTGAGGATTACAATTACATTATGATGTAAGTATGAAATGATAAACCACCAAGTCATTGTACATTTTTTCCCTTTTTGATCATCTCAGAGAGGTAGAATCCACCAGGACACTTTGTGATTTCTCTGGAGTCTTTGCATTTTGGGGTAGCACCTCAGTTGGAGGTAAGGATTGTGAACTTTATCTTTGGGAAACTCGATTCAGACAATGCATAGTACTGTGTAGTTGAACAGGACATAGTGTAAGACTGCTCTGTTGAACTATAGGACTGTTTGGTTGAGGACTGCTCAGTTGAGGACTGCTTGGTTGGGAAGGGGCCTCATTTCTTGAAGATATTTCTGGATTGACAACAGTGGAATGAGCCCAGGGAATCTCATTGGGATCATGAGCAGTGGGGTTGACCATAGGATCATCTACCACTTTCAAGTGGTCAATGTGCCATATCAATATTTTGGTTTTCACCAGTACAGAATAAGAATAAGAATAACCGGTCTCACTCATGGCTCCCTATTGCTCAAGTAGCCCCGTACCAGTACTTGGTCTCCCTCTTCTTGAGATCAGGTAGATTTACTTGGATACATGGATAGTTCTATTCTAAGGTCAATGTTCAGGTGTACTATGGAAAGCTTATTCTCAGGTAATATCCAAACATCAATTCAGCTGGGTGTTCATTTTGTTGGCATATCCTAATAGGAAATCTCCAATTTTGTGACTCCATTATATGTTTAGGAGTTTCTTAGTTTTCATGGCTTTTTTGAAAGTTTATGCAAAATATTCTGCTTCCCCATTAGTGCTTGTGTGGTAGGGAGCTGAGAAGATGAGTCATATATTGTTATTGCATAGGAATACCTTAAAAGCCATATGAACTGTGGATCATTATCAGAAACCAGTTCAATAGGCAATGCATATAATGCAAATATACCTAGAAGTCTTTCAGTTGTCTGGTCTGTTGTTGCTTTTCTCATGTGTGATACCACTGACCATTTAGAGTGTGCATCGATCACAATGAGGAAGCTTTTTCCCCATAAAAAGACCAGCAATATCAATGTGAATCCTGTGCTATGGTCGTGATGGCCATTTTCATTGTTTAACTTCAGCTTGAGGAGTTTAGGGCTGCTTATCTTGACCAATGCCACATCTTCATACCATCTGTTCAATATTAATGTCTATTGAGGGCCACCATATATGCATATGTGCCAATGCCTTCAGCTAAACCATTCCAGGGTGGTTGTGGAGCTCTGACAGCATGGCCGTCTCCCATTTCGTAGGAATGATTCTCCTGGTTGCCGACAATAAACAACCTTCTTCAATTACTATCTCATAGTGTCGTGTAAAATAAGGTTTTAGTTCTTCAGAGATTGCTTTGGCCTCAGGACACCTATGTAGTGGAAATATAGGACTTTTGATTGTGTTGATTCTTTCCTCACTTCTTTGCTGATCATCTTTGCCATAATGGGTAAGTGGTGAAGTTGTTCTTGATTAATAGCTGTAGCCTCCGCCATCCATTTGAAGATCCGGTGAACGTAAGTGAGATAGAGCAGCAACATGGTTGTTTTGTGTTGCTGGTTTATGTTGCACATCATTATCATATGCGGTGAGCAACATGGCCCACCTTTGAAACCTTGTTGCAGCTAACACTGGTATCCCTTTTCAAGTGGCGAGAATCAAACTCAATAGTTTGTTGTCTGTTCCTAAGGTAAACTTTCTACCATATAGGTATTGGTGGAATCGTTTGACACCAAATATTATTGCAAACCCTTCTTTTTTCAGTTGTATGTAATTACATTCAAAAGTCATTAAAGCCACTGGTTGTTCCCCTTTTTCCGTCACACTGCTCCTAATCCTACGGGTGAAGCATGACCCACAAAAGACACTTCATTTTCTTGGTAATAATGGACGAGAACATTGTTGCTTGATGTTAGTAGTTCTGTCAAGTGATCCACCATGTTACTAGTTTCTTCATTCCAGCACCATTTTCTTAACAATTGGTTTAGCAGGCTGCACAGCATTAATATATATGAAATGTCCTTCCAATAATGGTTAAAAAAAACCCAGGAACAACTGCAATTTTGCTTAGTTTGTTGGGTAGGGTGTACATGCAGTCTCCTTTACTGTTAAATGTAAAGATTAAATACATTATGGAAGGTACCATAAATACACATTTGTCCTAAGCTAGAAGCTAGGAGCTAGGAGGGGTTGTGTGCACAGAAGAGGGGCTCAGGAAGCACCAGTGTGATTTGGATAAATTGAGGGACTGGGCAGATACATGGCAAATGCACTACAATGTGGATAAATGTGAGGTTATCCACTTTGGTAATACAAACCGGAGGGCAGATTACTATTTGAATGGCAATAGATTAAGAGATGGAGAAGTGCAGAGAGACCTAGGGGTACTTGTACATCAGTCTCTGAAGGCGAGCATGCAGGTACAGCAGGCGGTTAAAAAGGCAAATGGTATGTTGGCCTTCATATCAAGAGGGTTTGAGTATAGGAACAAGGATACCTTACTGCAGTTGTACAGGGCCTTGGTGAGACCACACCTGGAGTATTGTGTGCAGTTTTGGTCACCTTATCTAAGGAAGGATGTTCTTGCAATGGAGGGAGTGCAGAGGCGATTCACCAGGCTGATACCTGGAATGGCAGGAATGACTTATGAGGAAAGATTGCGCAAATTGGGATTGTACTCCCTGGAGTTTAGAAGATTGAGAAGGTATCTCATAGAGACATATAAAATTCTGGCAGGACTGGACAGAGTGGATGCAGATGGGATGTTTCCAATGATGGGAAAATCCAGAACCCGGGGCCATGGTTTGAGGATAATAGGCAAACCATTTAGGACCGAGATGAGGAGGAATTTCTATATCCAGAGGCTTGTGATAAATTTAGCTTCAAGAATTTATTTACACATTCTGAGCCTGGAATAATTCCTCCATTTTGGACATAGGGTGTTCTGGTATCTGCAAAGCCTGGTTAATAGTGACTTTGTAATTACCAAAAATTTGGATTTCTCCATTGGTTTTTTGCACTGGCACAATGGGAACTGCCCAATCACCATATTGTATTTTTACAGTATTCCCTTCTTTTCCAATCTGTGAAATTCCAATTCAATGTTTCCTTTTATTGCAAATGAACAGAATAGTACCAACACCTGATTTCAAGTGTAATTTCACCAAGACGGCTTGAATTTTTCCAGACCTTTTTCAAAAACCGTCTAGTCCTTCTTGAGAACTGGCTCCAGGTTTAACTTGGCCTTGACTTCCAGGCATAAGTTCATTACGGATCCAATTTAATTGAATGTATGATAGCCAGTTTCTTCCAAACAACAATGGCCTCTTGGAGTCAATGATGTAGAGAGGTAAACTTTTCAATGTTTGTTCTTTATATTTCATGTGTAGATTGCATTTTTCAAACACCTTGGCTTTCTCCCCTGTGACTGTTTCTAACACCATGTCAGACTCTTTAATGGTGAGGTGGATTAGCAGTTGATTTTTTTTAAATTAAATTAGTGGCATTAATAAAACTGCTGTCCCTGTGTCCAACTCCATTTGCAGAGGTTTGTTTTTGATGTTCAACTTGACATAGAATTCTGATTTGTTATCCTTTAATCCGTGAACATGCATGGCTTCCACTACCTTGTCTCCTTTCGAGTTGTTTATTTCTTTCCTGGGGTTTTCATCCTTTTCCACCATTCTTACTCTGATGGGATGCTTTTCATATTTTGGTCTTTTCTTTTTATCTGTTTTACTTTGTTTCTCAGACACTTAGCTCTGATGTGCCCCACTTTATAACACAGATGACATCTAGATCTTCTGAAATAATAATTATCAGGACTGTGGTTGCTTTTTCTGCAGTAAAAACATTCTTGTCGGGAAAATTTGCCCATCACTAGTAGTTTGCCTTGACTGATGTCCAATTTCTTATCAGCCATCATGAAACCAAGGCTGTATCATAAACTGAATTAAGCGTTACTTCTTTTTTACTTGACAATCACTGTCTGGTCTGGTAAACCCATAACAAACCAGCCTCTTAATGCTTTGTTTAAGAATTCATCAAACTCGCAGTGTCGTGACAGTTTACGTAATTCAGCCAAATATTTGCTTATCGATTTGCCCGTTCTGTGTTCTGTATTAAAATCTTTGTCTTAGGTGTACCCCTATTATATCACACAACTCTGCATAAGTTTTTGTCTCTGGACTTTCAGGTGCTATCAGGGATTTTATCAGTTGAAATGTCTTACTTCCCATTTGGCTTAGAAACAGCATCTGTTTTTGGTCAAAAGGCACAGTTTCAGTAATATTATGGGCAAGATAGTGATGATCAAATCTTTCTACATAGTCATATCAGTTTTATTCTGAGTCCACCCCATTTTGAGTACTTTGTTCTCTGTGACTGAGCTTGTGGGAACCACTGTGGGGATAATCTTGTGTTTCCTCCTTAAATCTTCATTCCAATGTTTGGAGCATAGAGGAGGTTAGTTTCAATCCTTGTCGCCAATCTGTTATGCATTCTACATTCAGAATGACCTGGTCTGGCGAGGAGCAATCCTTTAAGACCTGCCAGTAGGTGTGGCTACACTCTTAGCCAATCACATTCATCCTACACTACAATCTGTACATATACACATTGGTGATAGAATCTGTACAATCACACTGCAGACTTCCATATTTAACTTAAATTTAGCTTCAAGAAGCTAAGTTGGTGTCTGATCTCCAACTCATGAGTCTTCTTTGTGATGGAGGGAGTGAAGAAAATGTGGCTGGGTTTAGAATGAGGCCTTGAACATGCTGGCTCCTTTTTCAAGGTGGGGTTGATGGAGGGGAAGGGATGGGGGAGGGATGTCTACAAGTAATAACTTAAACTGTACTCTCATCCTCTGCAGTTTTTGCAGTCTTGATCAGAACAGTTCCTCTATCACATAGCAATGTACCCTGATAGGATCCTCTCAGTGGTACACCTGCAGAAGTCAAGGGATGCTGGCAACATGCCAAATTTCCTCAGGCTTCTGAGGAAGTTGAGATATTGATGTGTTTTCTTGGCCTTAGTATAGATGTGAGTAGATCTGGACAGGTCACTGGAGATGTTTAAAGCTTATAACTTGTCATGATGGCTACAAAGCAATACAGGCCAGAAGAGCAAACAGTGCATCCTTCCCAGATGAGCTCAGTGCATTAGATGCTCACCAAGGGCAACATAGAAATTCACTGGTTCATACTGTGGAACTACAAACCAACTTTAATTTGGAGCCTGATGGGCATGTTTTCCCTTAGGGGCAGGCAGTATCTAAGACAAAATTCCAGAGGAAGCAAGAGAAATGGGTACAATTTTAATGGATGAAAGACATTTGGACAGAGAAGAGGACAGGAAAAGTGAAGAAGAACATAAGCCAAATGCAGGTAAATGGGGCTTGCTCAGAATGCCAGACTGCATGAATTTGGCCAAGGGCCTGTTGTATGCACATGGGTCCATAATGCTCTGATTCTAATTATCATGAACGAGCGTAAACAGATAACTTTTATCAAAAGGTAAATACATAAGAAGTGATACATTTTTGCTGAAATAAAATAAAATTTCTTGTACTGAGGGAGTCAATACAACAAGCTAAACAGACTATATCCATTTTTTGGGGGATGAGTGATGGAATGTTATCAAGATTTGGAAGCTGTGGGTAGAATTATAGAAAATAGCATCACATGAATATGATTGAAACCTTGGATGAAAAAATTATGATTATTTAATTTATCCATGCCTCTCATGATTTAATAAATCTCTATAAGACTCCACATCCTCAGTCTCCTATCTGACCTCTTCCAGTAATTCAAATCCATCAGTCTCAGTAACATTCTCATGAATCTTTCTCGGCACCCTTTCCAGCATAAAGATACAGTTCCTTCTGACCAATTTTGTACAATACCCTGAGTGTGGTCTCACTAACATATTCTACAGTTGTGACATGACAACCATATTCACTGCCCTATCGACCTGTGTTGCCACTTTAATCCACAATGTCCAAAGTATCTGTTTTACAATTCTCTCTGATGCTTAACCTTTCACTGTGCAAGTCTTGCCCTCATCTACCAAAGTACAACCCCTCATATTTGTCAGAGTTAAATTCCTTCTGTTGTTTTTTCACCAACTTTCCCATTTCAAGATCCTGTAACAATCTCAAATAATATTATTTGCTATCTATAAAGACACAATTTTTGGCACAAACGTACTGTCAGTATCATCAAAATCACTAATATAAATGATAAGCAACACTAGACTCAACACCAAACCCTACCCCACCTCACTGGTCACAGGTCTCCAAACTGAATACCACCAAGTCAACGTTGTATCCAATTGGCCAGCTCACCTCATCACCCATATGATCTGACATTCCATATGAGCCTATCATGGATGCATGTAGGGCAAGTTCTTTGCACATGAGTAGTAGATGCTTGAAATGGGCCACCGCGGGTAATGTTGGAAGCATACACAGTTGTAGCATTTCAAAAGTTTCAAGACAGCTCAGTAAAGTGTTGGAAATGTAGAGATATAAATTATGTGCAGGTTAAAGAGATTTAGTTTAATAGGTTAATCTGGCATGAATGTTCACACCAGACATCATGAACTCGAGGGCATTTCCTGTGCTATATGTTCCATGTTCCCTTTGCCTTCATATCCTCATCGTGCTCATTAATCAAAATCATATTTTTAAACTATACAATAGCAAGTTGAAGTGACGTTTAAAATGGTTACAAGTGTAACTAGATGTATGAATGCCAAGTTAAAAAAAAACAAAATGCAAAATACAATCCTATTATTTGATCTATTGCTGCCTTGACAACAGCCCCTTCACTTTTTGTTTTGGTTACGACATCAACGAAACGACTTGGATGAATTGGAGATTATTTCAAAAATTAGTATTAAATTAGTGACCCATGAATGGAGGTTAATGCTATTCCCAGTGAAAACAAACAATTATAGAGTTGAGAACTTGATCACGGTGATGAAAAACGATGAATAAAACAGAAGTGGAGCACCAGCTCTGTGCTGAATCAGAAGATGACAGCTTATGGAATGTGCTAAAGACACGATCAATTAAATTAAACATCCATCATCATGAAACAGTTCATTTTGCATGACAGAAAAGGGTGACGTATTATTATGAAATTGAATCAAAATGAAAAAAGGTATTGATAAAAATAGTTGTTTGGCACTGGTTAAATATGGGAAATATTTTAAGTGCTGCTCATGAGACGTTAATCTCAATTAACTTTTTCCAACAATTTGAATGAAAGCACATCTAAAAAATAATTCATTTCAAATCCTCATCAAATCTTGCACGGCCAATGGTAGGGCATTGAGGAGTGCACTATAACAGAGGAATTGAGAAATATAGATACAGAATTTCTTGAAAGTGGTGTCACAGGTAGATAGGGTTGTTAAGAGGCCTTTTTGTACATTCCCTTTCATGAATTAAAGTTACTGAGTGCGGGAGTTGATTGTTTTGTTGAAATTGTACAAAACATTGGAGAGACAAAATTTGGAGTATTGCTTGCAGTTTTGGTCACCTACCTACAGGAAATATATCAATAAGATTGCAAGAATGCAGAGAAAATTTGGAAGGATGTGGCCGGGACTTCAGAACCTGAGTTGTAGGAAAAGGTTGGGTAAGTTAGGAGTTTAATTCTTGGAGCATCGAAGAATGAGAGAAGATTTCATAAAAGTACATGAGGGGTATGGATAGAATAAATGGAAGCAGGCTTGTTTCACAGAGGTTGGGAGTTACAAGAACAAGAGGTCATGGGTTAAGGATGAAAGGTGAAATGTTTAAGGGGAACATCTTCACTCAGAGGATGGTATGAGCTGCCTGTGGAGGTAGTGTATGTGGATTCTATTTCAACATTTAAGATAAATTTGGATGGAAGATGGAGGACTATTGTCCGGGCGCAGATTGATGGGACAAGGCGTAAAAATAGTTAGGTGCAGACTAGATGGACCAAAGGGCCTGCTACTGTTCTGAAGTGTTCTGTGGTTTTATGACCTCTAAGGGATGATCTGAAGCAGGAGTTAATTGATGTGCACAATAGGAATCCTGAAAGAGAAACATCAACAAGTTTAGAATTAAGCTGCCAAGAAAGTATTAACTTGCTCATTCTCAGCTCATCATTGCATTTTGCAGTTAATTTTGGTCATCCCATTGCATGGCAGTTATGTAAAAGGTATAGAAGAAATTGGCTAGATTAGAAGGTATGTGCTATCAGAAGATTTTGCTTCAGCAGCTGTTCTATGAGATGGTGAATGCCTGTATCTGTAGAAATCTCATCCAATTGAACAGTTTAGTGAAATATTTTTTTCATAGGGTAGTTGCATCTGGAACATTGCCATAAATGCTGTACAGCCAAGTCTGGGGATATGATATTTGCTTGAAAAAGTGGATTTATGTGGGTAGAGCTATCACAGTTCTTACGAGGCTAGTTCATTCCCGACTAGTGCATCAATGTTATTACAGTGCCAGAGATCCCATTTTTAATCCAGTACTGTCTGTAAGCAGTTTGTATGTTCTTCCCAGGACCTGAGTATATTTTCGCTGGGTGTTCCAATTTCCTTCTGTTCTCTAAAAATTGTAAGGGGGTCGAAAACTTAATTAGGTGCAATTGGGCAGCATGGGCTAAAAGGGCTTTCAACTGTGCAGTGTCAGTAGAATTTAAAAAAAAACTTGTCCTGCTTTCTCTAAGGCTTCAAAGGCTGAGAAGAGATCTGACAGAAGTTTACAAAATGAGAACAATACAGTCAGATTTCTTTTCCCAGAATAAAAATGTCACTGGAGGATTTGCATTTAAAATGAAGGTAAAAGTTAAAAATTTGAAGATGTGTGAGGCAGTTTTTTTAACAAAAGGAGTGGTAGGTGCCTGGAATGAGCTCCCAGGGGTAGTGATGCAGAAATGTAGAAAGTTGTTTTTATAAAATCCAGCATAAGTTTTACTCAGTCAAGAAGCTTCCACAGAACAGGGTATAAGTTTAAAAACTCACAGACCTCCCAGACAGGAATCAATTCTCACCTCTTCTACAGAGAACCCCCCCACCCCAGTCTCCAGATATCCTCTTTTACACTTGCCAGTGATCCCAGGAAACAAATGCAAATCAGCCTTTAAGGGCAAGTTTGAAAGCAAAATCTGCTCAACAGCGGCATCAGATGACATCATCTCATGCCAGGGATTGTTGACCTCGACCAGCATTGAGATCAGGCAAGTGTAAAATGGGCAATTGCATTGCAGGCAGTTCCTATTAAAGATAGAACAGACCAAATGCCAGCGATAAACCCTTGCAAGTGTGAAAGCATTTAGTGTCCCAGTTAAGAGTGGTCTAGTGTGAAAGGCCAAACCCCCATTCCAATCCTGGGACAGTTAACGGCTAATTTACTGGGATGCAAGTATGAAAGGAGCCTTTAATACAATAATGCTCACTGACTACTGATAAAGTCAATGAGTTGTCAAAAGGCAGCCCATTCATAAATTGTTTTCCCGCCCAAATGCCGCTGATTGAGTTACTACCTGTAAGAAGTGATGTAAATTGTCAAAGGCTGCAATAAGCATTTAGCAACACTGACGGCACTACTCAGTCCCTGGTTGACATTGTTTCTGCCCAGAAGTTTTGGCCACCATTGTTAACTTTAATAATTTAAGATAGTTTTAGATGAGGAATATAAAATTAATTTATTTGCTGATGATGTATTGGTGTATCTAACAAATCCAGCTCAATCACTTTTGCATTTGAAGGAGTGTTTAATACAATATGGATGTCTTTCTGGATATAAAGTTAATTGGGAAAAAAGCAAAATATTGCCAGTGAGTGAAGGAGATTATTCAGCTTATAAAAACATTCTTAATTTGAAATGGATGGATCGAATTAAGTATTTGGGTATATTCATGAATGTCAATTATCAATCTTTATATAAATTAAATTATGTTCCATTAATAAAAAAAATTAAAACTGATTTGATTAAATGGAAAGATTTACCTATTATTGTGTAGAATAAATACAATTAAGATGAATATTTTTCCATGTATACAATTTTTATTTCAATTTATTCCGTATTTACTTGATCATATTTTTTTTGAGATTTGAATAAAATGGTTAGTGAGTTTTTATGGAGAGGTAAATTTTCAAGAGTAGCCTTGAATAAATTAACTTGGAAATATGACCTAGGGGGACTATGTTTACCACATTTTCAAAATTATTATGAAGCAGCCCAACTTAAATTTATTAGTTCATTGATGGATTTGGAACAACCCCCTAATTGGGCCAAAATTGAGATGGGAAATATTTTTGAATTTGAAATACATCAATTTTTGTTGAGATGGAATGTAAATTTGTTACAGCAACATAATGTGCCTATACTAAAACACTTAATGAAGTTATGGACAAAGAAAAAGAAAATGATAGGTGTCACATTTGTGGCCCAAAATGTGAAGTTAATAAAACATTAAACACAAGTTTATCAGGTAAACTTCTTAGTGTCTTTTTTCTCCCGTTTCCTTTGTTCTCCTGCCTGTGTTCTTATCTCTCTCATACCATGTGACTTCCGGTACATCTCATACATATTCATTATCATGACATCCCTCCTTTAATCAGAAATAAACTTTACCTTCACTTACCAATATCCCTCGGAAACATACAAACATCGTAACTAATGGTAATACTATAACTCAACTACATAAAGTTTACTTCCTATAGCACTCATACATGCACTTTATGATATAAGATTAAAATACTGTCCCAAAGTTCTTATTAAAATTATGGCACAAAGTCTTCGTATCGTTTGGGCACTTTCCGGCTTCGTTTCGGCCTGCCTGCGATATTGTCGTCGCTTCTCTGTTGTTCACTCTCGGCGTCGGACATACTGCTCACCACGGCTTCGGGTGTTTCTGGCGCTCTATTCACTTCATCAGGAGTGCTGGTAACTGCCTCTGGAACATCATCAGGTCTCTCAGTTTCAGCATCTCGTATTGGCCTTCCAACCTCTTCGCTTGATGTATCTCTGGACTGGTACCTTTTTACACCTGATACATTTCTCTTATACAGGACTCCAGTCGGAGACTTGACTGTCACCATACTGCCACTTCTGGATACAACAGTATAGGGTTGATGGTAATAAGGTGTGTCTAGCTTACCACCAGTTTCATGCCTCACTAGAACATTATCTCCTGGCATGATGTCTGAGTACTTGGCTCCACGTTTCGAATATGTGTACAGCTTTGCTGCACCTTTCTTTTCAGCATTGTGGTCCCTCAACTCCTGGTCGTCTCGGATTTCCTTTATTTCTGGCATTTTTGTGCAGATTTTTCTCCCAAAAAATGCTTCTGCAGGACTTTTTCCAGTGGTTGCATGAGGCGTTGCTCGATAGACAGCCACATAAGATAGCAATGCTTCTCGCCAATTTTGTCCTTTTGCGTGTGCAATCCTCAATCGTTTTTCAATGGACTGATTTTGTCTCTCTACTTCTCCATTGGCTTGCGGCCATTTCGGAGTTACTTTATGATGGTGGATACCTGTGGTCCTCATGTATTCTGCAAATGTCTCTGAAATGAATTGTGGACCATTGTCAGAGTATAATGTAACAGGTAATCCATATCTTGCGAATATCTCTGCTAACGCTTGTATTGTTTTTTTCAGTGGTTGTGGACTTCAACACCACGTACTCATAGTATCTGCTGTAGTAATCTATCACTACCATAAATGATTCACCCGTCGGTAAAGGTCCAAGAAAATCAACAGCTACGTCGATCCATGGTCCTGTCGGAAGTTGCGTACTCCGGATCGGTTCTGGCGGATTACTCCTACATGTGATTTGACATCCGTGACAAGTTTTAACAAATCTCTCTGCGTCTTTATCACAATCTGGCCACCATACCTTGGTCCTGAGGTTTTGCTTGGTACCAACAATGCCTAGGTGTCCTTCATGCGCTAAGGATACGATCTTCGGTCTCAATCTTTGCGGTATCACCAATCTGCAACCTCTTAATACACACTGTCCGATGCAACAAAGTTCGTCTCTAATGGGAATGTAAGCCTTGTGAGTACACTTGTCCCATTGTCCACTCTGTATGCATTCTCTTACTTCCATGAGTTCTGGATCACGTTCGGATTCTCTCTCGACTTCCTTCGTAGTCATAGCTTTCGGTGTCGCCTGAATAGCTACGAAGCGTACAAAGCTCTCTGTTTCTGTTCCCAATTCTGACTTGGATTGTGGACCTCCATCCTTCACCAATCTGGACAGCGGATCAGCAATGTTTGCTTTCCCTGCAATGTGGATTACTTTATATTTGTAGGGTTGTAGTCTGAGTACCCATCTCTCTATTCTGGCACATGGTTTGGATCTAGGTGCATAGATCACCTCTAATGGCTTATGATCTGTGATGAGTTCAAATTCAATGCCATATAAATATGCATGGAACCTCTCACAGGCCCATACAAGTCCGAGTGCTTCTTTCTCTGTCTGAGAGTATCTTCTTTCCACATCTGATAACGATCTGCTGGCATAGGCAATGATTCTTGGTCCTCCATCATGCATCTGGACTAACACGGCTCCTAAACCAACTGGGATGGCATCCGCTATGACTTTGGTTGATGTCGCCGGATCGTAATATCCAAGAGTTTTTGCATCTGTCAGGCTTTGCTTCAGCACTGTGAACGCTTTCTTCTGCTCAGATCCAAAATGAAATGGTACACCTTTCCTGGTTAGTTTCCTTAGTGGTTCTGCCACTGTAGCGAAATTAGGAATGAACTTTGCACAAAAATTGACCAATCCCAGGAAACTCCTCACCTCTGTTGTGTTCTGAGGTGCACGTGCCTCTGCAATAGCTTTCACCTTGGCCTCTGCAGGGTTTAGTCCTTTCCGTGTAAGTCTGTGTCCCATGAAGTCCATTTCTGACACACCGAACTGGCACTTGTTTCCATTCACAGTAAGGCCTGCCTCCTGTAGTCTAGATAGTACACGCCTCAACCGTTTGTCATGCTCTTCCTTCGTTGGTGCATGGACTATGATGTCGTCAGAAATGTTGGCAACTCCAGGAATGCCTTGAATCACTCAATGGATTTCATACTGGTAGATCTCCAAAGCTGCATTAATTCCAAATGATAGTCTCTTGTAACGATACAATCCACAGTGAGTCACAAATGTTGTCACATCTCGGGAACCTGGATCCAGCTCTAATTGATGATAGCCCCATTTCAGATCAATTTTTGAGAATATCTTACTGGTAGTTAGTTCTTGAAGTATTTCCTCCACCGTTGGTATAGGGTGTCATTCTCTAATTATAGCTTCATTGGCCATTCTCATGTCAACACATAGTCTTATGTCACCCTTTGGTTTGGGCACAATCACTACTGGACTGACCCATTGTGTTGAATGTTCCACAGGTTCAATAATGTCTTGTTCGATCAATTCTTTAATTTTGGCTTCGACTTTCCCACGAAGTCCAAACGGAGTTCGGTGCATTGGTTGTGCCTTGGGTTTGACCGTTTCATCTACCACTAGCTTCAATTGTCGACCTTTCAGCTTTCCTACTCCTTGGAAGACTGCGGGGAATTCTTGCTTCATATCCTCGTATGACTGAATTGAATTGACACAAGCTCCAATATGAAGTATTGCCAGGTCTCTACTCAACAATGGTTCTCCCCTCTCTTCGATGACCATAAACTCTGCTTCGGTGTACTTATCTCCAGCTTCAACAGTTGCAGTAAAACATCCAATGGTCTGCAATGGCTTGGTTGCTGTGTATGGATACAGTTTCTTGGAACACTTCTTTGAGGTACAGATGATCTTTTTCCTTTTCAACTTCTCCCATAAATGTCGATCAATCACATTACTGTCACTGTCTGAGTCTACAATGACCTGCACTGTCACCCCACCAATGATCACTGGGACCTTCTCATGACGTACTTCATTCAACGTAAATTGATAACAACTCTGTTCCTCCTGGGTATCATCATCGTCACCATCTATCTGGCGAATGGTATCTTTCTTTCCAGGATACTTTCCTTTCCCCCAGGCTTTGCCTTTGGAAGTTGTACTCTTCCTCTTCTGGTCTGCATTGGACTTGCTTTTGCACTTCTTTGCAAAATGGTCCTTACCTCCACACTTTCTGCAAACTTTGCCTTTGGCCGGGCAATATGGGTCTTTTCCAAAGTGACCTCGGTTTCCACATCGATAACACTCCACGTCCTGTGTCGACGTATATCTTGGCTGGTTATGGCGATGTGAGAGCCTCTTAATTTGCTGGCTTGAGTTGTCTTTCAGGGTCATGGTATGAAATTGCCCTTCAACAGCCTCAAATGCAGCAGCAATGGTTAAAGCATCGGTGAGTTCTAACTCACTCCCTCTTTCCAGTAGACGTCTTCTGAGTTTATCTGATCTGCAGTGCTGTACGACTTGATCCAATAATTGGTTGTCCAAATCAGCTGGCATGTAATTGCATCCAACAGCTAGCTGGCGTAGTCTCGTCACGTACTGAGCAATTGTCTGGCCATCTTCTTGTCTCGTTCTCCGAAGCAAATGGCGTTGAAATATAGCATTCGGTGTCACTACATAATGTGCATTTAATGCATCTACCGCTTTCCGGTACTCATCCTTTCTTCCAGTATTCAAAAGTGTCTTAAACATTTCCCGAACTGCGGGTCCAGCAGTGAAAAGAAGTAACGCCCTTCTCTGCACTTTTTGTTCAACTGTACCGGTATCTAGAAATAGGCCACGACTGTTGGCGTAGGATTCAAATTCTTCCAGCCATGCCTTCCACTTCACACTTACAGTGCTTGCATCACCCGTTGGGTCAAAATGAGCAATTCCACTATGTGTTAGAAAGTCACTGTCTGCACCAGCCATGAGGAAATATTTCAGCCCCAAAAGTACTGAGTCACAGAGAAAATTCTTATCACCTTTAAGTTGTCTGTAAACCTCTGTAATCTTGTTTAGTCTTTAATTTTCTTCAAGCTTCTTTCATCCTCGTCGCCAATGTCACATTTGTGGCCCGAAATGTGAAGTTAATAAAACATTAAACACAAGTTTATCAGGTAAACTTCTTAGTGTCTTTATTCTCCCGTTTCCTTTGTTCTCCTGCCTGTGTTCTTATCTCTCTCTCATACCACGTGACTTCCGGTACATCTCATACATATTCATTATCATGACAATAGGTTCTACTGGTGAATTGTCAGCCTTGACTCCATTGTATAACAATCAACTTATTTCTTTCAATACATAATCGAAGTTTATTACATTAGAGATTTAAAGGTGTGGAAAATTTGGGAGATTGTTTTGAAGAAGGTAAATTTTTATCTTTTGATCAGATGAGGGACAGTTATGGTATTGATAAGAATTCTTTGTTTCTTTATTATCAAATCCGATCTTTGGTAAAGCATGTGTTTGGTAGAGATATGATTTTACCTGAAATGACTAAATTTGAGATTTTTCTTATGAAGGTACCAGAGAAGGGTTATATTTCAGTTATGTATCTGGTATGGATAAAAAGGGTTGGGATATATCTAAAGGTAAATGGGAAGTGGAAATTGTTTTTATTTTTTCCGAGGATGATTGGTCAGATATTTGTTATGATAGTGTAACTAGACTGATAAATGCACATTATGCAATGATTAATTATAATTTTTTACATCAATTATACTTAACACCTGAAAAGCTAAAAAAATATGATTTTCATGAATCAGATTTGTGTTTTAGATGTGGTAACACTGTTGGAACTTTT